>NW_028262333.1:9815325-10126347 GCF_047370975.1 Nipponia nippon | reverse complement strand
TGCTGTTGAACATGACTAGCAACATGAGCAGGAAACAGCAATCGGGTGGAATACATTAGGGAACACAATTCTTCTCAGTTTTCTCATGCAGAAGCTGTGTTGCTGCCAGTGTTTAGTGACACTCAGGTGTTGATGAAAGGGAAGTTACACAAGCACCACAAACTAGCCTCTTGCTAATCTGGGTGAGAACCAGCCTCCTAGTACAGATGAAATGCATTTGCAGTACAGCTATTTCAGCATCAGTTAATCAACAGTTTTGTGTGTTGGGTGCTGCAGCTGAAAGGGGAAGAGCTGAAAGGTGGGGTTGTATCAAGCATCACGAGATCACCAATGAAGTATCATCAATTTTCTGGTAACAGATGAAATTGCTGTTTTGGAGGTGGTGGGGACAAGTTGAGCAGAGTTGACTACACTTGAGATATTGCTTGAACTATTTCCCCATACCAACAATTTTGGACTGGTCACTTCCTACACTAGTATCTGCCACCATGTTCAAAGTATGCATTTGAAGTTTCCATTAATTGGTGATGTATGCAGTGCCCTTTAACGTCAGTATTTTAGTTTCTGAATCTATGAAGTCACTTATTCCAAACAAGTAGTAGTACTAATTAGTATTCCACTAATAATAACAGTAGTTGACTTGCATAAATACAACAGTACATGCTATTTTAATTGTGCACAAACTTGATCAGTGATGATGGTGTGACAGTCGTTTGTTCTTAAAAATTAAGTTAGTTGGTGATGTAGAATTGGCTCATCTGTGCATATAATGAGTGAAGGTCTGTGTAGTTACTCGATTACATAAGTAATTACAAGATGTTAATTTTTGACAGCTGTTAGCATTTGTGTGTGGTATTTGTTCTGTGTATCAAGTTGAAACTTTATGTTTTTATCTCAGTTTTTACTTTGATTCCTTAATTGTATCAAGGGGACAAAGTGACAAACTTTATCCAAACCTGCATTGAGCATGCTGACAGGCTTTTAAAACAAGGAGTATCAGAAGCATGCTTATAAATGCATGCTAAGACAGCGGCACAAATCCTTCAATCAAAAAAGCAAACTTCTTCAGCTGGTAAGAATCTGTACAAGTGCTTCAGAGGCCAGATATGTGGTGTCTCTGTGGCTACAGTATTTGCTGCTCCTATAGAGGACAAAACACGGTCTCTATTTGTCACAGTAGATCTAAATTCTTATTTAATAATAAATTGAATGGGAGATCTAAGTTGGAACACTTTGGTTTAGCTTGTGGATTGAACTGTTGAAAGTGGTAAAAATACATAAATACTTGATTCTTCAACATATCCTATTCCCAGAACACTGAACTAGCAGGTTCGGCTCGAGCAAGTAACTGACTGCTTAACTGATGGTTTATTGATGCTCTCATCTGATGAGGTAGCCTTATTAGGTACTAAGCCTAAACTTGGTATAACCTAATATCTGTAAGGCAGCCGTGGCTCCACAAAGCCTCACTGGAGCTTTTTAAAAGCTGCTGACTTCACCAGTTAGAGGTCCTTTGCTACCAATCCATTCAGCCTCAGTGGTGTTAAAATAGTGGGGAATTGGTGAAGCGGCGTAGTTCAGAAAGGAGTGAATGGTTTTGCCTGCCAATTGCTTAGTCATATTTCCATTTTTAGATTTGGGAATGGATGATGAAGGTGATGATGACCCAGTCCCTCTTCCAAATGTTAATGCAGCTATCTTAAAAAAGGTAAGATGCTGAAAGTGGTAGTGTTGTATGGCAGTAACAAAATGTGAAATTCACGTTGGAGTTGCATGTTATGAACTATTAAAGATACTTTTCATGTGCTAGCTACAAGCTTAACCAACTTGAGGTGCATGAACACAGACATTCAGGGTATCTGGGAACTGGGGTGAGGCTGGCAGACAGATAATGGCAGAAGACCTACAGGGGTGACCTTCTGGAACAGCAGCTGGAGGCCAGACAGGCTTCCTAAGGTGCTGAAGTGGTGGACATCTGTGCGCACTAGTATTTCATGGTATGGAAGCATTGATTTTAATTGGATTCTGTGAACTGAGGTGGCTGTTTGTGAGATCCATATGTTAGGAGAAAGGATTAAGGGACAGGCAGTGGTGAGAGTAACTGGCAGTAGCCATGCCTGTGTTTCAGTTGCAGTGCTTAAGAGACACTGTACACACTCGGTGGTATTAAATTTGTAATAGACCATGATTATTGTTGGGTCAAGTGAGAAAAGCAAAAAAGTATGTTGCTGTCTTCTAAGATGCTTTTTGCGCTGACGTAGCAAGTGCCAAAATAAGCACTGGACTGTTTTGGGCTAAACGCAGGGTTAGGAATTATTTCCTAGTGAACATACACATAAATAACTTCAAACTTGTGAAGTCTCTTGGATTGGCAAAATGGAACAGTATTTTACTTGCAGTAGATCCCTACTCCTTTAATTGTCTGGGTGAGGAGATGGTGGTGTTTAAAAAAAAAAAAGGCAAGCTTGGGAACACGCAAGCCTTTGCCAGGTGAACTTTGTGCTGTGGTGAACATGTCCTGCTGGTAGCTATTACCACTCTATGCTCTTCCCCTATGTAGTATTCTGCTTAAGAATTATGTTTCTGCAAACAGATTAAACACTGCAAAATGAGGTTTAGGTTTCCTTTGTACAGTCTTATGTGTGTTAGCACAGGGTTGAATAACTTCAGAACACCAGCAGCTGACCTTTAAGATTGTAAGTAATTATCTAGCTACTGTCTCAGATGGATTCTTGAAGGCTGTTGTACTTCAGGATTGGGGATCAATTGTTCTAAGATGAAAATATTGGGTGATGGAGCATGTTCATACAGGATTCTAATATTAATCTAGAGAAAAGGGTACAGTTCTTCTAAAATGAAGTTAAGTTATAGTGGGGGCCTAATGGGAGAATCATTGGGATAAAACTTTAATATCAAAACCATAATTAGGTGATTCAGTGGTGCACCCATCACAAGGATGATCCACCTCCTCCTGAGGACGATGAGAACAAAGAAAAAAGAACAGATGACATCCCTGTGTGGGATCAAGAGTTTCTGAAAGTAGACCAAGGAACACTTTTTGAACTTATCCTGGTAAGTACGTTCAAGAAGCGTAAAGGCTGTGCCTGTGAAGTGCGCTCTACTTGTGTGCTTGACAAAATCTTTATGCTTATTGAATAACTTCTTCATGGGGGGGATGTGGGGAGGGCAAGTAGTTCTGGCAAACTACTGGCTAAACTTGTTGAGGATATTAGAGTGCTTGTTAACCTAATGGTAGGCATTAATCTATACTTGCTCATTTATCAGTTAATATCCTTTTCTCAATACAGGGCCCTGTGGATGTCTTTATTCTTGTGGCTCTTGAGTCTTAATTGAGGGCTTACTACTAGAAATGAAGTTCTGGAGATCCGCATCCAAATTAAAATCTAGTTTTGACTTTTAAAATTTGTACCGTATGTGGTACTGAGACAACATGACTTGTCTTAGCTAGTTAACAGCACTTCAACACTGAAGATCTTGAATGCTTGCGGGCTTCTGAAAGCCCTTTGTAAGAGGAGGGGGAAGGGGTGTCTTTCATGGTACAAATGACTTTCCCTTCTGTTTAGCAAGCAAGTTTTAGGTACTGTTACTTCAAGGTTCTAGCTAGAAGCTTCTCAAAGTGGAGATGATCTGTTTGCAGTTACCGTATTCTATAATTTCAGCATAGGCATAACTTTGGTAGTACATCTATAAGAGGCAGAGTATTGATATGGGAGCTTTAAATTTGGAAACTCTTCTACAGGCTGCAAATTACTTGGACATCAAAGGTTTGCTTGATGTCACGTGCAAGACAGTTGCAAACATGATCAAGGGGAAAACTCCAGAAGAAATTCGCAAGACATTCAATATTAAGAATGACTTCACTGAGGAGGAAGAAGCACAGGTACTTGATCTGGGTTTAACTATAATTTAGCTGGTTTTGTGCTGAATTATTGTGTGGTGCTTCATAACTTAAGGTGTGATGCAACTGATTTGTTAACAATAAATGTAAACTAATGCATCAGCTCCTCATGATTGGGTTGCTAGTGGTGGAAGACCTTTCAGTGCCTACAGCGCTTGCAGCCCATTACCTGAAAAGGTCAAAACAAAGGATACTGACTTCCTAGCTCAAACGTGTCTGGTAAGAAAATGTGTAGGATTGTTTGTGGGGGCCTTAGTTTGCTGTTTTGGAGCTGTAGTAAGAATGCTGAAGATGCATTATTGCATGTGGCTAGCAAGGTAAGCTGGTTGGATTCTTGTCTTTAATGAGCTCATTTATCTTAGAACTTGAACAACAAACCAATTGCAAAATGGCCGAACTGGGAAAGATCGGAACAAGATGCCTTGTTTAAATATGAAGGCAATAAGTTGTACACTTAGGTTTGTCTTCAGTGCTATGTCACGAAACAAGCAATTGAGTCTTAAGCTAGTCCATTTGCTTTACTTGGTTGAAAAAATTCAGTTTTGATCAAATCTAGGCATGAGAAATAAATGTCTTGGATTATATTGATCAACAGCTCAGTTTGGAAGACTGACTTTCTAATTAGAAACCCTGCATGAAAGATCAAAGCTGCTTCCAAGTCTATGCCTTCCTGGAATAAGTAATCCTGAATGCTTATGGAAATTTACAGCTACCTTTTAGAAGTTCACTGCAACATATTAATAGTTAAAATCTTCTTTTAGGTACGTAAAGAGAACCAGTGGTGTGAAGAGAAGTGAAGTATTGTGCCTGACACTCGAACACTGTAAGGATTGTTCCAAATACTAGTTGCACTGCTCTGTTCATAATTGTTAATATTAGACAAATGCAGCAGCAAATGAAGTTGTGTTAGCAGGATATTGGTCCCTTTGCATGTGTAGTGTTTTTTTGAGTACAAATTTAAATCTTCTGAGTTTTTACTAGTGTAATTGGATGTCTTTTTACTTTACTCTGCAATGAATAAAACTGAACTAAGTGTGGATTCTGTATGGAAAGTAGCACTTAAGGTTGTCATTTTCATTACACTTTTAAACTGTTCAAGTCCAGTTACAATGCTAAAGATAGACTCCATTGTAAATAAAACCGCCTGTGACTTCTTCCTCAAGAACAAAACACTTGTATTTACAGGGTATCGATAGCTTCAGAAAGAAAAACAAACTAGAATGTGTCTTGGGGAACTACGTAAAGTAAAAAAAGTTACTGGATTTCTTCCAAAAACATTGTGGGGGGGAAAATTAGTATTACGTAAAGCTATATAACTTTCAAGATGGTTTTTGTCCTGCCTTTAACAAAAAAAGGAAAAAGTATCTGACCACTTTCTTGTCCTGTTAGTCTTGCCTTATAGACTAGTGAAAGATGTGATCTAGAACTAAGCAAGCTCCTGACAGTTAAATTTGAATACTTCAACCATGTCTTGAAGACCTGCCTCTAGCTGGTAGCAAAGGAAAAGTGCGTTGCTTTATGCACAGGATGGGTGTGCTTTTATACATGTTACTGTTAAAAGTGGAGTCCGGGTTTGACCAAAAATGACTGACTTTACCAAAGTTAATATTATTGACCTGTGCATGCCATTAGTGGCTCATTTTTAGGCAATTTTAAACAACCCTTGTGATGTAGCTCTTTAAAACATGGTTTCATGTGTCCACAGGAAATCTTAGGCCTTTGTACGTGATACTTCAGCTTGTAGAGACTTCATTATTGCATACAAAGCTAATGCAATATCAGGCTTAACTTCTTTGGACAAAGCCACTTGCAACTAGTTAAACAGTAACTGGTTTTCTGATTTTTATTTTTTTTTACAGTTCCCTTATAGGGAGTAGGGGATGGTTGTGTGGTAGATCTTTGAGGTGTGCTCTTAGCTTGTATTGCATTCCATTCTCTGTATAAACCTTAGAGTAGAATGAACCTTAATAAACATACTTATCTCACTTTAAATATCAGTGTTTCACTTCTGAATTAATAAAGGGCTTTTAAACTTTTGTTTGCAAATGGTTCTAGTTATTCAAAACTTATCACTGAGTGTACAAATCATAGCGCTGAGGCAGTGGTTAATTGAAATAAAACAGATGTAAAGATTTTGTTAAATGACTAAGGCAAGCCACTAGTCAGGCAGAGTGGGCAACTTCTCAGACTAAGTCAGAAGTTAAATAGCAAGCAATCCAGATGGATGTTTTTTGATGGCTTAGCAGCTTTTAGGTAATCTTTGATGTAACTATTAATGAAAGCATTCATAACTTGCTCTAACGCAGCGTTCAAACCCCTGCTTTGGATGCAGCTGCTGCTCACATCTGCTTATTCATGAGGTTGCTGGGCTTGCCTTTGTGTGCAGATTGTGTGGGCATATTATAGATCGTCAGTGGGCATAAAATACTCCAGTGCTGGACTGGGACCTGAGGAAGCCTTTCCCCCATCCTGTCCTGCAAACGATACACCTCTGGTTAAAAGTGCTACTAGAGGAAATCTTCTGATGACGGTTCCTTCTGTGGCTATATTTGTGGTTTAATATTCAGCTTATCCTGCATTCTTACAAGAAATAAATCTATCTGTGTGTAAAACTAGTGTTCCAGAACGCACCAGTTTGTCCTTGGAGTGCTGCGTTGCTACTGGAGAAGGCTACGCTGTAATTGTGTTCGCTGGTGGAAGCCTGTATAAATTCCTTTAGGTGCTGCTCATCAGGCTGGGCTCCGTGTTTGTTAGCAGCCGCTGCCTCACACGATGCCTCGCTATGCCGTGGGGTGAGGAGGAGCCGAAGGCACGCAGTTTGTCCTCCTCATTACCTTGCTTCTGCATTGTTTGCCATGCCTGTGTAACAGACACCTGCCGGCCCGGGGTAGGACCTGCTAATTATTAGAAGAGCTTGCCTAAAACCGAACCTTTGGTGGCCGAATGCTGTAATGGCGGGGCTTCTGCTGAAGCTCCAGGGTTGTGCCAGTTGGCTGTTGATGCTGGTGCCAGTGTGGAGGTACAGCACACAGCGTGCAGGAGAAAGGGCTCCTCCGGGCGCTCAAAGCGTGATACAGCTGCGGCAGGTCCCAGCACTCTTCGTAGCCCTGGTAGTTAGGATTCCATGCAACTTATTTTCTCTAATTGAAATTCCCCTGTAGTACTGTCTCAGCTGCGTACTTGGAAATTCTGAAAAGGGGGAGAGACTTGGCAATTTCCCACTGTTAAACTCAGCGTTGCTGTTGAACTTGCATGGTGCTGGCTTAACGTTTACTTTTTTTAAAGCCATGACATGAGCAGGGGTAGCTCTTCTTGGCTGAAGTGATGAAGTGTGGGGGGAGGGAAGGCAAGGTGTCAGTAGGGATGGTAGAAGAAGGTATTTTTTTTAGTTGTGGTTAACTATTTCAGTCTTACCCACTGAAGACTATTGGAAATTATTCTAAAAACTACTTAACGTGCAAATGCTCAAGGGGGAAAAAAAAAAAGCAGGAATCCTCTTGAATTCTAAGAAATAGTTATTTGACAGTTGGATAAGATTATAACTTCCAGTGGCCTATTTTGAATAGCCAGTCTGGCAGTTACTTTATTTATAAAGCTATAAACATATTTTGAACATAAAAGCCAAAAAATACAAACTCGAAGTAAAAAAAATTACAACAAATGATGGATAGTCATTGGACAAATGAAAGTACAGCTGCAAAACATTTATCCCTGCTACATACATACAGTGGTTTTACTTGGTTTAATGAAGTGGTACTTCCATGACTTCTACATTCAAACTGATTTCAGGAGTTCAAATATGTATTTCAGGAGGAGTTGAAATTGCTGTAAAAGAACTAAAAAAAAAAATTCTTGTTGCGATAAAAACTTAAGGGCAAAGTTTTCCTTCTATTAAAAAAGCGTATTAACAGAGACTAGTAACACTTCATGTAGCATTTCTAAAGACACATTTTTGGTTTTAATAAAAGTAACTTTGTTTTGGCATTGGTTATCAGCCATGGGGCACGTAACAGAAGTTGGTCATGCTCGCTGTTTTGTCTTGGAAGGGGGCGGCTTAAAGTTCCCTTATCTTGTGTGTTTTGGGGGGAAAAAAAATAATTACAATTTCTCAGCTACACCAGTATAAACGGCCTGTGTTGCAGTAGACCAGGCGGCTGGTCGGAGTTCGTACTGTGGTAGCTGAGAGCCCAGGGCAAGGCCTGGCTACGAACCTGTCCGTGCGGAGCAGAGCACGGGGCTGGGACACGGGTGCGACTGCTCCGGCTAACGACGACGAGAGGAGGCCGGGATACAGCCGGGCCTTCTGCCGGTCAGCGTGCCCTGGACCGAGGCAGGCACCACACCGCCCTGGAGGGGCCAGAGGGGCCTTGAAATAAAGGGGTGAAAGTCCCGGTGAATTCTGAAATGAGCGGCGGCCGGCGTGTGTGCGCTGGTACTATTGGGTCCTTGGTCAGGACGCACAGGGTAATACTGTTCAGGGCTCCCCCCTAAATTCCCTCTGGCGTTATTTAGACACATCTGGTGTTTCTTTTGTACCTGCCTTTGCTTTGCTGCTAAGTTACGCGTTTCATCCAACCACAAAATACCCACCGGGTATTAAGTTACACCAGCTTGACACCCAGCGTTGAGTTACGCTGGGCCGCTGTGGCCGATTTGTCATCTGTGGCGTTTACAGTAGCTGACACTTGAACAGCACCTTCCGTCAGAGGGCCGCAGAGTGACAAACGCTGAGCCCAGGCGCAGCTGGGGGTTTTAGGCCATTTTTTTGGTTTTCTTACTCAAGTGATAAAAAGGGACTATGTCAGATCTGGCGAGACTGTGCCGAGTTCCTCTGGTCAGCACAGGAGCATGCTGTTGGCTAAGCTTGCTAAAATAATTTAAAAATGAGCAGATTGCGTATTGATCTAGTGCTATGTCAGTAACCCTCTGAGTGCAGTAAGTACGTGCCTACGTGTACAGGTGGCAGTCGCTTCAGGTAATGCTACTTCTCTAAGGGTTAAAATGATTCTGTCAGGCTTTAAAACGACTCTCTTCAAACTTTTCAGGTTTGTGCACGTAGCTTTCAGTCAGTGCTTCTGAAGTTACATTTACACAGGAGAGAAATCAAGCAATAGGTTTAGATCTTCTAAACTAAAACTGGAATTAAAAAATCTAGCCTACTATAAGCAAAAGTACCTAAATAAAGTGAATAAACCCAAAGCTGGTCTACAGGCTAATCAGGTTTGTTTTTTTTTTTTTTTAAATTTTCAATTTTGGAGGCGTAAACTCGTTTAAAAAGTTATGTTTAGTCCAATGTAAAAAATTAGGGTTTGTGTTTTTGCATTAAGAAAAAAAATATAAAAATATTTTGCACATTATAAAGGTCATCTTAAATTTCTTGCAGTCCTACAATAACATTACTACATAATTTGTATTCAGTACTCTAAAACCTATTCTGTAAAGTAGAAAAAAATAGACCCCCCTCTACCTCTGCATGGTGGTATTTTTCTCTTCAGCAGTCTAGAATCTATTTCTTTCAAGCGGGAAGAGCTCTGCCCTGGACTAGACTGTGGTCTCTGTGAGAAGCTGGTAAACCTGAAGCAAATCAAGAACTTGGATTAATTTGGGATTTACATCGGTCCAGGGAGATCGCAGTCTGTCCACAGTGTTTTTTGTTTGTCAAGCTCAAAATATAAATAAACCACCAGGTACTGGTAAATGCTTTCAAGCTGGAGAGAAGACGTTAACATTTGGCATCATCACGGGGGGGGAGGGAGGATCTTTTAGAAAAAGCTAGAATAAGGTTTTTTTAAAAAGTTACACACCAAATCACGAAAAAAAGGGTTCTGATCTGGCTGCGGGTAGGCGCAGACGGACGGCTGGAGCGAGGAGCAGGTAGTGTGCCGTCCTGCTGCCAGGCTGCCCTGGGGAAGGGGCGAGCCGAGCGCGGCGGCAGAGCTCGCGCCTCTCCTCCGCCCCGTCCGCTCCGCAGACGGCGGCTTGCTGGACGGTGCGGTGGCTCTGCCGCGGGCCAGCCTGCCCGGGCCGCGGGCTCCCCGCGCACCTGCCCTGCCCGCCGCCGCCCAGCTGCAGAGCCGGGTCGAGGCCGTAGCAGCAAACTGATTTTTGAGGTTGGGCCCAGCCTGTCTGGTGAGATTTCTGGCTGTCCACGGCTGCAGTGGACAATTCCAAACAGCACGGGAGACCCTGCACCGAGTAATTGACCATCGGAGCCTTCCAGCGGCCGGTCCGAGCTCCTTGGTTAGCGCTCCCTTCCCCTCCGCCGCGCTCTACGCTCGCGGGATGGGACGTGTCAGCACAGAGACCCGGTACCTGTAAACAGCATCTTCCTGTTCTCACGCAAGAAGTTTAAAAAATTCACCTTGTTGGTTTAAATATTTCATTTCTCTATTGCCCGGTCAGATCAGAAAGCTAGCATCGCTACATTTAATTTTCAGACTTAAGAGCTTTTAAAAAATGCTCCTATTCCAGCTTTTCCAGCTTTTCCAGCTCCGTGGTATAATGGCTATGAGAGATCTGTGAGTGAGTGACTACACTTGAAAGCAGCTCGGAAGGCAGGGAGTGGAAGCCTGTCTTAGGTTGATAGCACCTACCATCTACTGCAGCAAGCTGGGGAGTTCGTCTCTGCTTTCTGCCATACTTGAAGATAATGCAGTAAAAAAAGAAAAAACCCAAACAAACAAAAAAAGCAGCACAGGGCAGGGACAAAAGGCTTGTTTACTCATCAGCACTTTAAATTCTGGCAAGTACTTACTTTTTACCTTTTTTTTGAAATCGCTTTTCTATCTTTAACCCCTCCCCACCCCAAAAAAAAATCCCAAATGAGTTTTCCAGCATCCTTAAGTCATCCTGTTGCCTAACTGCACGTTTTACAGTGAGACGGGGAATTTGGATGGGCCTCTGGTCCTTTTCAGTGGGCAGCGAAACCAAGTGGGAGAGAGCGAAGTGCCCAGTGTCCCAGCCAATGCGGCAGGGCGCGCGGGACTATGTCCCCGTGGAGGCCACGCTGTACGCTGGGGACTCTGCGGGCGCAGAAGAGCACCTGGTGGTCAGTCTGGAGGAGCAGGTGGCGGTTTGGAGGTGAGCGGAGACGGGGAAGGGGTCGGGCTGTTCTCTGTGTGCGGAGTCAGCGGGGGCTGCGAGCTTGTCTGAAGGAAAAGCAGAGGAGATGCATTGGAGTGCGTCCAGAGGAGAGGGAGGGGAGTCTATAGCACTTCCATCGGAAGAAACTGGGCTGGCACAGCGTCCTTCTCCTTGTAAGTACCGAATGCACTTCTTTTTCCTCCTAAGAACAGTGAAGAGAGTTATCTGTGAATAAAGCGTGAGTTCACGGTCACACACGAGAGGTAAACCAGCGCTCGGCGCAAGCCGGGGGCACGCAGCCAGCTGGGGATTCCCGGCCCGCCCCCTTCACCCCGGGCCTTCTCCCCGGCCGAGGCTCGCCCTCCACCGCGGGCCGGCTGCGCCGGGGCCGGGGCCGGGGCCGGGGCCGGGGCGCGGAGGTGGCTGCGGCCCCGCTGCGCTGCGCGGGTTGGCAGCGGCCGCCAGGCGGCGCCATAACGGCGGCCCCGCGGCTGCTGCTGGCAGCGGCCTTCACGGGGAGAGGCTTCACCCAGAAAATGCGGAGAGGAGGTCATAAAAACAGCCATAAAAATCAAAAAACAGTAATGAAAATCCAAACAGTAATAAAAATAAAAACTAATACAAATCAAAACAGTAATAAAAATCAAAACAATAAGAAAAAACAGTAATAATCATCAACACAATAAGAAAAATGGACACGATCAGAAAAATCAAAATAAGGAGGTCATTTCTCACCAGCCCAGCTCTAATGCCACCATCCAGGCTTCTCTGCTTCTGCGGGGCTGAGTGGGGCGAACGCGCTTGCACCGAGTTCAAGACTAAACTGTCCGTCCCGTCCCCCCCCCCGCATATGCCCGCACGCGGGGCAGGTCGGCTGAGATCCCACGGCACGGGGCCACCTGGGGCAGGGCGCGGGCGCGCGGCATCGCTGTGGTCGGCAGCGCCAGGCCATGCGCCGCCAGGACGCTGCCCTCTGCACCGTTTTTGGCTTTTCTCCTAAGGCAATGCAAGTCGGCTCAAACTCTTAAGGTCTTAGGAGTGCCTTTGCCTGTGGCCCATCTCCTAGCGCCCTCCTCGACCTGTGCACCATGTATCATCTACTCAGCTCTTCTTTCTGCAGCAAAAGTCTCTGATCTCAGCCATCTCTACATCTCGAAATACTTTATATTCATTCCTGGCTCAGTGACACAGCTGAGTTGAAAGCGCTCAACATTGAGGTTCAGGAAGAAATGGCCTGGGACCGGCTGGAGGAAGACACGGTCCGAGACTGTCTGAGGTCCTGCTTTGGATGTTAGACTAGTCCTGAACCCTTCAGAAGACTTATTGGTCTTTGGAGGGTAGATCACCTTTTAAACTGCTAACTAAGCTACGGAAAAAACAGCCCTGACAGTGCCAGCGTTGGCACTTCAGCCCGCGGCTTTTCTGGGCAGGAAACGTTTGCAGTGACCTCTCCCTTAGGAAGCAGAGGCAGGTACAAAACGCAACGTAGTCAGACACTGGAGAGAAAGATCAGGCAGAAGAACAACCTGAACGAACCTGCAGCTGTGAAAGACTCCGCTCCGCGCTTCTTCTCCATGGAGCGTGACAAACAGAGCTCGTCAGCCGGGGAAGATTTACTCACAGAAAGGGTTATTTACAGACAAGTACCCATCCGTGGCAACTCTCCTCCCCTAGCCCCACTTTTCTAGTAAGAAGCCCGCTGGGCCCAGGAAGATCCCGAAGACAGCAGTGCCGGGGGAGCAGGGCCCAGCCTCCCTCCATCCCCCTGGAGAGGGTATTCAGGTTCCCCACTTGTTCATATGTTATGATTTGGGGGTCTCAGAAATACGAGTCCTGCATCATCCTTGCTGTAACTGGATTTGGGCACGATTTCTCCACATCCTTTGACAATTCTGCTGGTCAGTATCAAAACCAGGAATATTTAGTCTGAGTTCCAGTTGTCATCTCATACGCCCAGATGACTTTAACCACTCCTGGCCCTCCAGTCAGCCCCTCGCACTGTCTCATGTTGCCTTTACATCCTCTGTGTTGAGCTCGTTTTCCTTCTCTTCGTGCGACAGATCCCTCACGTCACCTGCTATGGGTCCTCGAGCATCTCAGTATAGTTTTAAACAAAAGAGCTCTCAAGATGTCACCTTAATAGCAGTGAGGGAACAATTCCTCTGCTGGAGATGGCATTAATGACTTTACAGCTAAAACAGCTAAAAAGAACATCTTCCTCCCACCCGGCTCCCTGCCTCGGCTGTCTCATTTGAGGAAAACAGATCAAATGGAGAACTTGCTAATGCGGGCATACACCTTTCTTTGATCTTACTAATGAAAAACTAGACAGTGTTAGAATATGTATTAACTAGTCCAGTATTAAACATGACTTTGCACTGGATGTGAACAAGAGAAGTGCTATTACTGCTGTCAGTGTCATCGTTAGCCGTGGTGACCCAATTAATGCAATATGAAACACGACAGCCCTGCTGAACTGAATATTTAACTTGGAGGTGATTTTACACGGGCTGTAATTTCCCAGAGCAGACAAGCCCGAGGAGAAGCTGTATTTCCCATGGACGTCTCAGGAGTAGCTGCAGGATGGGGAGTTGCAATGACCTGTTTAAGGTGATACAAATCTATCCATCCATCGGTTCACTGATTCGATTTAAAAAACCCAGATCTGAGACTACAGATTGCTGGCAATGAACTGGTTAGCGGGCTACGGTTGATGTGGCTATTACACAGCTAGAGGGATTTACCCCTCTCCCTTTAGGAACTACAGCACCCTGGAGCCGTTTGCCCGGGGTGAGCGGGAGGAGGGTGAAAGCTCTAGAGGAGGAACACCCAGTTTTAACCAGTTAACCTCTCCTGGGGAGTGGAAATCCTCCAGTGGAAGTTGCTCTCCGCAGGTGACCAGAGTGGGTACGGCAGGAGCCCTTGAGCTGGCAGCAGCACATTAGTACGGGGAATTACAGAACAGCTGTGACTAACCCGGGTTTGAGAGGCAAAGGTTAAAAAATAAAAGCATGCTAAGGTCTCCGAGCACTTCAGCAGCCTGTGTTAATTGGGAAGCGGCGCAGAGGAGAAGCCGAATGAGGAGAGTTCAAACGAAGGCAGAGTGAAGCTGAGGAACTGCCCGCAGAGCTGCAGCCGTGCCCTGCGCGGCGGGGCTCTCGGCTCAGCGGCATTGCTGTGTAAGCGACGGGGATCACAAAAATCCCCGTCTGGACACTCAAGGGGAAGTATTGATGAGACATTAAGGGGGCTCTGTCCAGATTCCTAATTAGTTAAAAAATGGTGCTTGATGACATCGCCTCACGTGTAACAGGCGAGCGGGGAGGTGTACTGCTGTGGAGCACCCCGAGGTGCGGGACACGGTGGCAGGAGGGGAGCTCCCCTCGGGCTCAGCCACGGGGGCCTGAGCTCCCGCCACGGCCGCTCGGGCTGCCAGCGGGGTCAGTGGCCAAGCGCTGGTGGGATGCCGCAGGGCTGCGCTTGGGGGCTCAGATTTGGGTAAAGTGATTTTAGTCACTTTAAGCTGCAGTAAGCACATCAAGCAATACTTTACTTCCAGGTTTTGCTAAAGTCCTCAACACATTGGGATAAAAACGTGCTATGAATTGTAGACCTCTGTCCAGGCTGGAGCCTCTCTCCATACTTCCGTGCCCAGGTCCAGAAGCCCCCCAGGAGCTTTTTCTGCCCGGCTGCATTTGCAGATCCCCTGAGCCAGGCAGCACTCGGTTCACGCACTAAGCTTTACCATCGCCTGGCCACATCCATTCCCTAGGAGCCCGAGGCACAGAGCACTTGCAAACTGTCTCACTGCTTGAGGCTCTCCCACCCCACGGTGGGCACTGCCAAACTTCAGGGCCAAGAAGAGGTGGATCTCCAAATACATGGTTAGCCCCAGTATAAATAGGAAAAATAAAACACTAACTACTCACTACTGGTCCTAGGGTGCTATTTATGCAATAGGAAATCTCTAACAGGGGAAAAAAACTCCACATCAGCGTCACAGCGGTCTCCACCCTGGAAATAAGCTTTTAACACCAGGGAAGTCCATCAGCCAAGAACATGTACAGCATTACACCAACATCGCCCCCGGGGGTTAAGAAACTCAGGGTTCAGCCTGACCCTTGCAGCTCAGACAACTCCTGACAATGCCCAGAGAAAAACCCCATCCCCACCTGGCCGAAGCAGCTCTTGCCGGCGCTGGGATGGCTGCAGGAGCATGCACAGAGCCGAACCCGCTCGCCCAGGAGCACCCCAGCAGCGAGGAGATGCTGATACACACCTGCACGGGCCGCACCAGTCCGTTTGTTGGTTGAGGCCAAAGCGAGCTCTGCATTTCTTAGGAGAGGCAGGATCTGAACACAGAAGCATGCGTGGCGGAGAATGGGCAAGGCAGAGGCACAAAGAGGAGGAGGAGCAGGAGGAAGAAAAGAGGCAACATCATTTTAGCCACTTGAACACACGACTAACAGACTACAATTTTTTTTCTGCAACAGACCAGTGCTGGCACCACCTCTCCTGGAAAAAAGTGATCGTTAGGCAAATATCAGTGATCACTGCTGGCAGCTGGAGAAGAAGGTCTGGGAAATGGCCTCAGCTCTGGGAAATATGGGCAATTATGGGGAAATTCACAGCTCTTTGAATTTCTTAAGTTTGGAAAAGCTGCCAAATCCCATGGGTGCTGCCTGCCTCCTGTGTCTGCATCCTTACCTGCTCCCTGCCTTTCCAGCAGCAACTAAACGGGGCTGCCAGCGAGCTCGGACTGCGCACGGAAAAGAAGAGGAGGAAACGTTGCAGAAGCAGGCTGAAAGCAGAGTTAGCACCAAAGAGACCCAGGCCCAGGTTATTCTACTCTGCCCCCCACCATTCCCCTTCCAGTTTTAACGGAAAAGCTGTTCTCCATGGCCTTTCCTAAAATGTGGCAGTTTTGCTGTATAATTATGGGACTCATTAGGGTGAAGCCCTATTTGCTTTCAGGCACATCATGTTTTTTCTCTAGTGCAATAAATGGGATTTGAACAGCGCATTTCTGTGCTGGATTCACGCTCCCTCTTTCAGCCACTACTAGTGTCTCCTGTTGTGTATGACCAGCAGTTGGTTTTCAATCCATAACAGGTGAAATTATCATTTTTGTATCACACAGACAAGGCATATATATGGATATATAAATATATACACACACTACATATAAGCCTAAAAACTTGCATTCCCCTTATCAGTCTAGACACTGAATGAGATCAACTAAACTGAAGATACTACTGGGACACAGTCATGGAATTGCTTTTTACGGACAATTCAAAGAGGTCATCCAACAATGATTCACTAAATTAATGAGATAATCTGAACTTTATGCATTAATGCCGGCTGTGGGATTCTGGTTGCATGGACGTGTAATCCACAGCAATAACACCAGAGCTGGACTCCCATGTCCTAACCAACAACAGAACCACCCAGATGCACCTTGGGGTCCTCAACTCAGGTGTGACAGGTCTTTGCATGGCTGTGCAAGGCCAGGAGAGCAACAGGCTGACCTGGCACCCTCCCCAGGGAGCATTTCTGGAGGGAGAGAGAACCAGTGTTTTGCTTAGAAAGCCAACAGCCTATCATCTGGCTGACTTAATTTCATCCAAAAGTAAGTTAGAGCAATGAGCAGTAATGAACTGGTAGGCTGGAGAGCAGGAAAAGCTCTTTGTAAGTCTACAGGCAATCACAGAATGGATGTACTGGAAAAAACAGGCTGTCTTAACTTCATGTATATGTGATGCCATAGTGGGCAAGGACAGTCTCTCAGTGTTTTACAATGAATATTTAGTGGTATAGATATTATTTATTCCTGATATGGCAGTAATGCTTCAGAAACCAGCACAGGAACAGCCGTGGATGACGGGAACACGTGTGTCACCAGCTGAAATCTGTCAAAAGGGCCTTTTCTAATAAACGGTGTGGTGCAGGGAGGCAACTGGTACTGGTTTTTAGTATGACTTTGCTTGAACTCTAGGTGACTTTGAAATGAAAACTGAATTTGGGGTAGTCCCATGGGTGATCTTCAATCCTGTCACTGCATTTAGTCCCACACGCAATATTGATGCATTTGAGAGGAGTTTTTCTTTAATTAATGGTATCTGTAGGGCTGAGGGGGACATTCACCCGGCTGTTTTGAATAGATTAAGTTTAGTGATAATTTATATGAAGTTACACGCTTGCCAAAATCTAGTTTTTCAGTTTTCACAAACTACCCATGTTCTAATTCAAACATGTTACATGCTTGCCAAAAATCTAGTTTTTTGGTTTTCACAAACTACCCATGTTCTAATTCAAACATGTCTATGAAAAAGTCACAGAAATGTTAATGTACCATGTCTTAAAAAAAAAGCATATTTCTTTCGTTAAGCTCAGGAGAATAAAAGAAAACACAGTAAAACACGACAACAGCTTTGCCTTCGGATTATGCCCTCTGAGCAGAAATGGAAGGACAGCCACTGAGCCGCACACATTTACCTGAGTTGGAATCTTGCTGCTTTTCCCGTGTTCGTCTCTTCTTTTTCCCCTAGGAAATCAAAGGAAAGGCCGTTAGTCCACGCTCCCAGGAGACCGAGGGTGCTGCACAGGGTTTTCAGGGCTGGATCAGGCTGCCAGGGAACGCTGTTGCCGCCGCCCAGGCGAGCGGCCAGGTCCTCAGCTGTAACAGCCGTGGTGCTGCCAGCTCTGCCGATTCCAGGGAGAGATGAACTGGGAATCGCTGCAAGGGGATCTGCTCAGGTTTATCTATGTGGGCATCCCTTTCCTTTCCCCAACTGCCCAGTCCAATGCTCCTGAGAAGAAACCCAGGAGGAACTCTCAAAGCAACCATCCAAATTTGTGTTTGCACACATGCTGGTGGCTGCCTTTTACACGGCACAAATTTGTTCTGGACATGTACCTTTTCTCAGGAATAACCTCCTCATTTCCAGTACCCCCAGATCCAGCACCACAGGCATTTTGACTCATCCCAAAACCACTCTGCACGAGATCCGCACATACACAGAAACAGCAACAGAAACTCAGAGGAGACGGCGACCGCATCCCTGCTCCCACTCTGCTCCATCTTCCCAACATGCTGCTCCCCTGCTCTGTATTATGAGTCCACAACCACACTACAAACACAGCTGAGACCCTGACTTACACTGCAGGCTGTGTAAGAAGTTGCAAGAGAAAACATTAGTGGATGCAAAACAACAATAATAAACCCAGCACCTGTGCCTGCACTGCTCAGCACCTCTGCCAACTCCTGCCAGTCCTCCTCGGCCCACCCTGATGTGTCTCACCTGGGAATCCCACCCATCATTGCTGTAATTAATTAATTATTTAATTAATAGATTTAACTAGATTAATAGAATTAAACAAGATTTACTGCATACAAAGGAGGCAGTCTGATCAACAGCTGATCCTCCTGGCATATTCTTATTCCTCCTCAGTCTTTATTTTTCTAAAAAGCACTTGGCCCATTTTAGCACCTTCCCTATTTCCAATACGCGCTTTAATGTGGTGCCTTATACCTGAACAGAAATGGCTCCATAACGTGTTACCAGCAGGAGCACCCCGATTTCAAATGGGAAAGAAAGTTTTAGGAAATCCCCAGAAATTTATTTTCAAATAATACTTATCTCTCTATTTTAGTGCTTTCACAGCTCTGGGCCCATTTCTCATTCTTCTGTTTTCTTTATTCACTAACAAGAAAACCCAGTTTTATCCCCAAACTGCCTCTCTGACTCACAATACACAACAAATCCCCTCATCTCCTAATGAGCTTATTAACGAGGGCACAGCGGCACAGGAGCAAATCTGGCCTGCGTGGAGCAGGCAGCTCATGGGGCTGCCTTTGACCTGTGACTTTTTATATGACTTCTTGTGGTTTGAGTGAAGGTGGAAAGCTCCGAGCTGCGGTAAGCTTTTTCTTCAGTGTGGGAGCAACTGTATTTCCTGCCCGATATCTGCATCACGTGCTGCAGAAGTGACCTACATTCCTCCTCCTCCTCCTCCCTGCTCAAGCTCCGGAGAGAAAAGCATCTCTTGCAACGACCATAAGACCCAAAGCAGCTGCTTGCCGGTGCTGGGAGAGCCAACGTGTGCATTCAGAGCCCTCTAGCCACGGAGGAAAAAACTCTTCCGGAGCAAGGAACCAGCCCTTGCCAAGATGAAGGATGCTACGGGATTGAGATTTCTGTGGAGGATGCGCTTGGTCTTGGAGGAAGATGGTGCCTTGCTCTTAGCGATGTTGCTGCCCTCCAGATGCTGATGCTCTCCAGATGCTGCCTCCCTCTGGAGCCGCCCTTAGAGAAACTGGGGCAGCACCTTTGGTTCTTAGAGACTCTTCTCGGTTTCTCTAAGGGCAGCTCCGGAGGGTGGCAGCATCCAGCACTAATCCTGCAAAGCTGCATATGGATGCCGAGCTCCTGGTCCGTGCTTGCAAGGAGACAGGGATATCTGTACTGCTGCAGGGAAACGCAGGCTGGGGGCTTCTGTAACCTCTGCTTTTTCTGCATCACTTCTGCCCTCTGTTTTTTGGGGTTTTTTTGGGGTGTTCTTGGTCTGTGTAAGGATGTTTTCTCACCCTCAGCAGCATTTGGGCTTTCTGGAAGGAGGGCTCGGGTCAGGGTGGGCTGGATGGGTGCTCGCCGTGCAGCTCCCAGGGGAAAGCAAGCAGCTGCGAGGGAAACGACAGAGCCTTAGATCAAAGGGCAGAGCCCTAGAGTGGATGGATGGATGTCTGAAGACTTACATGTGCTTTGCTTCAGGGTCTCTAATGAGCTCGTTAGGCATGTAAGATCAAAACAGTTGAGAAGAAAGCCACTAGAAAAGACCCGGAGTGTATCCTGTGCTTCTGGGGCACTGCTACACCTATGACACCTTGTTTAACACGCTGCTGCTGAAGTGATTAATATAGCTAAGAGGAAATGAATTTTTTTTTTAAGAGGAACCTGTAAACGTTCCATGGAGTAGCCCAGAGGCTTCCCAAGTGCGGGCCCTACCACCATGAGCCATGAAGCAGCTTTGTCCTGCCGGCCAGCCCAGGAGCTGCCACTGCTTCTCCCCAGGGAGCAGGGGGCCCTGGGAGCCCCGGCCGTGCCAGCGTGGCAAGTGCACCACAGCCCCCTCCAGAAAGAGCCACTGTTTTAGATGTACAGTCAAGTTGGCTCTCTATAAAAACCAAACACATTTTTTCTCTGCTCACGTTCGGGGATCAGTTTGGCATCAATTGCTGCGGCAATGTACCTTGCTACAGCCAAAACTGGGGAAGACCAAGGCTGGAGCTTCCCTTCTTTCCCTTGTATGCAGGGAAAGCTCTTCTGGCTACAAGAATGCATGATCCCAACACTCAGCGTGTTTCAGGGCCCTCTGCACTAGATAATTTTTATTGCTGAGAACAACCGCTATTTGCTGCATGGCTCAGCTGCTCCGCTCAGCAGCCAATGCCTGGTTTGGGGGATTTTTTTTTTTCTTTTTTCGATCTGGAAAGGTTTTTTTTTTCCCCCAACAGCAAGCTTGGTTTGGAAACAGGCTCGCCAAAGAGCTGGGTTGAGCTCACAACCCCACAGAGCAAGCAGTGCTGTTGTCTGTGTTTGCTCAAATTGCATTTGAATACTTTGAACGTGGTGTGCTTGATTTGGTCAGGGTCCTCAAATAATGATTGGTCAGGGTGGGATCAATGTCCCTCAGGAACAGATAGAAACTTGGTGACTGTCATCCTGTGAGCACCGCTTACGTGCCCTGCAATACGTGGGGCTGCTGCTTCAGATGCAACCCCACGGAGAGTCCGAAATCGGACCTGAACAGCCTGCGAGACCGAGGTTTGCACTACAACTCAGAGAAAGCAGCTTACACTTTCCTGTTTTGCCTTTTTGACAATTATTTCCCATTATTATTATGCTCCTATGAGCATAATGGCTCAGGCAGACACCCTGTGCTAGTTTTAAACCTGCAGAACAGAGATGGCAGCCTGCAATTCAGCAAATTGCCCCAAACTTACAGCATGTCCTTGGGCTCAGCCCCACGTGGCCAGGACTACAGAGCCTGCAGTACCCAGCTCCATGATTTCAAGCTGACAAACAAGGTGCTACCGCAAAGCGAATGGAGCTGAGTGCGCTACAGGTGCCCGCCCAGCCCCCCTGGACATCACACCCCGAGTTTCTCCTCCTGCATCTCTGCCCCATGCTCTGTTCCCACTGAGCTGATGTCTCAGCTGCTGCCTGAGATGCACAAAGCAGTGGGTTTCCATAAAATTATATTTCCAAAGATCATCCACATCATTTAAAAGTTCTCTTCCTTTCTACTTGTATTTACTCAGACAATAAGCGAACAAATGGTTGTGGTAGCTGGGGAGCTATAACATTTGTGCTATAGATAGGCAATGAGCCAAGACAATGTTCAAAATACCCCTGAAATGTGAATTTCTATAGCTATCGTGCCATCAGGAACGACATTACCAGGGACAGGTGGGTTGTTTGGCAAACACCAGTTGTCAGCCCCCCTGGGTCATTTCTGGCCATGCCATGGGAAGGGGGTCCGAGCTGCGGCAGCCACTCACGTAGTTGTCTCTGGCAGACCAGCCGGGGTAGAGCTGCATGTGGAGCTGCCGTTCCTTGCGAGCCAGTTCATAGTACTTGGCCTGCTCCTCCCGGGACAGCGCGTGCCACTGCAAGGACAAGCGCAGTGGTGAGATGTGGCCCCGCTGTCCCCTCTGGTGTCAACCCTCCCAGCCCGTCTCCACCACAGCCGCCCTGCTCTGGGGCACATCCGACCCTGTGCGTTTAAGGGATAAGAGCACCCGGGTTTGAAAGCAGCTGCTTGTTACATGCTTAAGAGCAGCGGTAAGGGACGGAGATGCTGCACTGGGATGACGGCACTGAACCCCGTGTGCTCTTACCCTCCTCCCCAGGATCTGGTTGATAGCAGCGCTCTCCTTCAGGGTGCACTCGGCAATGACTTTCGCCCGCATTTCTTTCATATACAACATGAAAGCATTCAGGGGCTTCTTGATAGTGGGCTTCTTGGCTTCCTTCTCTCTCTTTGGTTCTGGTTGAGGTTTCCTTGGTGGGACGGAAAGAGGAGCTGTCAGCATCAGAGCCACCATCCAGCCCGGCTGCCTGGCGGCACCAAGCTCAGCAGAAGACTCAACACCAAACCAACCCGACAGCACGAGTGGGTGGGGGGCCTGAGATCCGCACCTTGGATGTGTGCTGTGGCCTGATGCAGGCAGAGCTCAGTGTTCATCCATCCTCCCCCCGTGCAAGCATTAATAGGGATAAAGGAAATGGGTATTAAGGCGCTAACGCTGTCAAGCCCTGCCGGCACTTCCAACTTACATGTTTCGGTCATAGTGCTCCATCTCTTGCTTGCCAGAGTGGGGCACGATGGCGGGGTGCGGGATGCCGGTGGTGTGCATGCCAGAGCCCAGCATCAGCGGGTGAGTGAACCTGCAACAGAGAGCGGATGAGCCGCGCCGGGAGGGCTGTGCTGGGGATGCTCGGGATGCTCGGGCAGCCGGAGCGGTGTGTCTCACAAGACGGCACTCTGACGTGGCAGAAGCAGATGGTAAGCGGAGGACACGGAAAGCAAACCCGCGGGTGGTGCCAGGCTGGCGCGGGGCAGGCAGTGCCCACCACCCCGGTGTCGTCTGTGCCATACTGGCAGCAGGCACGGCCGGCCGAGCCGCGGACACATGGGTGGAAAGGGTCCGGGTGCCGCACAGTGGTGAGGAAACCAGCCTGCAGCAGGAGTCAGCCTGACCGAGATCAAGGGAGCTTTCAACCAGCGGTTTCAGCTACTCAGATCTCTGTTGTTGTAATATCTTATTAGCACTGCAAAAAGGAACAACAAACTCATCCCAGGGTTTGGATGGGAGTGATTAGGACCACCCCACACCTTTCTTTTAACAGAAATAGCATTAAGTCTGAACATGAACCAAACTGCAACTCTAGGAGGTGCACCTTGCCTAAGCAATGTTCTCCACCAACATGGGACTGAGATCACGAGAGGTCTCACCAGCTTTCAAGCTTCATTAGCTCTCTCTCGAGTTTTAGAGGCTAAAGCCAGCAGTCAGCTTTGCCAAGCTTGCCACTTTATGACTGCAGCTTGAGATGGCAGAATTGCCCATGGGAGATGAATTGTTCATTAGATATGCTGGCACAAAAAGAAAAGCTGTTTAATTTAATCCACCAGCACAGTCTGATCCTTATCTGACCAGGTGTACTTTCTCGGCTGCAGCAGCGCTGCAAAATCCACCCCGAAATCCTGCAAGTGGGAGCTCCTGCACCGGCCTCAGGGAGGCTGCCGGGCCTCCGCAGGGAACCGTTAGCTCCTCTCTGGCCTTTGCCTTCGAGGTTGGGCAAAACAATGCCTCAGAAAGCAAGGAGGGCTGGCAGCGCTCCCTCGCATCTGTGGCAGGGATAAGGGTTTGCATGGATCAAGGGTTTTGCACAGGTAAAGATTTGCATGGGTAAGGGTTTGCACAGGTAAGGGTTTGCATGATTTTCCTGCAGGAATCCTCCACTAACGGCTCTTCAGGACAACACGAAGCAGAAGCAAAAGCTGGTGCGTGAGCACACAGAGCACAGGCATCCCCGCGGCACTGCCGTCCTTGCTGGAGCCATGGGGGCTTTGCCCACCAGCATGCCCAGAGGGGCTGGGCTCTGTGATTTCCATCCACAGGGGATGTATTTTGCTCACCAGGACATCGCTGGGGTCTGGATTATTTACAGAGGGCAAAATTTGGTCTAAGGTGACCATAAACTTGCAGTATGAATGGTCCGGGGCTGTGCTATGTGGCTCAACCCCCTCGGTATTTAAGGCGGGTCGTGGCGCCCGGCCAGGTCCTCGCGGGGGGAAGCAGGGCAGCGACGTGGCCAGCTCCCGCTGACCCCTTCCCGTGCACAGGGTCCAGCCCATGGCCGTGCCAGCCCCGTGCTGCCCGATGATGGGACGGGGGAGGCAGGAGCTGCACTTACATCTCAGAGGGCTGGGTTGTACTGATGGGGGGACAGCAAATTGCTGCCCGCTGCCTGTCCTGCTTTTAAGGCTGAGACCAAATAAAACAGATCACTCTCTGCAGAGCAAAACTCAGCGGTGGTGGCGGCAGGGATATATTCAGGGTTAGTGACAAGGAGCAAAATCCTGAGCAATGGATTTCATCCCCTTTTCCCAATGCTGAGCTGAAGGCAGGGGTTTCTCCTCCCGGGATGCTCAATATTCCCCTGACTGGCCTTTGGACCAGGCACTGCCTAAAAGCTCCTTCCCTTCCCACGGGTGCCTGAGGAAGGTGTGTGGCTGTCCCTGGGTGGCCACGGTCTGCTGCAAGCTCCTACTGCACAAACTGCAAGCTGCGAGACCAGCTGAGCTGCTGCCCTGTCTCACACAGCTCATACTCACCTGGAGAAAGAAGCCCCAGCAGAAAGCGCTGACGAATACGGCTGTCTAAATCCACATGACGGGAGCGGATAGACAGACTGGCTCTGCCTGGGATCGGGAAGAAAGAGTCTATAAAGTATCTACAGCTATGTGGTGTTTCCTAAAGACACCCTTTGCTAAGGGGACTTCAGAGCACCAGTGCGCCAGGAGCTCTGCGTGATGGGATGCTCAGGGTGTCCCCTGGGCTCAAGGGGCAATGTGGGACTTGGACGGTATTTTAGGAGAAGCTGGGCCTCCCTGCAAAGGTTGGATCCAACTCTGACCCCCCCCTCCGTCCCCCGTGTTGAGTAACACTGCAGCTTTGAGTTTATCCCATTAAAACGCAAAATGCGGAGGTGTGCTGAAAAATTAGGAGCTGTTGCTATTGCACAGAAGAAGTTGCTTGAAAGAACAGTTTGATGAAAAACCTAAAGCCTGGTCAGAGTGCCTCTCTGTGCGGTGCACAAGAGGCTGCACGGTCGTGGGATGCCCTGGGAGGATGCCCGAGCATGGGAACGTCCTGGTGTTCAGAGAGAAAGCACCTACTCTGCCCTCGTACATGCTGCAGAAATGCTCTAATTTCCCCAGTGCATCTTTTTAAGGACGCCCGTCATTTTTAAACAAGCCAAAAGCTTGGTCCTACGTTTCTTTTGAAAGTTGTTTCATACTGGGGACTGGGCATGTACCAGACCTGGAAATTTTTGAGACAGTAAAATAACTATGCAGGAAGTTCCTTGTTGTTCCCAGCAAGGGAAACCCCCCACGTTTTCATATGGAGATAGCTCAAAAATACCTTGGCTTGTTCTGCAAACCTGCCAAAAGATGCTCCAAGCCTAAAAATGCGCATGGAAACCGAGATGCCCGAGGAGGACGCGATGGGGTGCTTAAACCCATGCAGAAGCTCGTGCTGTCTCTGGCCAGCCCGCACAGAGCTGTGCCTAAGACCAGCACCAGCTATTTTCAGCTCTAATAAGCAAAAAAAGCCCATTATCATTGAGTGTGGTGCCACCCCGCTGCCCTGTGGGAGACCGAGCTCCTGGATACCAGGGATTTTTCAGGGCTAAGGCCAGTTTCTGCCCTGAAGAGGAATAAGGACAGCGCTGTGGCAGTCAGGCCCTCGAGCCGCGCTGGGAAGGAAGGAGGTTTCTGTTTCTGCCGCTCCGGGAGCTGCTGTGTCTCAGCTTGACCGAAATCTGCAGCATCTGTCTGTAGGAAAGGCAGCCGAGGCGGCGGGCTCTGTTTACACCCTGCCAGGCAGAAGCCCTCTCCCACCCCTTAGATGTCGGCGGGTATAAACACACCAACAAACAGCCAAGTGCTACTGCGCTTCGGGAAACCGAAACAACCTTTGAAGTAGAACGCGCCTGCCTCAGGGCCGAGAAAACACTCGGAGCTAATCCAGAAGCGACACGCGTTACTGCAGGCTGAGATATTGGGATAGAAAAGGAGCCGGGCACTCGTGGCTTCATTCAAAGTGATTCTGACGTGCAAATTAATGCAATTGCAAAATCAATCCCTGATGGTTGGGAATGCATGATTACTGCCTGTATCACCCAGTGATGGGAGGGTGGCTTGGAAAAAAGCCATGGAGGGGCTGCCGTGGCACTGCCACCGCTCGGCCCGGGGCGCGGGTGAGCAACACAGTTCGCAGGCTCCCAGCTGATATTTGCTGCCAGGCTCCTGTGAGCAAAACTCATTTGACTGGACTCTGGGAGGCTTTTATCCAAACGTCATCCCAGCTAATTACAGAGAGAGTGATTGCAGCTCCTCCTCCCGAAGCACTCAGCGAGAACAAAGCCTGTTTCTGCCCATCTCCTGTCTGCCAGCTCGTGGAGGAAAAGCTGCTTCCCGCGTGTGGCCACCCCAGCTCAGCAGCACCGGCACGAGCATCCCCGGCAGGAGCATCCCAGGCATGCAGCCCCTGCTGCCCGCTGCCTCCTGCACGGGGTCAACGCTGCCACTTCTGCACCCACCTGCACCGCTGTGCTGAGCCTTGGCTGAGGACTGGGCACTTTGGGAGAAGTTTTGGGGCTCTTTCCATAAATTTTGGGCAGGCAAATGGATGAGCAAAGGCTCTATTGGACACACGCCTTCGAGGTGCTGCTCTCTGCTCTGTCAGGCCATTTTTTGCTTTACCGTATCTGCTCTATTAGTCACTAATGAACATGTCTGACGAGGTTGCTTGAGGATGCCAAACCCCGCAGATGCTGGAACAGCCCTCAGCAATGCAAACTCCCTCTGCCACCAACCGAATGACAAAACCTCGTGCAAACCAGACTTTTTCCCCTCTGCGCACCCAGGGCTGCCCTTAGCAGCATCCCACCCCAAGAGTGGACCTTGCATTTGGCAAACAGGCTCCTTTTTCACCCCCAACTATTTCTTTCATGTTATAGCACAGTCACCCCAGTACTTGTTTTTCCTGAGGATGAATCACATCATATGAGGAGTTAAATCATCGCCCAAGAGTAGCAGATTTAGCACAGAAGGCAAAATGTAATCTCTTTGAAGCTGAACTCTGTATCAAAGGCCTCAGCCTCTGTTTCCTTGTGGTTAAATATCTGGAACATGAAATTCATAAACAAAACAAAAAGCTAACATTTTACTTTGTGTTTTAATATGCTTCGCCTCTCCCATTTTGCAATAAGTTCTTGTACCTGAAGGTCTCTGCTGGGCTTTGCCGGGGTTTTATCAGCCAGCACCAGGGGAAATCTGGCCGCCTGCCCCGGCAATTGCCCTCCCTGCACTCTCCCCCTGTCCCAGCCACCCCGACCTGCCGCCTGCAGCCACCGGCCTCCCCGCAGGCCTCTGCAAGGTCCCTGCATCACCGACCGGGATTAAAAATTAATCTGGAGAGTGGCGATGCCCACGGGCACCGCCCGCCAGACCTGCTCCCTCAGTGTGCTTACGAGCACGGTGACAAAAGCCAGTGGCAATGACCACAGAGCACATACCGAGGTATTTTTAACTCATGTCCCTGAGGCAGGTTTCCCAATGGGTTCTGCTTTGCGGGATGCTCCTTGGGGCTGGCTCATGCAGGGGGGACTTTTTGGAAGTGCTCCAGGTCATGGTTCCTCCTTCCCTGTCCCCCCTGGGGCAGCGGGTGCTGCCGAGCCAGCCGTGCTACGGCCAGGCTGCGGGTACCGGGGCCGTTCACAGGGGCAGGTCTCTCCCACAATGTATTTTGTCCCTGCGTCTCAGACCCTAATAAGCACCGTGGCCCAGCGGATGGAGCATCCCATTAGATTATGCCACGGTGGCAGCATGCTCAGGGAAAACACTGTTTGTGCTGAAAACCCAGGCGAGGGAGAAAGTTACCTCTTACTCAAAAAGAGAGGATTTTCTTGTGATTAGGAGAGGTGGGTAGGAAGCTCTTCCTGGGTTTCCTAATCTGTACAGGCAACTAGATGTAAGGCAAGAAGCAGTTTTGAATTGGGCAGGTTGTAACCCCGCTCCAGGGATGCCCCCACCCAGACAAAGCCTTCAGCCTCTCTGTGGATCTGCTCCCCATCTCTAAAACAGGGCTAAATCCTCCTCCCCATCACACAGCACGCAGAAGGGATGAAGCCAGGGGAAAGCACCGTGGAGGTTACGGAGAATGGCTGTATGCGATTTGTTCCATAACCAGTCCCCTGTACGGAGCAGCCGGCGGGCTGGGGGCTGCGTGGGGCCAAGCCCTCCACACTCACCATCCCATCGACGGCGTGATCTGTCCGACTCCACCGGGAGGGAGGGGGTAGAAACCAGGGATGTCTGAGGTCTGGGAAGGACGGTGCACTCCTGGGAGAAGGGAGAAGGAGATGAGTTGGACACAGCAGCGTGCTCCCCAGCTGACCCAGACCGCTCCCGAACCCCTGGCTGCTCCATCTGTGGGCACTTGTGGGCAGCAGGGAATATATGTGAAAGAGCTGCCTGCAAGTGGCAGGATATTATAACTGCCCTTTTTATTGCTGTGGTTCTCTCTGTGGGGATGTAGTGGGTTGTCCATGCTGCTGCAGAATCACAAACAGTGGTGTAATGGGGTGGGGAAGGCAGCTTGCTCCTGCACAAGCATCATCCCTGCTCCATGCCACCCTGAGGCCAACCAGCAACTTGCTTTGGTAAGGATTTGATGGACTCCGGACATCCCTCTGCCCTTCCCAGAGAGCCTGTTCAGGTGCACAACTGATGGTCAAAGCCATTCCTACACCCCCTTCCCACCAGTCATCCCTGGGACCCCCCAGGAGCAGCCAGTGGGGATGCTCCAACAGGCATCACTTCTATCTCAATTTTAAACAATTTGAGTCCCCGTTCAAAGCAATCGTTTCGCGGGCTCTGTGGGTGCCAAGGAACAGCAGAGGTGGGTATGGTGCCAGGTGGGAATTCACCCTTCACACGGGGAATCCCTGTGTGATCTTCAAAGCCGCTGGCACGGGCGGCATGGCCAGAGGAGACAGCCGCAGCATCCATCCGTTTCTATCTGGACTTGAAAACACCCTGCAGAGCCTGGGGCTGCGAGTGGGACTCAGACAACTGTGGTGCTGCTGGCAAAAGCAGCCTCCAGCTGACCCCCAGACCGGAAAACTGGAGGGGAGCTGGGGCCAAGGTCTGCCACAGCATCATGTAATGCTGACTCCTAACGAGCCTCAGACAAAAAATTGTGTACAGAGATTGTCCAGCAACTGTCCTGGGCAATAAATACATTGAATAAATTGGTGATTAGTTGCAAGCAGTTTGCAAACTCAGAATTCTGGATTATTCTCCTAGGTTTATTAATGATAGATTATTAATTAGGAATGACACCAACAGATTCCAAGCATCTTATTAGGAGATAGCTAAAATAAATACATAACCGAACTGAAAGGAATATATAACTTAGTATGAGATTTAGCTACAGCTGTGCTCAAGTGGGACGCAGCAGCCCCCTGAAGGTCAAACAAAACCAGCATCTGCGTTAGGCAGCTGCCAGGATTTCCTGAGATTTGGACCTCCAACAATACAAGGTGTGTAAGCCAGAGCACAAGTTATTCTCGCTGGCCCAGTGGCTGGGGCAGCAGCCACTGACTCAGAAGATCCTGCTTGTATTTCCTTGTCTGTGTGTCCTTGGGCTACTGTGAAATACTTTAAAGGGATGCTGTGAGAATGAGTACGACGGTGACTCTCAAGTGCTTACACTAGGTGATAATGGGAGATATTTCAGCGATGAAAATAGAGATGGGACACATCCAGAACGAATGGGGAAGGAAACCCTCGCCCCAGCAGTGTAGGAATGAGGGATGCAAAGCTGATCACAGCTGCACCACGGAGGCAGGTCCCAGATGAGGATGGTGGTCTGAACCTCTCCATAGATAGGACCTGGGGGCTCTCCGGGATGGACAGATTCCCTCTGCCTCTGATGTAAATGTACAGGCTAAATGGGAAAGGAGAGACTGGAAAGTGCCTGCACTGAGGGTGCAGGTGGGTGTGCTGCCAGAGGACAGCTTCCCAGAATTACTGACCCACTGCAGAGATGAATGCTTAGGGACTACTCCACTGCTGATCACAGCCTCCATGGAGGGATATAACCAGCTCATCCCTTGGGTGAGCTGCTCCCGTATTGCTTAAGGCTTTCCAGGCTAACAGTGAGTCCCTGAGGGCAGCTCACGGCAAGGGGCTCTCGGTGGGGCAGTGCTCTGCAAGGCATCGGCAAAGGCACCGTGAAGGAAGGTGTGTCGGGTCGCCTTCCTGGGAGACTTAGAAATCTGCATTCTTCCTCTTGAGATTCGGAAATCTGCCATTAGCTGAGCTTTTAATAGGTTTATTTTGTTAACTCTTCGTATTTTTCTGCTGAGTCTGCTGTGCTCTGGTGGCTGACAAGCAATGCGCTGGCTGGAAGAAAACCAGGATGTGCCTGGGTATCTCTTACACCAGACCTAAATCCTCCCCATCAGCATCCCTGATGAGTCCAGAATGTGGCCTCCGGGTTCAGACCAGGGATAATTCAGCACATCCTCCAGCCAAGAACATCCTTGATACCCTATCAGTTTTGGCAATGATGTTTACTTGGCGAAGCCCATGTCTCTGGGACAGTTTGGATCACTCCTGGGTGGAGGCCTTTGCCCAAATCACAACAGCTGGTTTTGTGCCTCCGTTTTTGCACTGATTTCTGGGCTCTGATGGACCCTGAATCCCTTCCTGAGTGTAGCTTGTCACAAAACTGTGAATTTGCTTGCTTTCACATGAAATCAAGACCAGGTTTGTGCAAAAGCCTGGGTAATCTGAAAAGATGTTGAAAGATTCCGTGGCACTAATGTAAGGTTGAGAAAAGTTTGATTGTACACTCAGCTTGCCAGTAACCCATGAAGAATGATGGGCTGGTGTGAATTCCTGTGCACATACCTATATTTTACAGTTCAGGGTTTAACCTCTACCTACTGTACTTTCCTCCGTAGCCTCGCGAGCTAATTGACGTGTCCTGGACTCACACAGGAACCCAAAGAGCCAAACTGTGTGACAACCACATAACGTGTGGCTACGGACACATACATATAACAATCCAGTTAGCTATCAGACACCAATCCTATTTAGTCAAAATATTTCCTGTTTCAAGCATTTATTTTCTCAAAATGACAACCTGACAACAGTTTGGGTATGAGTCAAAGGAAAGATTACTTTCCATTTTCTGGTTGACTCTTACGCATCTTCTCGCAGGCTCTGGTCTGGTCTCAAGCTACAGGACAGCCTGTACAGAGAACTGAGCACACTCGATCAGCAAGGTTGGCACTTTTGATATCAAACTCCTCTTGACCAAGATTACAAAGCATTGCCAATAAGCTAAATAAACTCCTACTGCTAAGCAATGCCCCAGTTGACCAAAGCTTTTGACTTTTCCCATTGATTTGGGACCAGGAAGGTGACAGCCTTGATCTCAGTGGTCTCCACCACTGTCCCCATCCCACCACACAGATCCTCAGTGGTGCCATTACCTTGTTTCTGGTTGATGTCGGCGGGCAAGTGGGGCGAGTGGGAGCCGTGGCTGAAATGGTCGTTGCTGTAAGGGATAAGCGGGGTGAGCGGGTGGACTCCGTGGGATGGCTGCACGACGGGAACTTTGTTGGACTGCAAGACACAAGGAGGGAGAGGGCTCAGAAGTTGAGCTCCGTAAGCAAGGAGGGCCGGTGCCCTTTGCGGTCCTGTTGTTGCAAGCGAGGCTGGGAATTCCTAAAAGTCCCCAGTGTCTCTCAAGGGCAAGGCAAAAAAAGCCGTTGCCTACTTAAATAAACATTACAGCATCCTGCAAGAAAAATCCCAAATGCAAGCAGTGACAACAGCTGGAGACGATTGCATGGGTAGGTGGAAAACAGACCAAATCAACATGAAGTTTTCAAAATTCAGATGAACTTTTTTTTCTTTCATTTCCAGTATCTTTTATTCCAGGATGAATGCTACAAGCATTTTACCCAATGCATTGCTCTTGTTTTCTGCCTTGTGCAGAAAAGGGTCTAAATCTGGACTTTCACATCCTGCACATTCACTCTGAAAGCCACGCCTGGGCTTTCCTAACCGGGGCTCTCAAGCAGGGAGAGCCATGCTGCGGACAATGCCTTTGAAACTGTGACGTGGTCACCAGCGAGCACTCAGGTTGAAATTCTCCTGGGTCCAAGCTCCAGTGCTGGGAGAAGGACTGGAGGGAGCTGAGGCAATGCTGGGGATGCAACAAACCCAGGAAAATTTAAAAAAGAAAAATCCAATCTCCTCTTGCAGCTACTCCTCCTGGTTAAGCACAGCGAGGCCATCGGAGCCCAACGTCTTTGTAAAAGGCGCTTTTTTGTGAACACAACGGGGAGTACTTCTGCGTGTCGGAGCAGAGCGAGGGGAACCTGTTCAAAAGAGCTGTAAGGAAAACACACGCACACACACACGCACACGCTGCCATCTACCACCAGCCTCCTCGCCTCGAGCGTCTCAAGCTGCTCCCTACATGCCTGGTTTCGCCCATGGTTGCCTTTAAACCCAAACTGACTTTGCTTTGGTGGTGGAATGTTAGGATTTGTCCCAGATAAATCCAGAAAGAGAAACAGGAATGACAGCACCCCAAAATGAGGAGAAAATGAGAACAGGCTAGGTAAGCTCCAGGGGCTAAGAGCCGGGTATGGCTAGCCAGACCTCTTGTGTCCCACCAGGACACCTACAGATGATTTGCTGCTTGACTTTTGATAAGTCATTTACGATCTCTGGACTTGATTCACCACTTTGGTAATGATTTTGCTCAGGCAGAGTGAGTACAAAACGCCAGTCAGCTTTGGTGGAGGTGGTGCGGCTGGAGCTGATGGCTCTGGAGGACCTGTCCTGGACCTCTCCCTGCCACTCCGGCTGCTTGCACAGCAGCTTGAGATTCCTGGGCAAGTCCTGTGTTTTGCATCACTGCTCCGAGGAGGAAACCCATGGAGCGGAAAGGAAAACAGACTGATGGAGACGCCGCTTTACATCTGTCTTTCCCACAAAGGTTTGCTCATGCAAATAAAACCCAAGAGGCATGCAGGTTTGCATTTAAGAATGAAAACCCTAATTCGTGATGCTTACCAGTTGTAGATTTACTGCGTACAGTGGGATACTGGGAATGTAACCCCCCTCCCCAGCACAAACTGGTGTGGTACAGGCGTTCCTATCCTACAGCAGGGCCATGGGCTATGTGGTTTTCCCATTGAGAGCGAGGCTGGCTCCTGCTCAGTTAAATACATGTTTGGAGCTCTGAGTTTTACTATTCTTGACCATGAAATGAGATAAAGAATAGCTTTTCAGTGATATTTCTAAAATTAGCTATGGTATAGCTTATTTAAGAGCCAGAAAGCCTAAATTAGGGATATGCAGTTCTACGTGTACGTTTTAACATGACACTGGAGCAGAATGAGCTCAGTGCTGAGCTGTTTTGAAAACCTCAACTTAAGCGCTTCTGCCATTCAAAGTGGGGCAGATCTTTCCTTCCCATTCACACCGGGCCTGATCCAAAGCACAGCACCATCCGCCAGCCAGCCTCGCTGCCTGATGACAGTTAACAGCTTTCAGAGCAGTGACAGAAGACACAGACCACTACAAAGGCAGTTGAACAGTCCTGATGCTGATCCACAGGATACCTCAACAGTGAAAAGCACAGAGCACATGCGGTTACAGCGAAGGCATGGGCTGTCCTTCTTCCCCATCAAAGCAGAACATGGTAGCTTGGCGGTACAATAGGTTGCAGCCCAGTTACTCAGATTTTCCATCAGTTCAGATGGGAAACAAGATGTTACCAGTAAGAAGAGCTGGCCTTCCCCATGTCCCTTCTACATTTGCACTTGCCTCGCTCAAAAACTTTTCTCCTACTCTTTAAAGGCATAAAAACCTGGTGGGGAAGCATGCTCAGGAGGAAGGCAAGACAAAAATTTCTGCAAGAGGCTATTCATCCCCCTCCTGCTTCCTCCATTTGGGAGTTCATCACAGGAACCCGTCTCCCAAATTGAACCAACCAAGAGAAGAAGGAAACGTTGCACAAAGATCTGGAGAAACAGAGAAGACTCCTTCAGTGTTGAACCCCGGTTTAAACACTGCAGCTGCTAATGGTCGCAGTCCATGGCCATGTCTGCAGCTCCCGGTCTTCAACAGATATGCTGTGGCTGCTGCACGCGTTTTCACTGTGAAATCATACCTTGTTTATAGAAATCTATATGCCAGAGAAATGGTATCAATTCCTCTTTTTTACAAGGTCTAGATTTAGTTCCTGCAAATCAGCTGCAGCACTTGAACTCTGAAGAGGCTTTCAAAGCCAGAACTTAGCAGCTGACAATGTCTTACGCCATAAAATTAACCTGATGTAAATGTTTTCTGCCGAGCGGACTGATTTAACACGAGGGCAGTTGGTTTGGTGTCCTCTCAGCAGGTCCCCTGGGAGGATGCGGGGTGGTGCTAGTCGGGGCATCAGGGCGATGCGCTGCGGTTTGGTGAAGCATCTTATTGCATCTCCTCCCCAAAGCTGTGTTTCAGTACAGCTCAGAGCGGTGGTGATGGAGCTGCTGGCTACCCACCCACCCAAAATAATGCAGGTGGTGCCCAGCACCACGGCCCCAACGCCAAGTCATCCCAAGTCACCCCCCATCCTTTGGCAGCTGCAGTGGGACACGAAAGGCCTCTGAGGACAGCTTTGTCTCACCTCTCCCAGCACAGCCCTTTGAGGACAGGTCAGGGAATGAGCTGTGCAGCCATGACCTCGCTACAGAAATGAAGAGGTGCATTTACAGCAACACCAGAATGGTATTTCCAGAGGGGACGGAGCAGCAGAATGGGTTTTGCAAGCCTAGAGGGCCTTCCTCCCTCTCAAATTTGCTGAACTGCAACTCTCCTGAGTGCCCACCTCCCCGGTGAGCAGTGCCTGCTCAGGTCCCCGTGTGCCTTGTGCCAGTAGCCGGTGCTGCTCTGCGCTCGGGCACACACCGACCCCGCCGTGCATCACCCTACTGGCATTAATCAGCCCCCATCAACCTGGCTGAAAATAATTAAAAAAAAAAAAAAGATGGTGAGGGAAGAAGCCAAGAAGTTACTTTAATAACTAGAGGTAATTGGATGAGCAAAAAAGAAAACGCAGTCACATCAATTATTAAGAAAGACTAATTGTTGGCAAGGGAAAATTAGGAGACCTCACCACTCACACATGGGTGTCTGATGGTGACAGAAGCTCAAGGCTAGCTAGAAAACTCTCCTTTCGCTGAGCACACACAAACCCAGCAGGTCTTTCACATCAGGATCACCCTCCTGATCAGAGCTGCAATGTTCTTTGGCTCCGAGGTGCCTGACCAGGCACAGCATCCTTCGCCTTTGCTCCCATCCCACATTACTCGTGCCCAGCAAGGGCTGCAGCTGGGCTGCAGCATGCTCCGGCCACGGGCAGCTGCGGGGTTGTCCAAGCCTGCCAGCACGGTGCTGGTTGATCAGAACTATAAATGAGGTTTTTTAAGCAAAATGTGGGTTTTTCATTAGAAAATGGTGAGAGATTGTAATCAAACATTTTCTGGAAAGCACCTTGTGTTAGCAAGTATTTTGACTCATTTTTTAAAGACTGATCTTTTTAGTCCTTACATGTTAAAAATGAGTAGTTTTACTTTGCTGGCTTGACAGACTTTTTTTCTTTTAAACTTTAAAGCTAATCTTAGCAAAATGTAGCACAGAAGGTCAAAAGCCAAAATTTGAGTGAAATGATCAAACGGAAAGATTTCCATGAACTGCAATACTCTTTGGGTTTTTAGCTCTGTGAAAATATTAGAAAAAAATTGTAAAGAATTTTTTCTGTTTGGATCAGTTTAGGAAAAGAAACAAATAAAAAAAAAAGAAGTGAATGTTTTGTAGCCTGTGAAACATATTTCTTGCTACGATTGAGAGCAGCTATCAAAAGCAGCAGTAGTCACACCAAGCTGCCTGGGTGGCTGCTCGGGATCCCAGCGTCCCGCCGGTGCTGGGCTGCACCGCTGCTCCTACGGACAGGAATTTCTTTAATTAATTTTCTGGTAGAAGACAATTCATAACTAAAATAAAGCACCTTCATTCTACTGCCCCTTCCAGGTTACACCAATCGAATACAGAAACTCATCTGACAAGGCTGATCTCAATCTGCCCTGTTGCACACAGGCACAAAGCATCCTTCCTAGGAATAACCCCTTCTCGGTTTTGATGACTATATTTCAAGAGTTTTTGTTTTCTCCAGATTTTGAACAAAAACAACTTCAGTGAAAAGCTGGCTTTTTTATAGTTTGTTTTTAAGGCAAAGTCACATAAATGATGCTGTTCTGTAGGTGAGAAACTTATATTTTACAGATTTCCCATATGTTTGAAATAATAGAATGAATTAAGACTTTGCTCTCACTTTATAAAAGTCAGCCCTAAGCCTGCAGGAGACATCAGCTAATTCTGAATGTGCCATATCACCTTCCTGCAAACAGAGGGTATCATTCACAGCATCACCCGCCTCCCCACTCTGAGTGGGGAAAACTCCACTCAAGTTTCTTCCACAGGATTTCGGGACATCTTAATCCTGCTATGCCACTTCTTTACGTTTTTTTACAAGACGTTTTAACAGCTACTCTGAAATGAGAGACTGTGCGTTTTCAGATGAGCCAGCTGGGGCTTCATTGCAGGAAAGCGGCTCCGGCATTTGGGCTCCAGCTGAGAGCAACTTCTGCAGAGTCAGCATCAGAGAGGCGGGGGGCTCCCAGCTGATGGGGACCCCGAATGCATAGGGGACCCCACAGGCATAGGGGACTTTACATACATAAGGGACCTGAAACACAGGCGAGGCTGCAGGCATTGTGGGTCCCATAAACACAGGGGATCCCATGCACGTATGGGATGCTCTGCACATAGGGGACCCCATGCACACAGGGAATCCCATGTGCACAGGGAATCCCATGCGCATGGGGACCCTGCAGGCCAGGGAGCAGGGACAGACTGTCAGGACTGTGCACAGCACCAGCGCAGCTGGGGCCCAGCACCTTTGGGGACATGACTCCATGGGGTGCTGTGCTCCCCATGAAGGATAACAGGGTGCTGCCTGCCTTGCATGGACCTCAGCTCCCAGACACCAAACACATTCCACTGGTGCAAAAGCACCAGCCAACACCCCGGAGAGCCGAAATCGCCGTGGTCAGCCCAAAAGCAAGAAAAACAAGGACCAGCCTGCTGGAAAGCCCAGCACCATGGCAGCTGCTGGCCCTCCTGGCAGCCCCTCCATGGATGCAGAGGAGTTTGCAGGGAGAGGAAAGCCCCATAACCCCTCTGTGATGCCCAGAGTGGGATGCCCCCATCACCCAGGCTGTGTTGGCCCTGGCGGCAGCCTCCCGGGCGAGGGGAGGCTGGAAGCACCCCGGGGGGTGCAGGATCCGTCCCCTGCGGCGCGAAGCACCCTGGTGCACGAGCCGGCGGCCGGCGAGAGCGCTGTGGTTTCCAGCCTCGCCGGGGAGCCGAGCCGCGGTGAGGCGAGATTAGTCACGTCACTTTCAAATTTTCCCACATCGCCAGCCCCAAAAATAGCGAAACGAAAAAGTCGTGGGCCTGCCCGGCGGCGGCTGTCGCAGGGCGAGGGGCCTGGCCGAGGGACGGCAGCTCGGGCTGGTGGTTGTGCCACACCGGCGGCTGTCACCGCCAAGACAGAGGGGGGTTTCAGTGGCCTGAGCGCCCCGTGCCGCCAGCTGTGCTGTGTCCAGCTGCTGGGAGCAGCCCCCAGGGCCGATCCCGGCTCAGAGCAGGCAGATGGATGGGGTGAGCACTGAGCACATCTCTGCTCCTCTGCCCTGCTCGGGTGTCTCCAGGGTGAAAGCCCTGGGTGCAGCATACATGCTGCAAACTACAGTCTGGCCCCAAGTCACCCCAAATGTGTTTGCTTTGACATCACTTCTCAGAGAGGCCAAGATGAGTCGACGGGTCGGCTATGAAAAACAAAACCTACAAAGTTTTGCTGTTGCTGATTCAATGAGGAATTAATTCCTTTTCACTGCAAAATTAGTCATCGTGCCACAGAAAGAAAGGTATAAGGTCAGGCTGCACCGAGCATGCACTGCTGCGGAAGGTACACATTACCGGCGGGACTGTGCCTTTTGCTCTTTATCAGTCTAAGTTAGCAAATTATTAGGGACATATTATTAGGGACATTATTGGGTACATCCCACAGCATCAGATCTGCTTCTGGGAAGGCTCACAGGGCAACGCTGTCATTCGGAGTGCTCAGGGATCCGGAGCCTGTGACTCAAACCCAGCCCTGCACAGTTTCAGGGTACCTCTGAGTTCTGATAAAATCTCCCAGCTTGGGGTCCCAGACTGTGTCAGCAGACACCTTCACCCCTCATTTCCCTGTGGTGTTGCACCAGGAGATGCTGCGATAAAAGATTACCCCAAATACCCCACTGCAGACTGTTTTCGGCACTGACTGCAAGCGTCAGGGCTGGAGCCCTCAGCAGCCCGCAGGCGAAGGCAGCGTCGACTCATTTCTCGTCTCAGCACGCTTTTTTCTCTTTTCTCACTTTTGCTGCAGTTACATTGCCCCAGCCCGCTGCCACAGCAGAAAGGAAACAGGGAAAGTTAAAGTCACCCACGCTCAGGCGCTGCCCTTGCCCAGCCATGCACCCCTCCAGCAAAGCCAAATTTCAGCAGCAGCAGCATCTCCCTGGCCCCTGCCTGGGCCTGGCTCCCCCAGCACGGCTGCAGCACGGAGAGCTGGATCTGGCCCTTACCCTCAGCACCACCAAGGGTTCCTCCAGGGACCAGAAGACCACGTCTCCCATGACCCGAAGAGCACTGCTGCCCTGCGCACCCCATCTCTGGCTGCCCAGAAGTGCTTACGAGCAGCAGTCAAACAAAGGGGAAAGTAATAATACGCAGCTATTAATTCTTGCATTAATTCTGCATATGAATTGCAGCAAGGAGCTGATCGGTTTAAGATATACATCGCACATACATGCAAATATTGTCCTTACTCAGGTTTTTATCCCTGCACTCTACCTTTTGTGGTTGACGAAGCATTATTCCCTCAACTCTTCCCTTTCCCTCTGATTTCTTTCAGCTTCTTTAAAATCCAGGTCTGCTTTGAAAATGCTAATAAGGCACCTGAGCAGCCCTGCTCCTTTTTGCACATCGAAGGGGATGCACTGGCCTTAATGGCAAAACTCAGCTCCCGTGACGCTGACTCTCCCCTGCGACTCAGATGTGCATCACAGCCGGGTTGGGGGACTCGGCTTGGGTATCAGGGCATTTAACGCCTTCTGTGCCCCAGCACTCAGAGAAGTGGCCAAACTCCAGACACAATGGGGACAAATACAGGGAAAGAACTTCAAAACCTTTTGAAAGTTCTCAGTGACCTTCTGTGCTGCTGCTGGTTTCTGTTTTTAAGCAATGATGGTTATTATTTTTAAGTTAAACTCTGCAGGGGAAATAGGTGAGCTTTTCACCGTTTACGGGCACAGGAAGAGCCGTTTCACTTCTCAAGTATTTATCTTCTAAGAGAAAGATGTAGGTGGTTCTTCGTGAAAAAAAAAAAAAAAAAAAAGGCATGGAAAAATAAAGATCAAAAGTCCCTCCCAGAGGCTGCTCTCTTACGGTGACAGGGGGCAAGTGCGGAGGCAAGTACACCCCATACTAGAGAAGAGAAAGCCCCTGAAAAAGGAACTTTTGGCATCACCGCCCGATGTTTACAGTCACATTCAGCAGAAGAGCCACCTCACTCCAGAAGCCTCCTCAACCGTGCAGAAACTCCCCTTTCGGCGCTTGCCTTGCTTGGGAAATGCTGCTGCTGCTGCGATGCTAAAAGCAGCTTCACAGTGCTGCATCTGCTCAGGAGGGGACAGAAGCACGCCCCGGTCCTGCGAAGGGTGACGCTGACATTTGGCTTCATGGAAACAAATGCCGGGGCAATATAAGCCAACACCAAAACTTGTTGCACTGCAACACCAAACCCCAGCTATTTTCTCCCAAATGCCAGGGTAATGTAATGGCCAGACTGCGTTGCCCGCCCAGCTATTTCCCCTGTTCTGCAACATCCATCCCTGGTTATTGCCTCTCTCATGTTATGGGCTACAGAGAAAAAAAATCTCCGTCCCCTTTGTGCTACGTGGTTCTGCGAATTTGAATCAAAAGCTGCGAACCCTGGAGTTACCGGTAACACTTGAGGCTTCAAATGAGAAGGCACTTACTTGACCCACGGAGGCTGATAATATCTGACCTCCTTTATTTCTCTCTGCTTCTCAAAGACGAGCGGTTGGTCTGATACCCAGAATTAATCAGGAAAATGTCCAAGAGGGCAAGGGAGGAAAGCAAAATAAAAGTATGACGCAGGGCCAAGGCTTGCCCTTCAGTAAGGCTTGAGATACCATTTCCAAAAGCACCAGAGACATCACCCTCCATGTGCCCGGCTTGCGGGCAACACTGGGACCAGCCAAGCCTCAGGGTGCAAAGGCTTGGTGAAATGCAGAGGGTTTGCACTGTACAAGCCATGTCCTGGTCTCAGACACCAGCGGCTCGGGGGATTTTCACTGGTTTTGAGAAACCATTTGCAAACTCCAGCCCTAGCTGGGTCCCAGTTCTGCACCAAGGTGGCTTTGATGCCAGGCTCTCACATCCCTCCCCACCAAGGACGCGCTGCAGCAGTGGACGGAAAATCCTGTGAGATTTCTGGGTGCATCTGCTGGCGAATCAGCCCAAGAGGAACCCTCCAGGTGTCAGTGCTGCACAGCTTTCTGGAGGCATATGTTTGCTTACACATCCCCTAGGCATCAGGAGAGGGCTCCCGGCTGCTCGGCTGGGCTGCTTCTTTCCATTTAAAACAAAAACAAAACCAGCCCATGCACTTGAAAGAGCGCAGGGGAGTTAACAAAACACAAAACCCAAAAAAACTCTGATGTGATTTAAGGCGTTTCGATTCTCCAAACATCAGAGGGGGTGAAACTTGCCCCTTCATGCCGCAGCGGTGCTGGGGTACACGGCCACTGTGGGTGACACCGTCCTGCTGGTGTCACCATTGTCACCCTGGACAGGAGATGTGTCACAGGACTTCTGTCCCTGTCTCTAGGCTTGGGATGGGATGGCTGCCAGCTCCTCTTGGAAGGCACTACACTTCCTATTTTATTTTATTTTATTTTATTTTATTTTATTTTATTTTATTTTATTTTATTTTATTTTATCTATTCTATTCTATTCTATTCTATTCTATTCTATTCTATTCTATTCTATTCTATTCTATTCTATTCCTTTTCAACCTGCTAGTCTCAAAGCTCAGCTTCAGGGGGGATCTCACCATGCGAGAACATCACTGGTTGAAAAAAAGGACAACAAATCAAAAGTGTCTCACCCTGTCTGAAAGTAAATCCCCAACTTGGTGACTGTGCTGTGAAAAATAATAGTAATAACAGTAATAACAATAATAATGATACCGTAATGCTGCTGACTTGTTCAGAGAGAGCTTTCTCCCATGGCATACGACCACAGAGGCCATGCACTCGCCCAGCATCAGATGACACCAACAGAAAATCTTTTAACATGTCGGAGGCGGCCATGCCCAAGCACATGCCACCGGCTAATTAACAGATAAGACGAAACAACGGGGGAAGATAATTTGTAACTGTTATCGTCGTTCTTGCGTATGCATTTCCCCGCTACGGTGAAATCCTTTGATATTTCTACGGATGTCAAGCACATTTCCAACACGGATGGCCATGAATGAACAAACTGCGCCTGCTCCGAGTCTTCTCTGGGGTCTCTCCCAAAGCTTTCCGCAGCATTGCTGCCGGGCAGGAGCGCTGCCAGGATGGCATGGGGATGGCCGGCTGCGGCTTGGGATGTCCCTCCCACCGTAGCATTAATTTTTCCAACCAGCCGTGAAGCCCACGGGGCGAGGGCTGGAGCGAGCGTCCCTCCCCACCGGGCTCCCCAAAACCCATCGGGGACCCCCGGGCAGGAGCGGGGAGAGCTGCCTGCTGCCCAGCCCGGAGCCACCCCCACATTATCCTGATCTGTGCTCACACTTGTTTACCAGTTTCCATGATAAATGGCTCTCTGGAGGATGCGGAGGGAAGATAATCCCCTCCAGAGCCGAAGGGATGCTTTATTGACACCCTGCAGCTGTAAGGCGATAGCAGCTTTCCTTGTTGCTCACTTTCAAGGGTGACATGTTTACAAAGAATGCTACAGCTGCTAATCCTGGATGATACCCTGTGTCTGCCTGGGAAAAATCCTAATTTTCTTGATAGGTGGAATTAGTTCCTTTAATGCTTAATACCCCTTTTTCCCTCTGAAAGCAAGCAAGTGTTATTGTGCAGAGCGGAATAAACATTTTAATTAAAATGTGGAATTTATCTTCCAGTCGAATTTGTACGAGCCCCCGATGATACGTCAAACTCCGCTTTCCCATTTTGAATCTTCCTCTGATCTCTTAATGCGAATGGCTGAACTAAAACCTGGGCTCGGTGGATTTGCATATAATTAGAGAGCAAGGGAAATTAATAGGGAATTGAATGGTTTTCTCCTCTGCCCATCTGATGTTTTTACCAGATTAAAAAGAGTTGATATTTTTAATGACTGTAAAAATGTATTAAATATTATTTAACCTTTTTTTGTTGGGGGGAGGGAAGCAGACAGACTAAAGAAGCAAACTTATACATATGATAATGAACACCTCCTATCGTGGGAAGCAAATATCATTGTAATTAGGATTAGAAAGGAATCCTAATTAATCTTGTCCTGCCACTTGACTTCTAGAAGTTCCTTAAATGTTACCTCCAATGAGATGTAAAACAAGGAGCAGTTTAAAGGCTTGCCAGCTAATCCCTGCACACAGCGGTGACGAGCTGCCGTGGCTGTGGCCATCAGCGGCACGGGGCGAAGGCTCCCCGAAGCTCTCGTCTGAGAGCCACCAGATTTAGGACTGACTGGTCTGATCCTGCACGTGAGCTGGATTCAGACTGAAGGTGAACATGCAACTCTGCTGCCTAAATTTTCTAATTCCCCTCAACGAACTAGGTAATGAGATAGCAAGCCAAGAGGGATGGGATGCACCAAGTACCACAGGAATGCCTGACTCCTTACAGGGATCTTTTCAGATCTTTTTCCATGTTTTTTTTTCAGTATTGCCAAAATAGTCTATTTAGCAATACTTATTTGGCTCGTTTTCAGGATGGGACTCAAGGTAAGGGATGGGAATAAACGAAGAAACGCCAGCACGGTGCCATCCCCACCCCATGCCTCGATTGCATCTTCTCTACACTCGTGATGATAAAGATTACCTACCGTGCTGGTATTAAGTCATACATATTTTAACTTGGCTCTTGTCATGTGTCATCTAATCCTGTTTTTCAGGTATTGAGATTCATAGATTTAATTGCATAAGATTTTACTACAGGAGTGGATGGTCATGAGATTATTTTAATCTTTGGGTCTCTGTATGGAAAACAGCTCTGAGAGAGTTGTTTTCCAAACTTCAGACCCTGGCTGAAGGCCTCATTTTCTAAATACAATCCAAGGAAGTGCTGTAACAGGGGGTTATAACTTGAACTAGTAATGAAACAGAGCAAACTTTATGCTAAGTGATAAATAATAAATTAATCTTGCTAGGTCTAGGCTGACTTCTTGGCATATTTCTTCCAAGAGCTCCAGTAAGTTTTTGGCTATGGCTTTACGAGAGCGACTGTGAATAACAACCTGGGAATGAAATGGGTTATACAGACATGAAAAATTTTCACTTTGAAACCAGAGACCACACAAAATGTGCCCAGTCTTGGATTTCATTTGAACCCAGGCTGATCAAAAGTTCACAAGGCAGGACTGATCAAAGGCTTCATGTTGAAAAAATGAGAAAGTCACAATTTCATATGGTTTTGATGAGAAAAATAATTGATGAAACTTTGCTCTTTCAACTTGGTTTTGCTTTGAGTTTGGGGTTCATCTGAATACAAGAAGCAACAGGCGCAAACTCGCAAGGGCTGAAATCTTACTACAGTTTTAATGATCTACTTCTTAGTGTGGGAGCTCACCACCTGTTCCAGGACTGCATGGGGTCAGGAACTGTAAGCAACATTATTTATTTTTTGTCAGAAAAACCAAGTCATGGAAACCACAACTCTTCGTAGGGTGCATTTTCACCAAAGTTTTGCTGGGAGAAGTTTAGGTCTAGGACAGAGTTTTGAGCCACCTCCTGGTCAATGCACTCACAGAAGACCCGGATACAAGCCACGCTCATCCTTTCTTTTTATTTTCATGCTCCGCTGAAATTGCGATAGCAATCTTCTGCTGGACTGTGCTGCTTTACATGAACCACGCTGGACGACCACGAAGAGGGTCCCGGTGGCCCGACCCCGACCAGGGAGAGCAGCCTGAGCATGGCGGCTGGCAGCACGTGTCCGTTCCCCTCACCACAAACTTGAGATATCACAATTTCATGCAGGTGGTGAGGGGAAAAAATGTTAAAATACCGACTTTTCTGGCTGAGGTCAGACTTGTTTTCCAAAACAGCTCGCCCTGGGAGCTCACCCTGCCCTGCGGTCAGCTGCGACACAGGACTCCATGAAAAAGGTTTTCCAGAAATGTTAAACAAAGCAGAACTGAGCAAACAGAAGGGTGTGTATACAGCCGGTCCCACGCTAGGTAGCGATCAGGGCTGCTGAAGCGCAAGCAGGCAGCTGCGTCCCAGCGCATCCCCACACATCGCTGGCGCACAGGTTTCTGCAAGGTCTGCCTCTGCCCGCACTGTGAGACCCCAGAGATGCCACCATGCAGGACGCTGGTGCCACCAGAAGTGTCCCCAAGGAAGGGGACTGTTTTCCATTAGGCAGCTCATTTTGGGGGATTTGCTGGGAAGTGGAGGGTGGTTTCTTAGCTCCTCCTGGGGGTCACCTGGGGACAGCATGGGGGCTTCAGCCCTCTTTGACACGAGAAAAACCTCGGGGTTTCCACGGCGGCGTTTGCTGAACTTGCTGATTTGGGTCCTATTCTGTGCCAGCTGTTGCCATGAAATACAAGCTGATTCACTACAACTGCCGCAGCATTTACACCCACTTAGATGAAAAGAAGAAAAAGAATTCAAGAAGAAGGAAGAACAGATCATAATCCAGGGTACCGTCAGTATATCAAGCTTCTGGCATAGAATTTTTCCTAACCAGATAATGAACTAATTTAACCCAATACCAGGGATCAGCTATTTAACTGTAGGTCGTTTTGTAACACAGACTTTTTTTTTTAACTTAACTTTGTAACGTCCTCTGTTCTATTACAATAATTGACAGCAGTAGATGCTGAATGATGAAACCGAGGTTACACAGAACATCAATTATACTAAAAAAATATGTCTACCACACCTACGTGCACACAACCTCCACATGCCTACAGTGCAATTTTTAGCTTAGGTATTATTTAGGGCCAGAGCTGGAAGTCCATGTGTCCCACATCTGCTTTCTCAAAGTCTGGGAATGAAAAAGTTCCTTTGCTATCAGGACAGTGATCCACGGGCAAAAAAAAATCCTCAATTCAGGACATTACTACACGATCAAATCCTATACTAGTATTTCATTTTTTAAAGTAAAAGTGCTCTTCATAACCAGTGGATTGTACATTTGCTGAAAAATCCAATTAAAACATTATTTCCATTGGGTTAGGATTTACATTTTTCCCTGCAAAGTTTGCAATTAAAAAATCAACCCATCTATTTTATGGCCATCATCTCAGCTCCTTAGAATGCAAAAGGTAAAAACCATATAGATTATAAAGGATTATGCTTTTTCACACCTCTCTTGGTGTTAACTGAGGTGCTACACAGAGAAAGCAATTTCTTCTTAAAACACATGCTTAATGTAATATTTTTTGGCTGGTTCTCTCTACTATTTCAGGACATAAAGCAGCCTGGGACTTTCTGAAGAAGTAAATCCCCAAATGCAGCCAAGACCCAGTTGATGGGATTTAGAAGGAAACTCCATTTTAGAACGGGCGAATCCATAAGTCCCCAGTTGAAGTGTTTGGGGGTGACCCTCCCAAGGGCAGAATAACGTGCCCATATGCTCAGGTCACTGCTCACCAGCCTGCACCCACATGTCCTGCATCGGCCCCTGCAGGGACACGCCACACCGCATCTCCAAACGGCTTTTAGCAGAAGCGTCACAACTGAGATATTCGACTTATAGGACAGAAAATAAGATTCAATCCATGCCGAAGTCAATGAAAGTTTTTCCACTTATTTATCCCACTTAAGGCCAAAGACATGCCCTTATCTCCAGTGCTGGTAGGCATTCATTCAGGCTTTGAGAGACTGTAAAAGTGGGAAACGCTGTACCTCACAGGCCTGGGAGATTTCGGGTGTTTTATCCGCTGCATTTTCTTTTTGTAAATGTACATAAACAACGCAAGATGCTTTCAGCTTGTCAGGGATGCCAATTCTGCAACACCGTGCACAGTGGAAGCACAGTATATAATGAAGAAAATCACTCTTAAACTGCGAGTTTAACAACAGCAGGAAATTTTAGTCTGTTGAGCTCTGCGATGTTTTAGCACCTCTGCTTCGACTCAGATTTACTCATTTCAGAAACCCGCTTCGCTTCCCGGCCGCGCTCCTCGCCACGAGGAGGCACCTGCCCGCGCCGGCTCTGCAGCTGCAGGCGCTTCGTGCAACGTTCCCGGCTCCGGCTCCGCAGCAGAACCGCCCTGATCCTGGTTCCCAGCCCCACCACATGAAAGGCGCCGGGTTTCGGAGGGGCTCTGTGCTGAGCAAAGGCCACAGTGCTATATCACCGGTTATCTCCGGTGCTCGGGGTTCCTGTGAGAGCCCCACCAGTCACCCAAAGCTTCCCACAAGATAAATACTTGTTTGTTGTGTTATGAGGAGACCGGTGACACAGCCCGTAAAACGTTGCCTGTAGTCGATCTCTCTTATCTTCACATCAATCTGCCTCGGCGCAACTGTTTCGTATTTGTACGGAGCTATATTCAGACCAAGAGTTTAACAGCAATTGCATTTCTTAACTGTAAAGTGTTTTTTTAGGGCGGAGACCTGTTATCTCCCGCATCTGAACAAGATCGAGCTCAGCAGACTCGCTTCTGGTGATCTTCACCATGCAAACAGTGAATATTGCTTACAACAGGAGATTTTATATAAAATATTTCTATACATTTTATACAATAGTGTAATAATAACTACCATTTACCAACCAAGCTCGTACATTCAGCTCGGTGGTGTTTCTGTGTCTGTCTGTCTGCTGAGCCCAGAAAGAGAAGAGGAGAGGGGCAGTTACTGAGGAACAGAGGCTAATGAGCATTTTTCCTTATTTTGTCTTTAGGACAGTGAATTTTGCCACTGATTTCAAGAGGAGTACAGTCTGCCACTCTATAGCTATTAGCATAAAAATTTATGAGAATTAGAAATTGGTTAGAGAGAGCATAAACACGTGCGTGTACACACACGTCAAGGCTCTCCTGCGCAATCCCCACACACTCTCCCTCCATCCCAGCAGGAGCTGCAGCACATTTTTCAGTTTGCAGGCAGTGGTTTTGGGCAGAGAGGTCTTACACCCTGCAATCCGTGTGCTGCAGAAGATGCAACACTGGCATGGAGACGCTCAGCTGAACTGTTTGGTGGGCTTGTTTCCACACATCTGCAGCATTACAGTCGAACTGCGTGCTGGGGACCGCATTTTCCGCGCTAACAGAAAACGTGCAGCCAATGCAACTGCGACCCGGCCCCCGTAGCCATCCCAGAGCTGCTGCACACAGTATATTTGTAGGGTGCCTGCACCAAGGAAGCATGAAATTATTTTGAACTGGTGAGAAAATGGCAATATATCACCTGGTGCTTACAGACAAGTCATGGTGACCCCCCAGCAGCACAACTCCAGTGCAACATTAAGCAAAACCCCGTACCAGGAGGTGACACAAAAGACAAGGTCTTGATGGCCTGTATACAGCAGCACTGCTGCCTGGCAGCGCCTCGTGGGAAAGGATGGCACATCATTGCCCAGGCAGTTTTTGGATGACGGCGCTGGGCACAGCCCACAGATTTGGCCAGGCTCTGGGGATGGTGCAGCTAGAGGGTGATTTGGCCACGAGACCAAATTACTGCTGAGACTTCACCGACATTGACACAACTGTAATACGGGGATGTGTACAAACTACCAGGTCCTGGACGCCCGGAGGAGAAAACAAAGGAGGAAAGCCACGGTAACATGTACCAGTACTGCGTCACTCCTCTAATCAACGCCCTGGCTCCCGGTGCAGCCCACGGCCCCGTGTGCTGCTGGCCCTGAGCTCCCGACTCGCCTCGGAGGGGCCGGCGTGGGAGGGAGCGCTGGAGCATGGGGCACAGAGCGTGATCTGGAACATCGCACGAGCTCCCGGCAAGGAGGGAGGAAAAGGTGCCCCGCATCCCCAGACAGGCTGCTGGGCTTCGGTACGCTCACCCCATCAGTCCCTGAGCACTACGCTCGACATTACTGCGAAGTGGAGGGGGAGCACCCCGCCAGCCCTCCTCATTAATCCTTGGGCTCATTAGGTTATCAGGACCCAACTATCCCCATTAAACACAATCCACTTGCGTGTTCCCTTTTTAAAAAAGTATTAATATTTTAAATTACTATAATTTGTGCTTGGGACTAATAAATCATAATTATTCAGCAGAAAACAAATTGTAGAGTGGAATTTAATCCCTCATATCTACTCTATCTACTATAAACTAGCTACCAGTGATCTAAGAACGAGCTACCTGGCAATCAGAGATTACATGATTTATTTTTTATTTTCATTTTCCATTGGGTATTATCTGAATACCTGCAGTGCCTCTGTTCTCACGAAACGTGTCCTAAGCTGCGCTGGCTGCAATGACATCTGCTGGTGGTTACAAACCTTCTCAGCTGGCCCAGGTATTTTTATTCACTGTAGTTAAGAGAAGCAGCTATGTGCTCCTGCACTTCTGGTTTTGCTGTTTGTTTTTTTTTTTTTAACCCAGCTCAGTGCAGAGCTATGGAATGGTATTTATGTGAAAAAGAAGAATTTTGCTATATCTGAACAAGCTCAAGAGGTAGAACTCACTGACCCACCCCAGCAGTCCACGGAGCACAGTGCTGCTCTGAAACTTCTCAGTGGTTTCTTTAAAAAGCCCATGTGCCACGGTTAAAAAAGGAAGGGGCGGGTTTCACCGTAATGGAAGAGTCAATATAATTATAAGTTACGGGATCATGGCAAAATCCAGAGCAAAGAAAGGCATTTCCAGTGGCAGATCTCCAGCTGTTTCAAGGAAAGATAACCTCAGTTCTGTTTTCGGGTGGCAAAGACGCATGTTGGGAACAGGGCAACGGCAAAGGACTGCACGGACCTGAGTTTTGTAGGGCTCCTGAGCCCACAGACTAGAAAACATTTTCCTTTCTCTTGCTCTGGAGTCTGCTAATGAGCGTCCCATATCTCCCAGTGAGGCTGCAGCAACCCCACTGCCACTGTGCTGGGTATTGCTTCCCAATGTGCCGGAGGCACCCAAGGAGTCCATGGGCTCTTCCCAACGGGGCAAGGCTGTGCTGTGCCGGGTGGACCTGGATGGTATGTGGGCTGCCGGGGCTGCCGGGGCTGCCGGGGCTGTGGGGCAGCGTGACAGTCACAGCTTCCCTGCGGTGCCACCCTGTGCATCGGGTGCCCAAGCATCTTTAAAAAAATTTCCTCATAGGGTTTGGGTCTCACTGAGAGCTAATTATCTTTATGCTAATGGCTGAGTCTGAATCCTGGTTCCCTTTGCACCAGGATTCCTGCTACCAAAGCCGAGGTGTGCAGGGAATGTAGATGAGGAGACACACCACCAAAGCCAATGCATTTCAAAATCTGGAGGCATGCTGCAGATGCCAATACGTAAAGGAATTTGTCATAAACAATTCTTCAAATAGGCCAGCAGTCACAGAGGGTGGTGTTTGATGGCGTCTTTTTGCTGAGACTGAATTCCTCATGCTTCTGCACCACAGACTTGAACGCTGATTGCAACACCCCTGCCCCGACCAGGGTAAGACAGCTTGGCACCCAGGCAAGACACATAAGGAAGTATTTACAGTCACCCTTGTTGCTTGGGTTTTTTTGCTAGAAGGTACGTTACTAGAAGAAAACCACTGTAATATAATTTTAAAAATTTCTACAAAAAGTCCCCAGAGTAGAAAGAAGGGAACATAGCCTGATACCACAACTACTCCACATGAAGGAAATAGTTCTCATCACCACTTACTGCACGTGATGGGACCTCTCTCTTCTGTGATATTGCCATAAAGAAAGAGTAATTTAAATTCTGGGGATAGTCACTTAACGATTTTAATGGGAGGGGGCTGCAGGCAGATTTCTTGCAGGGAGAAACTTTTAAGTCCAGCAGCCATCCCACGCCACAATGTGATCCAGCCACGATCAGTGGACTTTCAGGCCATGCCAAGAAGTGAGACGATGGGTGAGATCAGGGCAGGATGGAGACTGAGGGACACGAAAGCATTGTTAAATTTTGCATGGCACTGAAGACTACCAGTCTACCAGCTTGGGAGCTTTGAAGAGCCCGATTTGTAAAATCGAAATAAATGAAAATAAAATAATTAAATAACTCCGATGGCAGCCAACAGACTGCTCACCTAGCATTTTCCCACCTCGGGCAGGAGCTCTGATTAATGCTAATTAGCTTATCTTCACATTAGATCCTGATGATTCATCTCTTACTACCCCAGGAATTATGACGCACTGGGGAGAGATATATTTGCAGATTCTATGGGTGTATGCCATGTCTGGAACACTTAAATGATTTTGGCATGAAAAGGGACCAACCACAAGCCCAGCTAATCAAACCAGCATTTCTCAACCTACACCTTCCAGTAGTTATAAAAAAGATTCAGGGCAAAGACAAGACGATGGCACTGAAGACAAATTTATCTGCCTCATCAGTGGTGTACAATCTTTGCAGAACAAAGGGCTTTATAGGCAACCTGCCAGGAGCCTGTGGCTGCTCCTCGTTTGCATATAAATTTAAAAAGAATTTTAATAAGTGTTAAATGCACATGATTATTTTTTATTTATAGCTGAAAGTAGGTGTATGCAGCACTTCATAAGACACAGAGAAAAGAAAAAGTACCTTTGGAAGTCTGAATGGAAATCAATGGAAAAACCTGTGACTGCTTCTCTGAACTAACTTCTGGGTACGCGGCTTTATTCTCCCGCGGCCACGGGCACAGCGGGGATGTGTTTGAATACGAGCCTCCTCCTTTCATACGTGATGCATCAAATCAGAAAGGATGTGCTCACAGACGTGTGCACTTCCCGGGAGAGGTACACAGATGGCCGGCCTCCCCATGCTGCCGGGTGACTGTCACTCAGCACAGGTTGGGAAATGGAGAAGCGTATCCTCCTGCCGCTTTCATGGGAGTGGTCTGCAGCACAGGGGCGTGCAGTCTGGGGTGGACTTTGGCCTCAAGTTTCTTTGCATTCAGTTGCTAGCAAGCATGCAAACAGCCTGGAGCTTCTCTTCTTCTAATAGTTTTCCAACTGTTGATTACATATCCCAAACCCTCTTTTTATATGTAAAACAGGAGTAGCTGTCGCACTCCTTCCAACTGAAATATTCTATTCTATTCTATTCTATTCTATTCTATTCTATTCTATACTATTCTATTCTATTCTATTCTATTCCTATTTCTTGAGCATTTGTCACCGAGCTGCAAGGAAGGGAAGGTCATTCCCTTGCACTCATTGCAGCACCAGGACATGCCATCTGCCTGAGTTTGTTGTAAGCAGGATAAAAAAAAAATCAACTCAATTTTTCTGTGGGGGTTGAAGAATCAGCTAACTTTCAAAAGCGATATGGAGTCATGAAACAGAAGAGATCAAAGACGTATTTGCGAACTTTAGAACTATTACTGGATTCAGTACCTTCGCAGTCAAAGCATCTTTACCTCTTCTGGAATTCAGAAGAATTTCCTCAGAAATAGATCTCTGCACTGCTGCTGAGCTGCAGTCCATCAAAGCACCTTATTTAAAGGAGGTTAATTAAGGAAACTGTTCTAGCCCAGTCATCTCACAGTGATGACATCAGATACTCTTCCTTGAAGCCTGTTTTTTCCAAGGAAGACTTTTGTCAGACTGTGCACCTACGGTACCAATTTTTATTTTATCCGCGTGACAGCAGACAGGGAAATCTGGGACAGGACGCTCCCTGACCCACTCGCTTGGGAAAGCAGCACCCGTGACCGGAGGCATGCCACATCATCAGCACTCTCCCATTTTTTCCTGGCTCATGGCTCCTGTGAAACTAAAACTAAACTAAACCCTAAACTTAATTTGGAGAACAATATTAACCCCAGACCCAACCCCAGTCCCAGCTCACGGGACCCTAGATGACCCTAGTGTGATTTCTACCAACAAAAGCATTCTAGCAGCTCCATCTGGACCCCATTTTAAGGCAGGCTGAATATAGCTTGCATCTTTATGGCTCGGGTGAGAGTTTTGATTAGGGTTGGTATTTGACAAGGGAAAGTGATGGTGTTGAGGTTGGAGTAGGTGTTAGGATTATAATCCAGGATGAACAGATGAAGTAGGGTCATAAGAAGGTTCAATGGAGGCTGATGAGCAAAGTAAGGGGAGAGGACATGGAGCTCTTTGAGACCATTTTCTTCTGGGACTGGTGATGGCTGCATGAGTTTGGGAAGGACTAGAATTACAGTTTTATTGGAAGAAACCGATGGCCTAGGATAATAAAGAGATTTGGGGGTGACAACACGAAAATTGAAAGCGCACGTTGAGTGAATCTGTGACTCCTTTGAAATCTGGGGTCACCAGGAGTCATCGGAGCAGTGAAAGGGCTGAGGTTGAGGTCAGGGTTAGAGTTTGAGTCCCTCAGATTATATGGTGGACTCTGAATGTGCCGCCACAGCTGGAGCCATTATTAATCTCTGAGTATATTTAATGAAGAGACATTCCTAGGGCTGGGCTGACACTGAGTGTAAGGTTAGGGCTTGAACCAGGAGAAACCACTGAGACTGCACTACAGAGGAGGTCACTGAAGCGACCTGAGAACTGCTGAGTGCCCCTGGGCCACACTGCCAACCATGGCCAGCAAGGCACTGATGACCAAGGCTCAAGGCAGTAGGTAAAGCTCAGAGGGAAAGTGCCAACTAAATAGTGTATCATGGGAATTCAGAAGCAGCTACACGGTCTCTTGGCTCTTCTCAGCCAAATCTTAATCCTAAAATTTTCCCCTCCTGCCCAGTGTCTCCTAGCAGCCCTAACCCCTGTGCAGGTCAGTGCTCTGTCCTGGTCCCCAGGCTCACTTCCAGCTGTAGCTTGTGCTCATTTAGTTCATAGGTCTGTACCAGCCCAAACCTTAACCCTAACACATCTTATCCTAACTCAAAACCAGATATATTTTTTTTTTTCTTTTGCTAAACTGCACATTCAGGCAAAATCCTCACAAAATTGTTGCCATGTGAAAAATGATCATGTCTTGGTTCTCCCAGGTGCGGATGATGTTTTGTATTCAGCTCATTGTGGGTCTCTGCACCAGTGAAGAATACAAGGAGTAAATGAGAATGAGAAACTACACAGGAAATCTGTTTCCTCCAGGGCAGGTTGACTGAACATGTTATGTTACAGATTGTAAACCTTCAACACTGCAGGAAGAATCAAAAGTAAAAGCAATTATGAATGTGGAAGGCAATTCTCTCACCCACCCCATTAATGCATAATGATAAATACATCCAAGTGTCCTTTGCATAGAGTCCATACTGGGAGATATCTTTTTTTCCCAGTCCCAAAGTGGAAACTTTCCATTTCAGATGATGCATTGTAGATCTGGTCAACCATACTTTTCCCCCTTACTTTTTGAGTAACAAACAAATAATACCACCACTGAGACTCACATCCTGCCCTTCCTTGAACAGGCACAAGTCACTGGAAAACAGGTGGCAGCTGTAACTGTGCTGCTAAGTGACAAGACACGGAAGGACTCCTGACCCTCCTTGTATTTTCGGGCTTTACTCCCTGGATCTTGATCTTCAGCATGTTTGGCAGCAGAGCAGAGGCAGCCTAGATGAGTCCTGTGCACAAGTAACTCTTCCCGGCTCTCTTTGCTCCTGCAGAAGGGCCATACCCTGCCTTTTCCCTGCCACATCCAAGCCGGGAAGATACTGTCATCTGTGTAGGATGCTGAAGTGTACAGGTCTCGTATGAGCAAAAGCAAGGAAGATTTTTACGCCTGATTTCTGGGAAAGCACTTATAAATTAAAAACTTACAAAGACTTGAACTTGCCTACAAAGATTCACAGAGGCTAAATGTCTGTTCAGGTTTGTACAGAATATGGCTAAGGTAATCCCCGTGAGCGTTGACTCCCTCCCACCGCTGCAGCGAGCTCCTGCCGTGCAAAACCCTCACTCCACGGCTGGGGGGGTCGGAGCTCCGCTCACCCACTGCTCTGAGGTGGCCACAGGCTGCTGCTCACTACCAACCGAACCGCTCTGCAAACAAAAATGGCACGAGGAAATCACCCTACAGCAGCATGTGTGTGTGTGTGTGTTTATCTGTATTTGGCTGTGCGCACACCGAGGAAGTTAATTTTAGTTTCATGTCTGAAATTCTTCACTGCTCGAGCTACACGGTCTCCTCTGCCTTCAGTCTGTGTGTAGCGAAGTTCAGGTGAAAAACACCATGTCTGTATTTTCCATGGTAAACCACAAGGGGTTTAAATTCACATCACTGTATTTGCAAACAAGCAACTTCTGCATGCACAGAATCCTGTTTCATTTGAAACCCTCACCCCCAAAGTGTCTTACGTTAGAGCGCGTTCAGAAAAAAGAAAGTTAAGTTCTCGACCACAAGCAAAAAACCTCACACTGGCCCCACTGTATCCTGTGTACCACTAGCGAAATAGGAGCCTGTGTTTTGATTTCCATGCCATGTTGTCTTTCTGGTCTGGCTAGGGTTGGTCTAGACTGTATTCTGAACAGAAGGAGAAGCTAATCCTTCACCTCCCTCCCTTGTGCATCTCTGTGATACGGGATGAGCCCAGGCATTCTCAGGCACAGGAGCAAGAATAATCACCCTCCAGGACCACACATTAATTTGTTCTGCTCTGTTCCTAAATTCAGTCTCTCTGCTTCAATTATCACTCTTGTTTTCCACCCAACCCACAGCATGAGATTTTGCAGGATGGGTATTTCAGGCTCTAGGGCCCAGATCCTAATTCCCCATCTCTGCTCCTGGCTTCCCATGCTATGGGAGCCTTTGCTCTATACATTGGCTAAAGAATGGCAAGCAAACCTAAGGCTCTAAAAATACTTTTTACCACCCAGACACTTCATTATATCACTTTCTTTTTAGCAGGTCCTTTAAACAGAAACATTTGACTGAGGGAAAAGAAGATTAATCCATTTGTGAATGACCAGATACTCTCATTAGTATGGACTGCTAGTCTTTTCTTCAGAAAGTTGCACCACTGAATCTGGCTTGCCTACATTCTTTGTAGGTAATGTAATCCTCATTTAAAAGAGAGTTTGTGGCTATCCAACGTCACTTGTTACCTCCCTTCCACCAATAGCAGTGGAAGGCAGAAGATGCAGACATTAGACTTTATCATTGGCTTGCATTCTACGACGCGGTAGAGGCTTAGTTTACCATGACAGAAGTGAACTAAAAAATGAGGACAAATGAGCTGAATTCCTCATCCCAGCTCCTGCAGCATCCGCACTGTGGCAGCTCCAGGCAGCGATGCCCAGCATTCGGGGACAGGATGAATTCGGGATACACCCGGCCCTTGCCACGGCTCCAAGTACCTCCCTGCGCGCTCCCTGTGAGTAATGAGCATTATACCCTGCCGACTCATCCATTACTCACGAGTAAATCCATGCGTGGTGGCTTGGAAATGAAACATAAAAAGAGATTTTTATATAAATATCTATCTAAACATGTTGCTGAGACTATTAGCTAGACTGAAAAGGAAAGTACTGCGCAAGGCCACGTTAGCATGCGTTCGCTGGGACGGTGCAGGAGTTATTCCCGGCGTTTTCAAGGAGTGGCCCACTGCTCACTGATGGATTGTTTCCAGGCATTTCCACTCCTACCTGTGATTACAGCAGCTCAAGCTTCTTCCCTCCCTCTCTCCGGGCATGTTTTTGGGCGACCCAGCAGTAGCTTGGATCTCCACAGCTGGTGGTGGCCCCAGCGACTGAGGAAAACACCTCACTTGTGCTCTGTTCATCAGACAGCAGAGTTGACTCTCCCTCCTTTCCAGCTGATTTTACCCATCCTCTTTGCAAGGGAAAATCCAAATCTCTGTGAACCTGTTGTTTAAGGGAGCAGGAGAGCAGAGACCAATATCCAGCAGCTCTCAGCATGCTCTGCTCATCATTTAAGAAGCAGAGTTTTAAAAAATACATCAGAGTAGCAACATTTTGCTCCTTTTCTGCTCTCTCCTGATCCAATGCTCATGGAACGTGTTATGTCTTAACTGAACGCACCAACGGGCAGAGTGATGCAGCCCAGTGAATCACCCTAAATAGTATACTACGTCCTACAACCGAAGTGATGAACCTGACAGCCATTTCTGCTGCATATGGAATCGGGACATTCCACACATATGAAACACAAGAGATTGCAACAGTTGATATAAAACAGTCCTTTCCATAAAGCTGATCAAGAATACGCTACACTACAACGTACGGCAATGGGCAGTGCTGTGGAACCAGCAGAATCCCAGAGCGGTACCCGAGGATGCTGCTGTCCTTAGGCATCATCCTCGTATGCTCCCCTGGGAGTTTGGTACCCAGGATACTGGTGTCACTGGATTAATTCCCTGTTTTGCAAGCAACACTGTGCTGCTGCACCTCCTCCCTTCATGTGTGATCTACCTGCTGTCACCGCACCAGGAATGGGAGAATGCAGAGGACAGAGTGGCCTCGGGATGCAGCCAGGGAGCGAGGTTCCAGCACCAGGTGGCACGGGGACACAGAAGGATGCACTGGAGACACAGTCCTCTGCCTCAGGAAGATGCAAATAAATACCCCCACTGCCACTCTGACCTGTATCTTCCCCCAAGGCGGGAATTCCTCCGAGGACTGGGGAAATCCCACAGCATCACTAGATTTTCTGGGAAGGCTGGAGGACAAAAAAGGCACCTGCCTCCATTCAAGTCTCTAAAACCTTAGAGGCCTCTCTGCCAGCAGAACATCAATGAAATAATACAGAGTGGTTTGTGGGATTGGGATAATTTTATGTAGAGGTATTTTGAAAAAGCAGGATCACCACCACCTGGCAACAGTGTGAGTCAAAGGTACATCTGAAATCCTCTTCAACTGCAGAAGAGGTGCTCTTAACAAAGTGAAGTGGTTAAAAGGAGATACATTTACAGTTTCTTTTCAAAAGAAAGTAGTTAACACTTTTTTCTTAATTCAGGTGGATGAGAATCAGTAAATGCCTCCAAAAAAATGCCCATATTGGGTTCCATGGTTGTCAGCTTGTGATTTCATGATGCAATTTCAAGACTGAAATTAAATGGCTGGTTTTTTAATGTTAGTCATGCAGCCTTCCTCTGGGATTTGAATGTCAAGCTGGGTCAAGCTCTCTCCTTCCTCCACATGGTCACCAATTCTAAGGAATATATAGGTCAAATTCTATGCAGACACTCCTGTAAAGCTATTATTTCAAATTATACATCAATTATGTACGTTGAATTTAGCAACTCTTCCTTTTAAATGCAAGCTTGCTTGAGGACTTTAAAACTCTTAGCATCTGCAGTAAAATATTTTGCCTTACAGTTGTTGTCCTGAATCCAGACAGGACCAGCAGTGAATGAAAGTTGTCTTCTTCAAGGAGCTGTGTGGTGGCCTTTGAAATCAATTTCCGATGGTCACAAAAACTCAGCCAACAGAAAATCTCAGCACCACAATTACTCCTAACACCAAGAGGGAGGCAGAGAACTGAATGGACGGAAAAAAGTAATGACACTTGCAACGTAGAAGAAATGTTGATCTAGAGCTTTCTACCTCTTTAGCAAGAATCTTTACCTTCAACAATGTAGAAAAATTGTACAGTGAAGAAAACTATGTTCACATGTAACTCAGGTGGAGCTGGGGAGGCTGGATTAGAGCTAGGATCTAAAGAAAACATTAAAGAATCATATTCCGTGTTTTGCATAAGGCAGTACACATGAAAAAACACCTAAAGCACAGAAATAAGCATAATTCATTTTCTTCCACCTAATCTGGTCATCTGCAAAGAGACCTGGATAGCATTACACACATGGCAAACCAAAAATGTAAGAACCCAAGCGCAGCCAATGATTTGAACAATTAAATGAAGAAATTCAAGCGGAATGACATGAAGATGAAAGAGAATTTCTGAATGACACCATTTGGAGTGGTTTTGCAGGCCTTCACAGCATCACGTACTGGTTGGCTCCAATAGCAGGACACGAGATTTTACCGCTTCTGTATTTTTCCTTCATAAACTAGAGATGATAGATTTGTGGGTTAATTAACTAGAACTAATTCCCTTTTACTGTTGAAGCACAATACTGACAAAATGACAGAAATCTGTGATTGATCCAGCAAGAAAAAACCCGTTTGAAATGCAGACAGAGTCAAAGTGGGGGGAAAGGCGCCCCCAACTTTCCCAAGCAAGATTTCATTTAGTTTGATGGTCTAACTGCCCTACACTTAGCGCACAGCAGATTGCAGGCTCCTGGTGAATCTGGAGAATGCACCGTAAGCCCTGCCAGCTCCCAGACCACATGAATCATGCCTTAGGATTTTCAAATTCAGAACTGCAAGAAAAATGATCCCTTTTGATACCACGGAGGTCCTAAAATGTCTTCAGGATTGGGATTTAGCTTTCTCTACTCGGCCTGTTGATGAAGTCCTGTCCCATGTGCCAGCTTGCAGCACGTCAAGAAGAGCTTTGGCCCGTTGCAGCGATGAGGTGCACCAGGGTGATCAGCTGGGAATGTTTCAGACATGCAATGATAAAGAAAATGATGGCACTCAGGGCAGGTTTTTTCCACGTCTGCCAGAGGTAGAGGTGTTGGGCATGTGAGCAAGTGGAGAATTCACAAGCTAATTTAGCAAAGAAAAGGAAGTTTGACAGGCTTTGAGGTAAAGTCAGTTAAAGTAATGGTATAGCACTGAGGTAAAATAACCAAAGATACGAACCCCACATCATCCTAATCTCTGTTTAAGCAATTGCATTGAAGGAGGCTGAGAAAGAAGTGTATACTTCATTCTGTACGAAACATGCTTTTTTTTTTGAGTCTAAATTGCTAGCAACACACCATTTGAAATGTTGCATCCTACAGGGAGCTGACCTGCTGGAATATCCTTCAGTTTATCATAAATTTTAAAATGTTATAAACGCCTATGTGTGCTCAAGAGAGGCGTATGAGTGGTTGCTATTGAAATTCAACAGGACTTATGCAGCAGAGACCTCTGAATATCCAGTCAACAAAGCTTTTAGGTATCAAAACAAAAAAATTTACAAACTAAGTCCTTGATCTTGCATGTATAAATCCAACACTTGCAAATACAAATACATACAAATAATTTTATGCACAAATTGTCAGGCTGGTTTCAACAAGACCATCTATATATGTGAAATCATTTACCTACGTGAGCACCTGCAGGTCCAAGCCTTACGCACAGCGAAGACTTTGGGAATGTTGCCCATGCAAGAGGCAGTAACCATCAATTTAGCAACACAAGGCATTTATGGCCATAAATCTTTAGTGTCCATACAAATCAGACAAGACCTGAGTTTTTAATAACTAATATATAGGTTGTGCTGCTTGGGCTTTGGTGCTCTCTCCGTGGGACCCTTACCCACTGATGGTGAAGCTGCACCAGTTCAAACCTCTCTTGTAGCCAGGTTGTGCAGTGTATCACAACCACAACTTGTATCACAAGCCTATCCTGGGTAGCCTGTATTCATTATTTAAGAGAATTACAGAACTGAAAAGGGATTAAACCAATAAAATACATAGACATTAAATCGCTGCCTTCAGAATTTTATCTAAAAACCTACAGTGTTTTTAGAGAATGATACACTTTGTGATGAGCCTGTTAACCGTGGTATGGAAAAGAGTGAAGAATTCTATCTCTGAATTGTATTGGAGAATTACACTCCCGCCACAGAAACCTGTAGACTAGAAAAAACACACCATAAAAAGATGATCTTAGATCCTCTGGGAGTCTTGCACATGGGCACATCCTACCTGGAAGTAAGTTTCTGAGGAATCTGAGGATATGTCTCTGTTCAGGAATAATATCATAAGCAACAAGAATAGCCAAAAAGTAGGAAGAGCTGCTGCTGGAGAGAAAGACCAAAACTGGACCACACAAACCAGGGGAAAACGCGGAGCCCCGGGATAATGAAAGCTTCAGGGCTTTCCGAGCTGCTGAGAGTACGCAGACCATGCCCATGCCAACTCACTGCAGCTGAACATCCAGCCCTAGCTACAAAGGCAGGTAAACAAGGATGTCATTCCAGCTTCGAAGCTAAAGAAAACAGATTACCCACCAGCAAAGAGATCATTTTTGCCACTAACATGTTTTGCAAGTGTAGGATACAGCACTCCCAGCTTCTGCCTTTACTTGTCATTTTGTGTGCATAGCAGCAGATCCAATTCTTTCCTGATGAGATAAAGCACTTTTGTACAGCGCTTGTACTAAAGACAAATTTGTAAATGCAGGGTTATAATTTATTTATGTACATTAGAAACTAGCTAATTTGCACTAGTGACTAGATACCCTACTGGAGGTTTTCATATTTTATGAATCAGCAAGCAAGCTAATGAACAATTAAGGAGTGAACAAAGAAATGTACTTTGTTACTTTTAGTGAGCCCTAATAATATATTATATTAGTGAATACATTTGGCTCAAGTGATGCAGTCTAGACAGTAACCCACACCATGCGCTAAGATATTTTAGAAAAGAAGTGAGATGTCTGCGCAGGGTGCGATAATGAGAAGCCGGCGAGCGAGGCAGGGCTGCCGAGCACTTGTGTGTGAACCAAACACTGATGGGCGAGAGCAACAGGCAGGCAGGGAATTTCTGTCTGATGGAATGAGCTGACAACTGAAAAACAGGAACGCTGCCTTGAAAGGTCTGGGTTTATATCCTTAAATACAGCTGTGGGTCAGCAAACATGCAGCTGTTATTTGCATAGAGAAAAGCAATATATTTAGGGGAGGTAGAAATTAAAGCAATTTGCGCAGGGTGTTGTTGCGCTGCCCGGGTAAGCGCGGATGCCGCTGTCGGCTGATGATGTGCAGGCAGTGGGAGGGCTGCGACTCTCAGCTCCCAGAAAAGAGGTGAAGGGAGGTGCTCCGGCAGCGCATCCCTCCCTGCTTTCAGAGCAGCCTGGTCCTCTCCACCCCCGGCAGGAAGCGTGGCACATCTGCACCCCACCGTGCACCCCGCGGTGAAGGCACCTTGCCTTCCGGTACGGTGCCATGGGCGTGCAGGCTTCACACGAGATGTGCCCAACAGCTCCGGGGCGGCTGGCGACGGGGCAGCCCGGCCACCCTGACCCTGCTGCCAAAAGCTGGGGCCGCGGCTCCGTGCCAGCAGCTCTGCTCTGCTGCCAGCTCCTGCGCCCGGAATATCCCATCCGGCAAACAAGCCCGGCAGCTCCACTAGCTTCCAGCAGCTCGCTGGCTCTTTTTAGGCCAGCTATAAAGCTGGTAAACACTTGGACTCGTCTGACAAAACATTCGAGCAGGAGGAAATGGGGTGTGTGCAGAAATACTCCATTACATATTGTAATGGCAGACATTAATTCAATGTTAATAACACTTTGCACTTTTCAATCACATATTCTAAAACTCTTTAGATAGGTGGGGAAGCATTTGGCTGATGATTACTGGGCAGAGCCCAAAGGTGTATTCTTCCCTTAGGCACGAGGAGATGAAGTGACTTGTCAGAGTGGCAGAGCTGGGAAGAGAATCTACATCTAGCCATTTCCAGACCTACATTCCCATCTAGTTGCCAGAAAGAGGAGTTAATTTAAATATTACCGTTTGCTGACCTACTTACAACGCAACCATCACAACTTAGAAGCCGTGATCAAGTATATTCTCCTCTATATTTGGGCTTTTTTAGGATCACACTATCTTTGAAGTACGCCTTTCAGCTGCATTAAACAGATGGATCATTATTATTTGCTCCACTTTCTTAACGAGTCCCTGTCTGCTGCGATTCAGCCGCTGCAGATTTGGATAGACTAGCTCAGCCTCACAACCCTGAAAAACACCTTGCCAGCGCAGCGACTGCTCGCTGTTATTGTCACCCTATGGCCACCGTCACACCTTGCCCAGGGAGCCAGTGGTACCTAAAGACACAGCACCTGCACAGAAAGAGCAGAAAGTTTGTGACTGTGCCTGTATCTGCTCCTGTTCGTCCTCTTCCCCTCGGTTTTCTTTCTAAACAACCTTCTCCTTCCTCAACCAGCCCATTTTTGGTACTTAGTGGGCCACTTTGTCACCTTTTATTGTCAGCCTTCCTCCCCTTCACCAAAACCCCAAACCCTTTCCTGCTTGCAGAGAGAACTACAGGCACAACCGAATGTCAACAACCACAGCATGCAACGTGAAAGACTAATTCAAAATACATGCTGTCTCCTTCCCGGTGGCCAGCATCACCCATCACGGCTCTCCTCCTGCGGTTTCTTGGGTCTCGATCCCCCACAGCCCGCGGGGCATCCCGGTGCCGGGCTGGGCAAAACCCCAACGAAGGTTTAAGCCACTGCACTAGATTAAAAAGCTGATAGTGCAAATTGGAAGTAAGAGGACAGAGGAAATGGTCAGCGTTGTGCCCAGTTTTCAGGGCTGACCAGTGCTTCCTAAGTAGGTCACGCATATCGAGGGGAAATCACTGTTGTCTGACCCCGCTATTGCGTGGGCTGAGCTGTCCCAAAGTGCCTCCCCGGGTACGGTCACCCCGACCACGCTCCACTCATCCCACACGCTGCCTGGAAAGCCGACCTGTGGAGCCATGCCATATGGCCATGGAAGGGCAAAATCCTGATCTTAATTACACCGGTTTCCCCCAGGGCGATTCCAGCCCAACAGAAACACCATCCCCAAAACCCTGCGTTTCTCTCCCTGCACTTGCCTGGGTCGCTAGGAGCCGTTAGATGTCCTCAGCCTCGCCGTAACCTCACTCTATACAAACTGTTTACAGACATTTTATTGAGGTGCACCAGGTGTGGATGCGGTTACTGACTTTGAGACTGTTTACCTCATCCTCCTTTCTGCATCACATTGTCACAGACTGTATATAAAAATCAGATAACAATGGTACTTCGGTCACAGCCAGCTCAGCCTCTGCACACTCGACACACACATGCACTGGAAGACGCGGTGCATGTACAATCCTCGCAGCAAACCACACATGAGCTGGTGCAATCAAGTATCTGCCTTATCTCATTTTTTTGCTGAAGTAAATTACACTGAATTTTTTTTTTTTACCCTTTTCAAAGCTAATACACAAATGACAGGATGTTGTTGAAGGAAAATATGAGCTTTCATAAGCTATTATTATTAGCACATGCGCACCTCTCCACTGCTTTGATCTTACTGTAGGTTCGTGTTTATTCCTCCTGACTCTGTACTGGCTGAACTCAAATCCGATGTCTGCTCCGATAGAGATCACGAACAATTAAAGTTGGATTTGTTAGCCACAACATCGCGGAGCCAGAGCTACGGGATAATTACAAGGGTGACATTCAGCCGACTACACTATATATAGTTTTCCCAACGTCTCTCGGCCATGACGAGGTGTTTGCTGTAAAACGGAAGGGTGGTAATGTGTACTGAATAAGCGCTCTTTGATATTTCGCATGTAAGTTAGAGCATGTTCAGGTTTTGTTTGCAGCGGAACTGTGCTTCTTCCATTGTTTTCTGAGCAGAAAAAAAAAACCCCAATGTTCAAAAAAGCCATTACAGGCTGCCTTAAAAATGGTGTCGAGGATTCACAGCCATCTCAGCTGGTTTCAGTGACCAAAATAAGTTTATATACATTATTATATATGTTTTTTTAACACTTCTGCTGGCAGTGCAGAGTCAAGCCTGCTGTAGAAAGGTAATTCCCAGGCTCTTTCTGCTTCGGTCATCAGGGGAATTGTTTGCCAAGTGCCAATCAATTACACGTCCACAACCTCAGTGAAGGCAGGGCAGTTGTACAGACAATGCTCAGGGCATGATTTGGTGGCAATGCACAGAAAGAAAAAAATAACTTGGCTCTTAGTCCCTGGACTAAACGTGCAAGGCCAGCAATCAGAAACAAGCAAGCAGCTGTTCAGTGAGCAAATATGACTCTATTATAAATTAAGTCCTGGAGACTCCGGTACCTGGCAGGATTCATTTGTGCTTGGTGCTGTACAGGCTTATGGACCAGAGCTGTAAAGCTAGCTGAATACAACCCCTTTTACCAAGGTAAATGGAGGGAATGAGTTAAAGAGAATAAAGTAATAGGAATGGGATAGGTGATTCTATCAACTGGCTTCATGTATGACTAGACAACAATTTTAGACAGCCTGTGTTCAAAGCCCAGCCACGCTCTAATACATCAACAAGCCACAAAAAGCAGTGTGCGGGGATGAAACGCTGCAGCGGTGGGAGACCCACATCTGGAGGGGGGACTCATCTGTCTGTCCTTCCCTGCATCTACTGCTGCTACATCCATGTGCCTCAGCTCCCCCTCCTTTGTCCCCATGGGGCCAACGGACATGCATTAAAAATACCCCTGCAAAAGGTGGGGGGTGGTGTATTTTTAAAACCCTGCTCAGCTCATTGACTTCAGAAGTGCCCTGCCAGCGGTCGCAGCCCCAGCCACGCTGGTGGCATGTGAGGGCTCGGGCTTGCACAGAGTGATGCCACTGAAGTCTCAGTGAATGCCACCAGGTTTGGAGGTGACACACAAGGTGGCAGGCGGCTTACAGCACTGGCACAGGTCCACTGCAAAACCAGATGCTATTTGTACTGAAGGGTGATGGGAGGCTGTGCGACAGTAGCATCAGGAGGTTGGAAAGAGCTATGTGAAAAATACATCAGGGAAAAAAGTACATCAGGAAAAAAAAGATAGTCTTGACCAATGTTTTTGTGAAAATTCTGACCTGGTGAAAAATGTTACCTATTCAACAAACGGAGTGAAAAACCTCAACGGAGCACCGGCAGTTTTTGCAAAATACCAAAGACAAGAAGTTTGCAGAACTCTGAAAACTCCCCATCAGCCCTAACAACTGTGGAAAGGGAATTGGGAACTGCAGCAATCACAGGAGACAGCAGCTGCCAGCGCTGCTGAGTGGTATTTACATCAATGTCCTGCCAACAATACCATTACTGGATTATCAGGGTGGATTAAGCCTTTAGCCAATTACCCCGACTGGTAAATTGTAGATTGTCTAGACTTTTTCATGTTCAACAATATGCATGAAGTTTCTCTTTATCGCTACAGCATCACACGATGCTCTTGTGGGATGTAATCCTGCGCTTCCCCAGGAGGTTCAGGTGAGCCCTGCCTGCAGCTCTGGGTTGACTTAGTGTGGCCCTGTGCACAGACAGATTTATTTCAGACAGGATTCTCATAAATTCAGAACGACTTCCAAATTTCTTGACTAGGAGATCAAAGAGGCAAGCATTTGCTTCATGCCATCTGTGGAGCTGCTCAACAGGGCAACGCAGTCTGGGGAGGGGGGAGGAGAAGGGAAAAAAGAAAGTCTCGGAGATTATGCCCTCAAAAACAAGCTCAAATGCCACCCTCACATTAAAAAGCACTGGTTGGCAGTAACAATTAATTTCTTAACTGAAACCCGCCCAACTGTGTCCAAGTGTTTTAATTTGCCTATTGCTACAATATGCAAGGGAGCTGGCAGTAATGGATTTGCAATTAAAACTAAAACTGGCAAAGAAATCGCAAAGCTGGCAAAAGAGCTAATCTGCAAGCCATGATCACAAGATTACAAAGTGTTTATGCACATGCTAATTACCCAAGTACATAGCTGAGAATGACTTGTAGGAGAGAATACTGGGTTTGCGTGATCTAAATCCTGGGATCCGCATGGCCAGCCCAGCCGGCACTCTACCTGCTTCCCACAGGTCCCGCGAGCCGGGGAATGCAGGGGGAATCGCCGCGGTCCTGGCGTGGAAGCAGGGAGGGGGACAAGGGACAGGCAGGCAGGTTTCCCGCGGTGCTATCCTGCATCGCAGCTGGGGAAGGACGGCAGTTACTTCTTGAGCAGGTCAGTGCCAGTGGTCACTGGGAGCCATGTCCTCGACTGGAATATGGACCCATCGGTGCGAAATGAAAATCACCCTGAACAAACTAGCACCCAGTTATTCACCCTACTTGCTTTCATCCTGCTATCTCTGGGCTCTAAAAATAATTATGCCAGCAGGTCCCTGGAGATCGGCGGGTTGCACAGCACATGGCCCCGTGCTGCAACTGCCGAGGACAAACACGCACCTACTGCCGCGAGCACAAAACCTTTACAAATTACCTGGAAAGGACAGGATGGGAAGGGAAAAGGACTTAAAAGTGATCAAACATCCGTGCAAATAGCTCGTAACAGAAAGTGAGAGTGGTCAGGGGCACCATGAAGAGCAATTTTGAACCACAGGAGAGAATTTCAAGGAGAAAACAGAGTGGAAGAGTAGTCCCAGAATAAAAGGCTGCTGGGAAAACTGAGATTCTTTAATATATAGGATTAAGGATTGCCAGTATCCTCAGGGAGGAAATGCAAATGGGGTTCAGACCATTTTTTCCATAAAAATTAGGAAGGAGAAAGAATAGACTTTGAAGTTCAACATGTTAGTAAATGAAAGCAACAGCAAAGGAGACACAAAGAGAAAGCAAGCCCTGGACGCCTAGAATTATGTCTTAAACACTTGGTACTGAAAGACAGAACCCGAGGTGATGAGGAGACTTCCCTTCATACCACGCACAGATCCCAGAAAATCTCTAGATTAGAAACTGCCTGAGAAAAAAATATTGCACAACAAAGGTAGCATGGAGTACAGCATTCAAATGGGATTCTTTGTGCCTTATTCAGCCAGCCTGGGATAACGAGGCTGTGAGGAGCACATCACCAAAGACCTGGTGCATATGCCAGGCTGCTCTTGGATGCATAGAGCAGAGAAAGGATTTCTGGACAGTGCTCTTTGCTCTCTGAAATGGTGGCTGGAGTCAGTGCGAAAGGAGGTGACAGCTAATGGACATCTACAGAGATGGCAGAAATCCAATGGGCACCTCCACAGAGATTTGCAGGCTCGGCTGTGTTGACGGGGGCTGATCATTCCCGGCATCCTCATGAAAGTCGGATGGTTAGTCCAGGCTGCATGGAGGTGCTGAAGGACCAGAAGGACGCACAGCAACAGTCATTGCTGGGTCTGGCAGAGGGAAGGATGGTCTCGGAGGTATCAACAGCCTTGCTCAATTCTGGTAGCTGGCTGAGATGGGCAGTTTGTATTTGACTGATGGTCATTCCAACCTGTGTACTTGGGTAAGGCAATTACAGAGTGAGTTCAACCCGTCGTTACTGGTGGCCGTGGAATGCCTTGTGTCAGGAAATGGCACCCGACTATCACTGATGCAGATAAGCATTATGGAGTTAATTAGTGCTACGGAAAGGGTGGTTCCAAGGAGAAGTGCTTCAAAACTTGGCTTGGAGATTAATTCATCCATCCCTACCTGTAATGCATTGTCAAGCAGTTAATGGTACATCCAGCTATTGGGGTAACTGACTGAAATTCAGGAGCCCATGGTGTAGAGGAGGTGATACACCATGATAAAGAGGAGATGATATAATGTTGGGTCCTTCAGACTATAAACTCTGTGACTCTACAGCTGTTCCTTGCTCCAAGTGAGATGTGTGGACTGTAAGAGTTTAAAGAATATAATACAACCACAAAGTCTTTGGTTGTTTGGTTTTTTTTTTAAATACATTTGGGAGAAATTTTTCCTTGTATCCAGAGATTCGGTTGGCTTCTCTGTACTTGTTAGCCAGCATCTAAGCCAGGCTCTACTGCTGGGGTCTGCCATTCTGCCTTTCGCAAGGAAAGCCCCAGATACAACTGTTGCCTATTTAAAGTCATCTACAAACCAGTTTAATAAAAGCTGACTGCATCTGCTTCCATGTTATTAGTTCTGCCCCAAAACTCTGTTCCTGGCAACACAATGTTCCACGCTAATGAGCCAAATCTTCCCCTCCCATGGCAGTACTCCTAAACCTCCACACCATTCAGTTCACAAAGTTACCACCCTGTTTTTCCCTCGGGGGAGGGAAGGATTGCAGCTGCAGAGGGGGTTCTTCAAATAATATGAAGGCCAAAGATCTGTGGGAAAATCTGCTCTCAGACAAATAGCACTTGGGGGCATCTGCAGAGAGAACCAGCCCCTCTTTACTTCTGTCTGGGTCCCACGTCCTTCTGGCAGCAGAGCTTTTTATGAACCAGGCTGCCATTAATCCCCTGCCAGTTCCTACACCCTACCATCCTCTGTGGGTAGACAGCACAGAGTGGGAGATAATGCTGCAGGGAAGTGGTATTTACTTCAGCTGGATTTTGCGGCTTCATGGGAGAGTTTCTACTTGGGGCAGTTATTTCTCACCCGCTTCTGCTGCAAGAAGGAGGGATTTGGTATAGATTAGGATGACTTTTCTCAGCTCCTTTTCCAGTGAATTTTCACAAATTCTTGCCACTTTTCTCCCTGCAGCACCGAGCACGAGATAAACAGTGAGTTGAGGTTATCACGCTGTAGTGATGCTGCTCAGATTAAAGAGAAATCAGATAACTCTCATTACCTAACTGAAACTCGCTGCTAGACTTTTATAGAGAAATGATAACATCTGAGAGCTGGAGGACTCTGCTGCCCTGACAGACACCCCACAGCACCCCGGCTGAGCTGGGGGGCCGTGCCCCGGCTCTCCCGCCCAGCTGCCACCGTGCCTGGGATGCAGAGATGCCTGGGGTGCAGAGATGTGGAGATGTCGGGGATGTGGAGATGCACAGGGTGCAGAAATGCACAGGGTGCGGATATGTGGAGATGCCCGGGATGTGGAGGTGCCCAGGGTGCGAAGATGCAGAAATGCCTGGGATGCAGAGAAGCCCGGGATGCAGAGATGCCCGGGGCACAAGACAGAGCCCCAGCCACCGTGAACACGTGTGCTTTTGGCCTCCGCGTGCTCACACCTGGAGCCTCCAGTAAGGAAAATTTAGGCTTAGAAGTTGACATGGGCACGATTGATGGCTTTAATATTTTACAAATGGATGCGCCAGCAAAACGACTGTCTACCCCATCATGCCTCATTTCCTCATGTTTCTAAAAGTTGGACTGAGCTCATCTGACCGCCTCCTCTAATGCTTTCTGTTATAAACCTTTCTGCACCACATGCGACAGCAACATCTCCCTGGAAAAGATTTCATTCGCTTCTGACTTTGCCTCAAGCCATTAACTGACAAACTGGCAGCTAACTACTGTTAACAAATGATTTCCTAGAGATTACTGTTTAAGTAAAAAAGGTTCCAAGATAAATAGACTCATTCTTCATGACAAGGAATTTGAATTACGCATCCAGGGGTTTAGTAAGTGTGTCCAAAAACTATGCTGTGCAATCCTGGAGGTTGTTCTCATCAGCATATTACAAGCGGGTAAATAAGAAATGACATTTTGTCCTTGGTTTCATAGCATGGATTTGTGTGGCGTGCGTATTTGAGACAACGTGTTGGACCATCCAGTCATCGCTCCCATCCAGCTAATGCCACTCTATGAAATTACCATTTAGGCTGAAGAAGTGAATTGTTTTTAAAGTGAGCAAAGATGCCAATCGCCTTGAAGGAGTTGTGGTTTTAGGGCCACCTGCAACTTGCTAAAATATTATGAAATTGCAATTTGTTTAATATCTTAAAGTAAATGGCCCAATAAGCAGCACAGCTTACTTTTTTTGGCTAGTCCTTCTCTGATCATTTCTGAAACATCTCCTCTCGCAGCACCCTGTGTTGGATTTTATGGGGGTTTTTTTCAGTATCAGCATGGCTTTCCCTGCAGTGCTCTCCAAACATCACTTACACACGAAATGATAAAGCTTCAAAATGCTCCTGGGGGAAACTGAGTCACAGAAAAACAAACTCCTGGGGGACTGGGAGCAGAAGCTGGAATAAACCACGCTTCCTCTGCCGCAGCCCTGCACGGCAGTTACAAGACTATCCGGTTCCTCTGCTATAAAACTTGGTAACATGCCTCACTTCTTACCTGATTTTGAGAACATCCTGTGTTAACACATAAACAACTGGTGTTACTAATGTCTGTTTATTTGGCTATTTACATGTGTCTGACATGGCACCTGGTGCTCTCCGGTAAGAGGATTGCTCGGCTCCGTATCAAACGAACTCTCAGGGCGCAGGCAGGAGAGAAGCAGCTCCCACCCACAGCAAACAGCAACGCACCCGCCCGGGAGTCAGACATTTACCACGGCACTGTTTTTAGAAGAAAATTTGGATGAAGAATGATGCTTTTGGATACAGGAGTTGATCTTGCAGGGATTCACCGCAGCCTGCCTCATTCCTCAGTATGTATTTATATGCAGATCCATGTACTCGATCAGTACAAATATTTTAAAAAAAATTATTTTGCAAAGTTTAAATATGTGCATGTAGTTATATACTATTTCCAGTAAATGCCAATAACCAAGCAACTGGCACTGACATATTAGGTAATTTTCTGTCCTCTTGACTGAAGAAATTAAATTTTCTCTACAACAACTCTTGTGTTCAAGTGCTGTCAGAAGTCCCAGTCAGCACATAGTTAGTGTTTTTACCTGAATTCTGCTGCTAGCAGGAAAAGCACAGAGTTCACCAGAATAGTAAAAAACTTACATTACCAGACATAACCCTGGTTTCAGCCATCAAATTAATTATGGAAAACACAAAAGGACTTAGGCATGATGTGAACTTCAAGCCAGAAGTGTTCAAAAACTTTTTGGCTTTTTCTAAACATCAGTATCTGTTGCATCATACAGAGCTTGTATGCCAACATGAGCCAACATTTCTTAGCACTTAGTTGCAAATATAGTCTTAAGTTACTGCCGACTACATTTAGAAATGAATGCATTTACTCCATGAGGTTTAGATAAAATTATTGCCTTGTCAAGGTGTTCCCACGTCCCTCTGTCCAGCTGCTTGAGGGAGCTAAATTAGCAACAGCAAACACATTTCTGTGATGTCATTTCACAGCACTTGATTCTTCAAAGTTGCTAACAGCCTGCAAGAATTCAACTGATCAGTCTAAAAACTTGAGAGCTTGTTTCCATGGGAAAAGGACTCCAGAGCTGGACAAGGGACAAGAGCTGCCCTTAAGTTAAAACAACCTGGAGAATGACTCTAAGTCTCTTAGTGAATCACTCCGAGTTGCATTGCTTGAAGAGTTTGCGTCCTGCCCCATTATAACCACAGCTACATCTGATTTGAATGAAACTTCAGACTTAATGATTTTCATGCCAGCTATTTAAGAAGCAATGCCATTTTCCTCAACACCCTATTATTTCGTTCACTATCTCCAAAGATTTTGCTCCAATTCCAAGAGCAAACTTATTTTGAGGAAATAGACTGTTTCCAACTGGCTTTAGAGGGGCCACACACTTAAAACCCTGGACAGACTTAAACCACAACCTTCAGACATCCTCGTGTTTGAGGGTGTATGTCTCCAGCAACCCCATCTCTACTTATAAAAGAAAAATGCAAACAAGAGATCAGCACTGAAGATTCAAACGTTTTTCAAACGTTTTTCAGAAAGCTATCCCTATAGTAATGATTTCAAACAAATAACAAGCTAAAACCAAAACACAACAGCAATAAAATAAAATCTGATGAGCTCTTCAAAAAGATCTCCAGTGATATCCATTGGCAGGACTCTGTTGTCTATCCCAGAGCTATGGCAGTTTATCCCAGCCAGGGCTTTGCTGCAAACACACCAAAGCCAGGAGGCTGCATCCTTTCATATTTCAAAACAAAAGCCAAGTTCTGATCGCCGGGACGAGGAAGAAATTTTTTGTTGTGGATACATTACTGTATAATTACCGCAGATTTCATTTACTTTCTTTTGAATACTACAGCAGATACAAAGGCTGGGTAGATGTGGCAGCTCCTCAGGTTATCATCTAATGCTCTAGGTTTACATTTTGACAGTTAGCCCTCCAAAATATCAGGGATGTGCGTGCCTATTGAAAGAAAAGAAAATACTTCGAATGATAGCAGACAGGGAAATACAATCGATACTGTTAACTGCTGTCAAACTGATAGCAAGGAAAAAGTTTCATGTAAAATAAAAAAAAAAAAAAAATTACCCATTTTCTCAATAAACTCAGGGTTAGAAACATGGGGATAAGATCAGAAAGGAACACCCGGGGTAAGAGACTATTCATGGGACCAGAACATGGAAAATTCCATAAAGCAGAAATGTTGCTAAGAATATTCAAAAGTCAAAGCTTTCTGTGGGTGTGCATGCATAGAGATGTCAACAGAAGTATTTCATGATCACCGAAATTGCTACTAGCCTGCATCCTCTCTGAATGGCTATTTTTAGGACCCAGCCTTTCATGTGGTATAATGATGTGGATTTTACAAGAGCATTTATAATGTGTTTCATATGGTGTACAGTCCTCGAGAAATTGCTTTGTATCAGAGAAAGTTAAACAAAAAGGTTTGGGTGGGGTTTTTTTAAAATTTTATTTCTTATTTTATAGTATTGCTTCTGTTTTGGATTTAGGGTTAATATGCATATTTTAATTTATCCTACGTGATAGCACTGGCTGTCCCAAAGGACTACTCAGCACAGCACGATGTAATCCCGCAAAACATCACCTGGATTTCTGAATCTGCACATCCCTTTGGACGGTCGGATTTCAAAGCTGGCAATGCCACACTCTAAGTTATAGCAGGAAGCCAAAGCTCAAAGGCCAAATTTCGACCTCGGGTATGCTGGTGTCAGGGGTTGTGCACTGTCTCCTACGTTAGAATTGGCCTTTCTTCTTTTAGGGCAAAGTCATACAAAGCGAGGTTTGTAGAAGACGACGACGACTCCTCGCTATCTCCATTCCCGCGCCAGTAATTCCAGGGCAGTGGTGTGTAATGAGAACCAACTCATCAACCTCTCCATGCTAAGAACAACAAATTTTCATGTGGTAGATCTTATGATGGTTTATTTCCTAAACATGAAAGCCATCTCCGCAGTGCCGTCTCCTCAGTGTTAGAACAAAAATTCCAGATTTCTGATCCTTTCTGAGCATTTTGCTGGGAAGAGCATCTCCCCAGCACTTCTTCCACAAGTGTGTTTATAATTGTATCCCCCTCGTGCTCCGTCAAGCATACTTTATGATCTTGGGCTTTCACATTTTGCTTTTGTGTAAGTCCCATCAGAGGAGAACCTCTGTTTACGCTTGTGTATGGTATTCCTCAGAGCAAACCACAGCAGAAAACAAATTCAACGTAAAGCATACAAGTTGAATCACTTAAAAAAAAAAAGTCTTTTTTTGGTCAGTCCATGATTACTGCATAGCTCTTCAAGGCAGACGTGTACTTTGTATATTATAGTTCCAGATTCGCAATGGAACAAAGGAGATACTGTTGAGACGTTTTTTGCCTATCATTTAATCAAATGTAAAGTTGTTATAACCGGAGGGGAAAAGTGCTCTAGATTCTAGTATCCAGCTTTACTTTGGTTTCGAAAACTTACCACAGCATTGTTGAGTTTATTGTTTTGTTTAACAAAATACTAATTTTGGGACCCCGAGAAACACAATGAACCAGATTCTTTTCGTTGCAGCTGAGCTGTGTTTAGCACAGAAGTGGCGGATGGGAGAGAAGCGGTGGTTTAAAGCCGCTTTGGTGACCTCTTGCCCAGCGCCTCCAGCCAGGGGCATGCTCTGGATGGGTATCGCTAGTTCTGCCAGATTTTGCTAACCCTCCTCATCCTCAGTATCGACTAAATGTTCCACTTTCTCTGCGGAACCGCTTCACAGAGGCAGTGGTGGTGGAACAGTCCTTAGTAACTTTGGGAAGGGTCACAAATTATAAAGACCCAAAGGCAAAAATCAGAGAAAAGGGCCACAGGACAGAGCAGTGGTAAGTTGCTCCATAAGGAGGTGAAGGTGAGAGCTCTTTGTCCAAGATCACTGGGAGGTGACCAAGAAAAAGATCCTGCCGTAATCAAGGCTCAGAGGCGTGTGATGTTGCAATCACTTCCTTTACGAAATGAAGTAGGTGGGTTTGTGAGCCAGCAGCATGTGCTGAACTGGCAGTCCCAAGGCGAGAACGAAGACCTCGGCTGACATTCGCAGAGGGCTTGGTACAGACTTTGCAGGTTCCCAGGATATCTCATCATTCACGCCATGAAACACTCGCCCTGCCTGAGGGCTGGAGGGAGCCGTGCCCTCCTGGACAGACCGCTGGACAAGCCAGCAGACAGAACAGGCATTCGGTCTTTACTGATTCAGCTGGATTAAAACTAGAAGCTAGGAAACGAACAGCTCTGTATCCTGTTACCAACCCTCTGAGTCACCCATCCTCCTACCGAACCTTTGTTTCATCCTACAGACAGAGAGACTAATGAGCAAGTATCATGTTATAGCCTATTTTTTAAAGGGAGATTTGGAAGAATAGCACATGAAAGAGCCTGTGGGGGGGACTCACACGTCCCAGCTTGGCACCAGCCTGGGATTTGGTCAGGCTGAGAAGTCTTCCCTGCCGCAGTAGCTCTGCAAAGAGTTCAGGAAGCAACTTGTACCTGCTCTTCTATTTCTGTGCCCTCCACCCACCATTGGTAAATGATGAGGTAAGAGCATATATACATCAGGCTGGTAGAGATGCTGACGTAAGCCATCTCCTGGCACCAAGAGCAGTGAGCTGGAGCAGCAAAGGCACGGGAAACCAAGGAAATGAGCAGCAAATGAAAGGAAAAGCATTATGTGATGGCTGCGGACAACCCAAACCCTTGGAGGGGTGGGAGGGAGAGAAGCTCCCACAGTGGCAATGCCCTCTCCAAGAGGACAGTGCTGGGGATGTCTGGCATCTAGCCCCTCTTTGAACAAATGCAACAGACAAGAGAAGAAAATCCTTGAGGATTTCTTGAGGAATCTGTGACTCACACATGGTGCAGGAGATTTTAGTAACTGAATGGCAGCACGTGCTCGACTGCTGTGTAACAACCCAAACCTGCCCTGTCCAGCAGAGCCTCCCCGTGAGCATACAAGATGCTCACAGATGCAAGGGTCCTTCCTTCACCTTCTCTACGGTGAATGAGCAAGGGGGCTCAAAGGCCAACCTATACGAAATGAAGACTAAATTTGGTCTTGCTGAATCACTGACAGTCAAAGGGCAGACAAAGAACTGCAGGTGTGAAATTAATGGCAAGCCATAGATGTTTCCTCAAAACTGTTGATGTTTCTCAGCACTTGACCGTGCTCTACCAATAACTAGCACGTCATGTACGCACAGACACACACAGTCCAGACCAGACTGCAATCTTAGGTGTGCAGCTCACACCACCCATATCCTGAAAACCTGCTTCACTTGCAGATCACGCTACAGATAGAGACGGATTCAGCCTGTGATTAGGATCTGGCCCTTCACAGATGATCTATGAGAGCAGTGAAGAGAGTCATCCCTACGGAGTCGGCAATGTCTGTTTAGTCACAGGAACACACGCGTGGTTACTTGAACGGGTACCTCAGAACAGCAAATGCCAGCACACCCGACTGTATGGATTTGTCAGAGTTTCCACCCAAATGCAGGAATTCAATGGTGCCTGTAGACTTATAGCAGGAGAGGGACTGCAAGCTGCGAGGCGACACGTGTCCTGCCAGCAAGCAGCAAGAGCACGTTGCGGAGCTCCTTGCCGCCCTCCCACCGCTCCCCCTTCTCGCAGTTAAAGCTTTGGACACCAGACCAGCTCTGTTCTTTCATCTTGGACACGTCGTGTGCCGCTCACCCCCATATCACTTTGTTCTTCACAGTTAAAATTCCAAAAATATTAATCATTAACATGGATGAGCTTTGGGAGCTTGGGTTGATGTTACATTTTGCTTTTCTCTCCAAATTCTCAACCAGTTGAGCTAATAACATTTCACAAACAGCAACAGTTGGAAGTTTGCAGGAACGGTGCCTTTACCATACATAATCTCATAGTAACTCCCCACTGACAAAGCATCCCAACAAAGGGAAGCCAGTTCCAGGGTAGCCTGCGAAGGAATCCCGGTGGGAGAGCAGATATTGTTGAACTGTCTGAATCACGTGCACACTTATTCATATGCATGGATTTACATAAAACTTGCTTTTGTTTCCCTGTGACATTTTTCTTTCTCTTTTTTTCATTCCAAACAATTTTAAAAATAAGGTTATATTAGACCACACACAGGCAGTGCTGTATCATGTCACTGCTTCTTAAGCAGAACTCTCTAATTTATTTCAAAGGGAAGTTCTGCTTCAAAATTGAGGGTGTGATATGAACTCAGAAATTAACACAAGAATTTTCCTTGGGGGGGAACCAAGGCTGAATCAGACATGCAATAAATGACCTCGGAAGCCCTGTGCCTTGGTACATCCACCTATCCAACATTATGCTTTAATATAAAAAATTATTTTCACCATTATCCTATTTGAAGCTAGGTAGAAGAGCTGGAAGAAGTGGATTCGCTCTGGTCAGGAGGGAACAAATTACTCATCTGTCTGTCTGCCAGGACATCCATCAACAGCCACCGCACTCCTAACACTTTCTGCCGGGAATATAGCAATTTATGGGGACAGAGTACTGTCCCACTGAGGTCCCGTAGCACAAGCCCTGCTGCCAGGGAACCTGGCTGGGAAGCTGCCGGCGATGTTGCTCTCCCACAGCAGCAGGCACTGCTGGTAGCGCACAGAGCTACTGTTCGCTTGCAGCTGCCCTCACTCCGTGCACGACATCTGGAGAGGGATGCTGCAGCAACAAATCCCCATCACAAGGCGACTCTGGGGAGTTTTCCCACTGGTTTCAACAGGATCAGAACTTGACACAGGAAAAAAAACAATACTAAACTATTGCCCTGACAGTGCAAGCTAGGACAGAAAGACTTCTACACAGAAGCAGCTGAGCTGCAGATTTCCTTCCGCCAACTGCTGCGGGGGCAACAGCCTCCTCCCGCAAAGGGATGGAGCAGCCTTGGGGGAAGGGGGCTGCAGCAGCGGTGGCCGTGTCCCAGGGCTCAGCTGCTCCTGCTTGAGCTTCTGTCCGGCGAAGGGCAGCAGGAGACTTTCAGCTCCGCACTTTTTGACCTCGTGACAGACATTTGGGAGCTGTGGCCCCAGGCCAGCAGTAACTGCACTTTCATCTTGCCCTGCCCAAGGGGACATTTCAAACCCACTCAACGGGAACCAAGCTCAAGGAGCCCGGCGGACCACAGGGAGCAGGCTCTGAACATCGGCATTATTTCCTAGGCCTGCCATCTCATTCGGGGACTTTAGATGTGCAGTTTGGGAAGGTACCACCACCCTTCTGCTCCTACGTGAGCTCTGGTTAGACAACTTATTAAGAAAATTAGGTAATGTCTGTTTTCCAAAGCAATAGAGGCTCTTAGACCTCTGTTTCTCACAAAAACAGAAAGCCCGGTGCCTCAGCTTTATATAAAACACATTTTAATTCTGCCTTCAAACCCCTCACACGCTTACTACACACAACAGAGGTGCGCAGAAGGTGCAAAGAGCTCCCCCTGGGAAGCTCTCCCATCGACTGGAGTGGGGAGAGCTTGTGCCCTACGTATGGGACAGCACAGCTCATTCCCCTATTTTATAAACCTATTTACAAAATGAACTTAAAGGAACTTATAAGTGCTCCTTCTACCATTTAACTACCACATGGTACAAGATATAACAATGTTCAGAAAACCCCCTCAGGTCTAAACTCAATTATACAACTGTAGCAAGAAAAATATTTTAATCTGATCAAAGTGTTAACATGTTTGACCATGTCTGACCTCTAATGTTTGTAACCACCTAAAAGGCTGGTGTTCTTACTAAGGATGTACCTTAATTTGATTTAAAGTCATTTGTACTATTTAAAAAAGGATATAGTTTTATGATTTTATATTTCATTTAGAAAAACAGTTCCTCAACTTGTTAATATTCTTTGGAAGTTTCTTGCAGATTTTTAACCAGCAAATCCTACATATTCCACTCTGGGAAAAGCTGGACTTTGCAAGAGTTGGGAGAGTCAAAGCAGAGTCATGAACCACCACGCATGCGACACTTGAGAGCTGGGTGAGAAACGGTTCTCCTGGTGCCTTGCAAAATTTCGAGATTTCAGATGCACGCACAGTCTGCACTGAGATGCTCTTCTTAACACACTTGACTGAAAGCGTGCCCTCCCCAGCCCAGCCAGCTGACGGGGGTTCACAGCACGTTCCCAAAACACGGGACACACGAGCTCAGCCCGCTGCCTTGTCCCCAGCTCCAGGAGCACCTTCACCTGCGTGCCCTGGCCACCCCGCAGCCCTCCTTTCTCTCTCTGATAGCTCTATTGCCAGTCCAGGCTACTTGTGCGTGCTCAAACCAGCATCGCTCCAGCTGAATTACCCTAAACTGGTGTTTGCCACCTGCAAAGGTGGCCCACCGAGCCGAACGCCTGGGATCTGCCCACTGCAGGGTGGCTCTTGCCACATCCTGGTGCTCGCTGGGGACATCAGCTGGGGCTGGCATTCCTGCTGATGTCAGGTACCCAGACATGTTCAGTGCACCACTCGGAAGTGACACCAGAGCATGTAAATAACACAAGTGGGTGTGTTTTGGTAAAAAGAGACAATTTTGGCTGGGGAGATGCGGGCAGCCTAGCAGGATGCTGGGGTGAGCAGTGTAACAGTTAGTGGGCTACAACCACCTTGAGGGAAACAAAGCAAAAGTGATGCTGCTGAGAAAATAAGAAACAAAAAAGAAAAGCAGCACGCCGGTAATGCTGGTAGCGACACACCCACCCAGGCAGGCACTCCGGGCCGGCTCCAGCGCCGCTCACAGCACCCTGCTGGGGTTCGGAGGGAGCCCGCAGAAAAAAAAAATGTGGTTTTACGGTGCGTCGCAGGGCGGGGGTTCAACCCGCAGCCTGGGTGCCGGCTGCCCTTCGTCTTTCAGGGAGCTGCATTATATTTTTTCAATCAGTTAAATGTAAAGCCCTGACAGTTTGCCAAAGTACTCCTGGGTTAATTTTTTTACTTTTTATTTTTGAAGATTCTGAAATTAATCCTAGCTGCAAACAACCATTTCCAGGAAGCCCCATTAGCCAAAATACAATCTCCACTATCAAGTGCACGCATGACTGTGATACGTAATCCCATTCACTCACACAACCCTCCTCCCCGACTCTACTTGTGTTAAAGTGTTAATTAAACACACTTTTATGGATGGTTAAGTATCTGCAATCTTCAGTCACAGATCTGACCTCCTCAATTATTGGAAGCAGCCACCAGATTATAGCCTGCACTTTATATAATATACACAGCAGCAATAAATCTATATGAGAGTAATACATAATTTACTATGATAACCTTTGCACAGTCAATATAAATACAAGAAAAAGTTGCCCAGAAAAATATATCGGAATAGCTATTGTACCAAGTTGAATAACCAAAAGACCAGCCTTTATCTGAGGAAGAAATCTTCCCAGGTCTGTTAGATAACAGATGTTTAGCTGAAAACATCAAATCAGCTTTTTAAGTCGCACAACATAAAACACCGCAGGATTTCAACAGGCCTAAGTAAAACTCGCTAAGGCAGTGGATGATTTCTGTGGCTCTCAAGGGGACAGGACCTTTCCTTCTCTGCTACTCAGTTTTCTCCCTTTCGAGTTCTGCACAGTCTATTTATTCCTGTCTCTTGCTCTGACAGTAGCCTCTTGGGTTTTTATTACATTATCAAGGGGAAAGGCTATTCACAAACCACAATCTACTTTTTAGCTTAATTGCTAATAAGTAGGCTATTGCACTTTGTTGCCCATCTAGCAAGGCTTTAAGATTAAAAGAAATATTCTACTACAGCAAATAGTTGCTGGGCCAATGTAACTCTGAATTTACCCAGATTCTATACTAAGGAACAAACTAAATGCGTTTAAATAAGACAAATTTAATGTCATCATGTAAAATATATCAAGAAGAGAGGAACTTAATATTTTAGAGGGGCAAGGGTGATACCTGGTACCTGGAAGAAGTGACACAAGGCGGGAAGCAACAGAAGAAATGCTTATTTGGATTACAACAACGTATGTTGGCCCTGCCTTGCAAACGCATCTTTTCTTGCTGGAAACCTAACGAAGACTTCAAAATTTAGGGACAGTTCCTCAACATCTGCAAACCGACTTCAACAAAGTTATGACAGTCTGCAGCCGGGGAAATCGTCTCCCCCAAGCAGGGCTGTGCTGGGGTACGGGCAGGCTCACGGAGGGACCCGTCTCCTCCCGCCGCACAGGCCAGCAGGGCTGGGCGGGAGGACGTGGCAGTGATTCCAGTGAACAATATTTTATCACACTTTATCCCGAGTTTCACACACCACAATCCATCGATTTTTCATAACGCCAGTTTAACATCCTACCCCTCTAGTGAACAAATGGTTAAAATTAAGGAAGGCATTATATATTCTTTCAAATCTTATCTCTTTACAGGTTAAAAACTAAAACTGAAATAAACCAAATGATATTCTGTTCTGATTTACCGACTGGAAATGCAGAATAACATCTGAAATGAATGCAGCAATGCCGGCTCCCCAGGAGCGACACGAGCACTGACTACCTGCTGCAACGTCATGACATTATTTTCTGAAGTTCTGATAGAGATGGCGATGGGAAAAGCCAGCTTTTGTAGAGAAGCCTTTAGTTTAATTATTCAGACAGCAAAACTTATAAACATTAGAATATACAGAATTACTAAAGCTGATTTGACCTGAGGGGGAAAAACTTACAGGCAGAAGACGGGAATAGTCCTCCAGCAGCATTAAGCCTTTTTCTAAAAACCTCTATTGCCATTTTAGAAGCACAAGATCCACTTTCTGGGCCATCATCCACAACAGAGCCCTAACCGAAGGCAGGCCGAAACCTGGCCATTTTACAAGCAGATAACATCAAACTAAAGTTAAGCTGCGGGACAGATCCCTGAACACAAACACCAGAAGCTGCTCGCCTCCAAAGCCTGTGACCCAGAAAAAGGAAGGAGCATCCTTACATTAGATATTAGGGTTTGATGGCCGGAGGAGTAAAGGCAAACTTAGAAGACGGGGAGACTGGAAAAGAAGCTCCTCCAGCAAATTTGGAGCAAAGCAGGCGCTTGCTGCCGAGCATCTTTCCTCCTTCCCACTCCTGCCCTCGGCTTGGACAGAACAGCACCCAGGTATTTTAGAAACAGGTCTGCAGTTTGTCAGGAAAAAAAAAAGCACGTGTAGGTGCCTACACGATACCTGCAACATACTTCAGCAGTGAGAGAGGCCACGAAACTTCTCCGTAAGGAGAGGGTGAACTCACCAGAGGTGACATAGATCCATTTGGCAGATAAGGGTCTGAGAGCATTAGGAAAGGGTAGCCAGAATACGCAGATCCTTTATACATCCCTGGGTCCTGATGCTTCATACCTGCTAAAATTAAAGTTCCCCATCAAGACTGGCCTTACAACAGGTGATTCCTCTGCCTGTCAGGGGCCCTTGAAGAGGTTACAGCACATTTTGGGAGTCTTTTTGCCCCATACTCCTCAGACAGGGAGTGGGGGGGTGCCAGGGCCCCCGGGGGTGCGGGGTCCCACAGGGGTGCACTGGGAAGCCCCGCTGCTGACAGGAGCGGCTTTCCCCGGGGGTGCTGTGGCGGCCAGGCCGGCGTCCCTCACTCCCAGGGGTTGTGGGGTGGCAGTGCAGGGACCAGGGGGTTCACCCACCCCGGGGATGGCGAGCGCTTGGCCGGCTCGGCTGGACGGGGCGAGCCGGGGGAGGCCAGCGGGGCCGGGGATGGGGATCCCCCCCGCCCCCAAAACGCGGGGATCGCTGCGACTAACCATCATCCATGTGGTCCGGGAGCTTCTCCTGATAAACCCTCTGCGGATCCTGCACACGCCTGATGGCCTGCATGGGGAGGAGAGAGAGAGGCAGAGCGGGGGGTGGCGGGGCGGGGGGCGCGGGCCCGGGGCGGGGGCGGCGGGGGCGGCCCGGCTCACCTCAGGGTCGGCGGCGGCGGCGGCCGGGCTGCCGCTGCCCTCCGACTCGTTCACCAGCGAGGACTTGAGGTCGGCCAGGTCGCGCTCCGTGAAGGCGTTCTCGGGGATCTTCTCCTCCTGCTCGCCCTCGTCCTTGAAGGCCAGCATCTCGTCGGTGGCCCCCAGGTCGTCCCCGCCGCCGCTGCCCAGCTGCGGCATTTTCCTCCCGCCGCTCCCTCCCGAGCCGCGCAGCAACTTTCCCGGCGAGTATTGTTCTCCGCCGCCCGGATCAAGCCCTTCGCAATTATTTTTTTTCCTCCCTCAATTTTTTTTTTTTCTCCTTTCCTCCTCTTGAAAAAAAAAAAAAGATTTGCTCCCTCTTGAAATTTTTCTTTTTAAAGTTTTTTTTTCCTCCTTTCCTGTTTAACTTTAAAACTTTTTCCTTTAATTCTGTTTTCCCTTTTCAAATTCCCTTTAAATCCTTTCTTTAAAAAAAAAAAAAAAAAATCACTTATAATTGTTTTTCCCTCTTAAATCTTTTCCTTCCTCCCCCCCTCCCTCCCTCCCCCGGCGGCACTCGGGGGGCTCGGCAGGCTGCGGGCGGGCGTCGCGGGATGCCGGGCTCGACGGGCCCCCCCGTGCCGCCCCCCACCCCCCCGAGCCCCGGAAAGTTTCCCTGGGAGCAGCGGGCGCCGGCGGCAGCCAAAGGCACGGAGCGCCCGGTGCCTGTGTGCGAGCGCGGCGGCGCGGCGGCCAAGGGCTGCCGACATCAAAGCGGCCGCCGGGTGATTGGCAGCTGCGGGGCGGGGCCGGGGGCGGGCGCACAGGCAGACACGCACAGGCACACACACACGCACACACACACGCGCACACGCACACACGCACACACGCGGACGCACACACACACACGCGGACACACACACACACAGACAGACACACACACACACACAGAGTGTGGACGCACACACACACACGCGGACGCAAACACACACACACACACACAGGCGGACGCACACGCACGCAGGCACACACCGCACACAGGTCCGGCCCGGGGAAGGGGGAGCCCGCCGGCCCCCGCAGCGCCGGCCCGGCTGCGGGGGGGTGTTGGGGTGCGGGGTGGTCCGAGGGTGGGCGGCTGTGGGGGCTCGGTGCAGCCCCGGCTCCGTGCGCGCATCTGTACACGCACATGGACGCACACGCTCACACGTCTGTCCACACACCTGTGCCCCCACCCATGTCTGCACATACATCTGTGCGCGCGCACACACTTCTGCACGTGCTCATCTGCGCGCACATCTGCGTAACCACATCTGCACACGCGTCTGCCTATGTAGGTGCTTGTTTGCGCACACACAGCCGCACGCACATCATGCAATGCACACACCTTCACACGCGTCCACGCATAGCTCTGTGTGCACACGTCTGCGTGTGCAGTCTGTACCTCGTGCATCAGCACACACGGTGCAGCCCCTCATGCATCTCTACAGCTGTCTGTATGTACACCTACACGGACATCCGTACACACACATCAGCGTGCACATCTACACATCTGACACACGCGAGCACCCACACACCTACACGCACACCAGTGGGAACCACACATGTCCCTGAACACATCAGCACAAAGGAGCACGCAACTGCACACATCAGCGTGCACACATCTGCACACACAAACACATTTGCACGCACAAACACATCTGCACACTCACATTTGCCCATGAATCTCCAAGCACAGATCAGCAGCACAACTAAACACAGAGGACAGAAGTCTTTACGTGGAGCTGCAGGCACAGAGCAGCACGTATATGTGTGCACACGCAGACACATCAGGACGTGTAGGTGTGCATACACAGGCACACAGCAGCACCTATACGTGTGCACACACAGGCACATCAGGACGTGTAGGTGTGCACACACAGGCACACAGCAGCACGTATACGTGTGCACACGCAGACACATCAGGACGTGTGGGTGTGCACACACAGGCACACAGCAGCACGTATACGTGTGCACACGCAGACACATCAGGACGTGTAGGTGTGCACACAGAGGCACACAGCAGCACCTATACGTGTGCACACGCAGACACATCAGGACGTGTAGGTGTGCACACACAGGCACACAGCAGCACGTATACGTGTGCACACAGAGACACATCAGGACGTGTAGGTGTGCACACACAGGCACACAGCAGCACGTGTGTGTGTGCACACAGACACATCAGGACGTGTAGGTGTGCACACACAGGCACACAGCAGCACATGTGTGTGTGCACATACAGACACATCAACACACGTGTGCGCCCACAGATACGCATCAGGACGTATAGGTGTGCACACAGAGGCACACAGCAGCACGTATACGTGTGCACACGCAGACACATCAGGACGTGTAGGTGTGCACACACAGGCACACAGCAGCACGTGTGTGTGCGCACACAGACACATCAGGACGTGTAGGTGTGCACACACAGGCACACAGCAGCACGTATACGTGTGCACACACAGGCACATCAGGACGTGTAGGTGTGCACACACAGGCACACAGCAGCACGTATACGTGTGCACACACAGACACATCAGGACGTGTAGGTGTGCACACACAGGCACACAGCAGCACCTATACGTGTGCACACACAGGCACATCAGGACGTGTAGGTGTGCACACACAGGCACACAGCAGCACGTATACGTGTGCACACGCAGACACATCAGGACGTGTAGGTGTGCACACACAGGCACACAGCAGCACGTATACGTGTGCACACGCAGACACATCAGGACGTGTAGGTGTGCACACACAGGCACACAGCAGCACGTATACGTGTGCACACACAGACACATCAGGACGTGTAGGTGTGCACACACAGGCACACAGCAGCACGTATACGTGTGCACACAGACACATCAGGACGTGTAGGTGTGCACACAGAGGCACACAGCAGCACGTGTGTGTGTGCACAGAGACACACACACGTGTGCGCACACACACGCGTGCACACACCAGTTGCGTCTTCACGGCCGCGGGTGCTCGCAGGGCAGCCAGGCACGCGTGGGTACCGATGGACACACGGCGCGGCCGCAGCGCGCACCCCGGGCACTGGGCGATGCCCGCAGCGCCCAGCTCCCCACCATCGCTCCCTCATCCCCGGCCCCTTCGGAGGCACAGACGTGACGTCGGATTGCAGAAAATTATTAGTTTTCCTGACTGGCCCCGAGGGTCAGGAAACATGAAATTACCATCTTCGCAGCCAATTTCGAAGACACTAGACACTTCTGTGTCGGCGTCGGAGTTTTTTTTTAAGCAGTTCCCATGGAAAAGGAAACTCCCCATCTCTTCTGATCACATACGACAGGTCCTGTGCATGTCTCCGGTAGCTTAAAACAACACACCGATATTTATTTTCCTTAATTAAGATTGCATAAGATAGCCCTGGGTCCTGGAGACTTTTCTACAGACTGTAATGACGCCATGTAAATTGTTTTTTATGACCCAATATACTACATATTGTCACATTCAGCCCTTGAATAGGAAGCTAAAAATCTCGGTCCCTATTTTTCTTGTTAATTAGGGTATTATTACTAGGGATATAATCTCATTACTTTTTGGGGAGGAGAAGAACGAGTTGGAGCCACTTTGAAAAGTACTGAATATATTTAAATGAAGCAAAATCCGTCTTTCTGCTAATTGCTGATTTTGCATGACATAGAATTATTGTTCTGATTTAGGGGGCACAGTTTACGCTAGGCTAAAGGAGACGGGAGAGGGAAAGGATGCTGTTTGCTTTTTTCCTGCTCAGCTCTCCCATCCAAATGAACGAGCGGGCTACCCCATAGGAAACTCCTTCTGCAAATTTCCATTCTTTTAAACATCACAAAAATAAAATAAGCTGCAGCCACTTTGAGTAATAATCATTTGAATGAAATATTTGCTACTTTAAGATTTTTTTTTTTCTTTCAGATGATCCTCTTGTTTTGCATGTGAAAAAAATCGTCTGAGATTTACAGCCCTCCCAAATGGAGATAAAGCCTTGGCAATGAGTTGGAAACCTGTTGTAATCTGTGATCCAGGAAACAAAGAGCCTCATTAATGCAGAGACTTTGGTGAGCCTTTGATGTTAGCTAGCATAGCATTCACTCTCAGTTCCATTTGCATTTAAACATTCATAAAAACATCATCTCTGCTTCCTTTGCCTTAAGCAATTTAGGAGTAAAGTATAGCTTCTATTTAAAGAAACCCACTGTGGTGAGGCTTAGAATACAAATATCACATAATCTTCGAGCAGAGCAAATATTTTATCCTACATTTCTGGTGGGCACATTTAATAATATTGTATTTAAGACCCAAAATAAAAGATCCATCTTATTTTCATTAACCTTACACCACATATTTGAGTGAAAAGAGAAAAGGGGCCCTGTTAATTCTAAATATACTACGTACCAATTTGGGGAAGTAAGAGAATCCAGAGGATTTTACATTATTCACAAGAGCTGAATTTTTGAAAAGTGCATGCCTACAGCAAGGTGCCTCAATCTGTATTTACGCACACAACACCAAAAATTTTGAATAAGGTTAGTTTTTTATACATATGTAGTTTTCTGAACTGCAGAATCTTCACCCTCGTTTTAGAATGGAGTAAAAAAAGATTTTAATTTTTTTTTTTTATTTTTAGCGAACAGAAGTATAAAAGTAAAATACTAAGAAATTAGAATAAGCCTAATGTGGAGATTTGCTTCCAAGAGAAGGCACTGTTGTTCCCAGATGGCATCCTGAGGGAATGGCAGCATGCGTGGAATTTGGGGAATCACTTAGAAAACAAAGGCCTATCTATGTTATTATTTTCAAAAGCTTTATTCACCAACACACCTATGAGAAGTGAAACAGTGCTAAAAATATTGGAGTCAGCTTGACTTGATGCTTGGAAATATTCCACTCAGGTTGTCCACGTTGACTGTACCATTAAAAATAACAGAGCGAGTTGAAATTGATCCCGTGTCACATCGGAAGCTCTTTATGTTTTCACTCTTCGGAGCAAATATAAGGAAATCTTTATGTTTGGTGCTGTGAGTCAGTTCAGCCAGACTGATGTTTTAAGCATTATAAGCAAGTTTCCTATATGATGAATATCCAAAATTAAAAACTGAAATGGAAAACACTTAAAAACAACTTTACCTTGGATAAAATATTTCTGGAGCTGGATCAAAGTAAAACAAAAAGCCTGGCTTACTTGTCAGATCATATCTGCACTGAACTTCAAGGTTTGATTTGTATTATTTACATGGAAAAGGTCCCAAGAAACCAATTTGGCACTAAGTATCTTCATTACGTTTTTTCGCTTGTATGGGTGATTAAATCAATCTAGGGTTCCTATTTTATTTTTTTTTTGAAAGGTGCAGCCATCTGTGAATTGAGGAACTTTTCTGATGTCATCTTTGTGCTTCAGACATACTTTTTTTTTCCCTCTTTTTTTTTTTCATAAGAAGACTTTTAAAGGAGCCTGTTTGTTTCACTATTAGAGTTTCTAACTGTCCTTCCAGTAGCTGTTTAGAATTAAAGGTGTATAGTAACTTTTTAGAACATTTTAACTGTAACACCTGCAGATAACAGTAAACCAGATTAAATTATAACCAAGTCTGCCTGTCTGTCAGTCTGTCTGTTTCTCATCCTGCATTTATCAACATGTTCTCTGAATGCTGTGTGTGAAAATCAGCACATGTATTTTTGCAACACGCTATGCACAGCGGCATTACGTGGCTTCACCATACACATCATATTAAGTGAAGCCTCTCCTTTAAAGTCAATGTAAATGTTGCCACTAACTTCTCTTAGGCTAGGGTTTCACCTGTTCTTTAAAAGGGGTTTCAGAGTGAAGCACTTGGATTTATTTAATTAAATTTATTTGTTTTTCTCAGTTTTTTGTTCCTTTAATAGAATCAGTTTGGAGTAGCTCCCATTTTACTCTCTTTGGACACGTTTTATCCTCTCATACACGTTCATTTGATGTGGGTAAGGGACACATCTATCCCTGGCAGGTTGAACATCCTACATCTGCCTTCCTATTTCATTGTATTTGCAGCAAATATGTTTCCCTGATATGCATACACAAATCAAAGTATGCTTTAATTTAAAAACAGATTTATTTCAGCATGTTTTTTCGTAGCCAATTAATCAATTCTCTACTAACAGAGGAATCTTCTAAATATTTACCATTCTTTTGGAGCAAAACATTTGCACGATGGTCCCATAAGGATGGTGTGATTGATAGATTGGCAGTGCGACTGTTTCAGATGAGGCGGATGAAAACTCCTGTGCGGGGTTCCAGCTGGGAGCAGGAGCTCCTGGAGGACAGGCTGGTACCAGCTGAACTAATCCTGGCAAGTGACCAGAGTAAATCAGGCCACTGAAAGCTCTGTTTTGCCCAAAGGGGTTTACACTGGTATAATTATCCCAGCATAGTCATAGCAGGAACATTTCCTTAGTCTAGACAAGCTCTAATAGGTAAAATAGATCTATCGTTTGCAACTGAAACATCTCGACCCAGCTGAGGCAAGCGCAAAGCCTCGCGTTCTTCTTTCCGCTTTGCCTTTCCTTTGCTCGTGTGCGCCCGAGTACAGCAGGATTTTGTGTTGGTTTGGAGCATCCTCCAGTTCTGTTCGTCTGCGACAGAAAAAAGGGTCAAGCAGTCGCTCAGCCATTTTCCTACTTGCTTCACTCTGCCCGTCTTAATCTTGCACGATTTTAAGTGTTTATTTGACTTCATGCATTGATCTAAACGTACTTAAAGGATTCACTGGCAGCTGCCAATAGATTGCTTTTGAAATACCAACGGAAAATTGACTCCCTGACACTGCAATATTTAGGTAGCTTTCGAATGTCTACATGCTTTTCTGGAAATGTTTCCAGCTCTTAGGAGTGGAGACTCCCTTTTTCCCCCTTGGGAGGCAAGTAGCAACGGCACTGCCGTCTGCCAACTGGGGCCAGCATCCTGCTTTCTCCAGGAAAAGAAGATAATCTCCCTCAAAAGACTTCTTCAGATACCAAAAACCATAGTGTGAAATCCATTTTGGAGGCTGTGATCTTTGGACAACTCCCTGCATGTATGGCACAACATGGCACAAGGCATCGTCAAACCTCCCAGCGCAGTTTTGGGGTTTTCCTTTGTTTAGAAGATACCCTCTGTTTCGATTTTGTCAGGTTGTAAGACCGCCTCTTCAGGCAGTTTTTTCTTAAAAAGTCTTTTCTTTGTTCCTGATACAAACAACACTTCAGATTATTAAAGGACTTTAAAAGACTCATCTATTTTTCACTCCGTGTGTTTTGTTCACCTCTTGCTGTTGGAACTGGACCAAGCAACTGGCATCGTGTTTAATACTGCTTATTACTTTCACTGGCGGGTTCTCAGGCGCTTGCCCAATGCTGAAAGGTCTGAGTTTCAAACAGGAAGGAGCATGTTTATTTGTTTACAAAAACACTTTTCCAGGCCTGCATCCTGTGGTCATACAATCATCCAAGTGGTCCCTGCTCCGATGAGTCATGCCTCTAAATTAAAAGGACCCATGAAGACAGATTTGCAGAATCACGCTCATTGCTTCCACAACCGTTTTTCCGTAAACCATAGGGGAAAGTATGTTGATTTCTGGGTCTATAAAGCCTTATTTTTACCAAACCAAAGTACTGGGTTCCTTTTTTCTCTGACAGTGTCCTTTACATTTTAACAAAATCCTTACAAGCAGACAGAAGTAGCCCCTTGCTGTACGTTTGGTACACTAGACGTAAAGTACACTTTGTCCTGGGATTCCTGTTTGTACATTGGATGGAACAAAGTACAGGAGCAATCCAAATATTGTTCTTTTAGCTCAGGCTCTGGTCAGACATGCTATCCAGGCTGCAGTGGAGCCTGGTTAAGAGGTTGTTATCCAGAGCCGGCTTCCAGCTGCTTCTTCCCTTCTTGCACATCTCCCACCGAAGGCGACTGTGCTCCATCAGATGGGGCAGCGTAACTTCACACGTAGGCACTCCCCAACCTGCTTCTGTCTGAATGAGCCTGTTTCTAAAAGACAGCCCTATTGTTAAAAGGGCACTAACAAGAATAATTTCAAAAAAACTGAGTTAGATCTGAATGAGGATCGTTGCTGACAACGGGGCTGGACGGTGGCAATGAAGTGCTGAACTGAGTGGCAGACAGTGAAATTGGTTTCAGTTGTCATGACCTGGGACATCTGAATGGAGAACTGCTGGCTCTGGCTGCTCAAGAGGGCAGTGAAAGGAATGAGACCCAAACTAGAGGCTGCTTTGCCGAGAGGTACCTGTGGGGACTGGGGCTGCTGGGGAAAAGTGAAAAGGGTTTAGGATTATTATGAAAACCTTGGCTGTGGCTCTTTCTGTGATCCCCACATTAGCACATCAAACTCCTGCAGCGCAGAGCTGGAGGCTTTGGCAGTCTCCTGCCTTACGCGAACATGCATTTGAGTCCCACGGCAGGAAGCCCTCCCTGAGCCTCTGCAGTCTCATCACCTCCTTCCCAGTGCCGGAGCGATGCAGAAAGAAAGGGGGAAAGAAATGGAAACAGCTGGTAGGAAGTGAGACTAAAAGGAAATTGTCAGGATAATGGTGGTGGGATAGGGTGGCCAGGTTGGAAGGAAGCCAAAGCAAAATGATTCCAATGTCTAAAAGCCACCCATATCATGTGGGGTGTATTGATCACTTCTGACACATTTCTCCCAGCACCACTCCAGACCCACGGCAAAAGGTGTCCTTCTCTGCACTTATTAGGGTTTTTTTTCCGTATTATTTTTAGTTTATGATTGTTGCCTGCTGTGGGAAAGAAGAAAAATAATTTAAGAGATGAAGGAGAAAATGAAGCAGGGAAAAGAACATGGGACTAGGGAGTAATGCTGAATTTACAAATGTTCACATCAAAATTCTTGAAAGGAAAAGGAGGAAAGAACCGAACATATTTACAAATCTGAATTCAGCAAGGCAGAGCTTTCTGCTAATGAATGAAGAACACTTCATCTCCTACTTGGAATATATTTTTATTTATTTTGCAGCTGTTATTTCTTTCAGATCTTTACTGATGACTTTCTTGAGACACACTGACAACAAGCCAAGCTTGTCAGCATCATACTTCTCTGCGCTTCAGACGGAAAAATGAAAGACAAGTGAGGAAAGCTAAATGCGGAAGGGAGACTTGTATTCCTGCATCATTTATGCCACCCTCCTTATCCTTGCCATTTCCCTCTTGCCAACAGTTTCATCACTTCCCCTAGTTCAAATGGGTGTGGGGGACCCTGCACAAAGCACAGCATGGTTGCTCCTACCTACTGCTCTGCACTTCTGAAGTGGCTATAAAGAAACCGGATTAAAGCAGCATTAAAAGCTATGCTACAAATCCTACCATATTAAGCAAGACAATTCTTATAGTTGTTTTGGGCTAGCTGAACAGAAGAGGTGCCTTTGAGTTGAGCTACATGTTTCAACAGTATGTTGTTCTGAAAAGTGTTGTATATGTGCCGACATCCGCTGTTGGCATGTGTACAGACTGAAGCTTGCCAGCTCCTCCTAATCTGGAAAGAGGAGACATGCAGTGTTAAATACATGTGTCATCACCAGTCATTCCCCCCCTCCAAGTTTATCATTTGGTTGTGCAATATATTTGAACCAAGTCTGCCCATTTAGTTTAGATGAACTTAGGCCAAATAACTGTACTGGAGCTGACTTCAGAGGCTTGAGAGGAGTTGCTGGAATAGCTCTTCCACAAGTAAATGCAAACACTCTTGTTATGCTCCCTATTCTACTCCGTAGACAAAGGCCTTTTGGTAGGGTTGCAGTCAGAGGGAGGGAGGCAGAGCCCCTAAGAAAACAAACAAACTATGCAGCTCATTACATCATACGACTTTTGACTCCCATCACGTTAAATCTTATAGGCAGAACAGGGCCAGGCCTAAGCAGGGCTTACAAATGGGACTCCAAGGAAACCCATGCTGCAAGGGACGGTTTTGGTGACTCAGTAGGTGACAAGGGTTCTTCTGAGTCAGGACTGAACCAGTGTTTTTGCATGACGCTAGCACACCCGAGCTTTGGATGTTTTTTAGGCTGAAAGCCTAACTACTGATGCCAGTAAGGGTCCTGGGAGACTTTTGCACTCATATGGATGGTGACTCCAGTCTCCTGGTCAAAGTCCAGCTGTATTGATTGTGTTTTCCCTCAGTAGCTGCTTTGTATGGTGTCAACGATTGCCCCCTTTAAGGCTGTGACCATGGTCTATACCACAGCCCTGAGGTACGATTGTAGATGGTTGTGCTGCACCTTTAACTAGTTATCTGGAAGCTAACACCTGGGCAACTACAGTGTCAGCTGCTCAGTATTTAGGCAGGGGTCTCAGGGCTCCCTCTTCTCCTGACAATGGCTAAACCACTAGTGGTATGTGAGCTCGCTCATTTAAAACAAGCTTGTGTACGTCCACAGGGGCTGTAGGCACACCTTTGGGTTTCTGGGCTGACTTGCGCTGTCTTGTGTGGCTCTGCACTTTACCACCAGCACTTCATTGATCATAGGGTATGCTCAAGAGTCACCCACAGCTCTCTTCTCTTTTTCTTAGGTGGCTTTGGTGCTCCTTATCTTGTCCAACAATTGGGCAGATAACAGAAGCCCTGAATACAGTCAGGAGTCCAGGGTACGGTTTGGCGGATCCTGGTCCAGACTTTAGCTCTTGAGACCCTCAATTTTGGACTGATGTGTATGGGAGTTTGTGTCCTTAATTCCGTGGTGAAACTGTTAGTTGCCTGCTTGTGATGTGTATGGATCCAGGAATGATGCAGTAGTAGAAGATGATGTGTTTCTGAAGGCTATGGAGATGTGGAAGGTGCACAGTTGCAATAGGCAGCTTGGTAACAGACAAATAGAAGCTGCTACAAGTTTTGGTGATTAGAGAAGAAAGCACAGAAGCAGAGACTTTAGAAGGACAAGAAGAAAAAGTACGTAAAAATGTGATCACCGATTTTAATGGCTAAACATGAATTATGTTATGAGATGCTTTCATCTTAGTATAGGTTAGCATTCCCCAGCTTTTTATATTTGTATATAAATATTTTTCTTGAAGTAAAGTCAGCCTAATTGGAAGTAAGAGCTATTCTATGTTGTTTATTTTAATACTCTAATATATTTCCCCTAGTTAATCATTGCTATTTCTAAATATAAATTTCCTTTCCTTTTCTTTCAAGTCACTTAAAATGAAAGGGCCTGCTTTACTCTTTGACCTTCTCTAACAAGCAGACCCTTGAAATGCAGCATTTCCAGAACGCAAGCTGTAGCAACAACAGATGGATTTAGTAAATTACAGCCTGCAGATGAATTGTATGAGGAGTAAGTTTGGGATGGAGGCTTAAAATACACAGAAATTTTCTATGCTGTAGCTTGTTTCTTGCTGTCAGACACTGCCTGGTAAATGCGTAGCTTGTGTGATGTTGGCTTTCTGTACTGATTGATTTGTAGAAGCCGTTCCATCCCAAATTACCAGCTCTTTGGGTCTCAGCCTGCAATCTACTCAGCCAGGAGACTCTGTCCTCTAGGTACGTTTCAGTATTTTGCATTTCTTTTATTTGCTAAAGCTATTCTGACAGACTACTTACACTGATCAGCAGATTCTAAAACCTGTTTGTGGTTTCCCAGGGATTCCACAGACAGATTAGTGCATGTGTATTTGCAGGACAGGTGACTCCTAAATGATAAAAATGTAGTTTAGAATCAAAGTGCCTTTCTTGTAACAATAATCTTGAGGTAGGTATTTGCTTATCTTCCAACGTGTTAATCCTTTTGAGGATTAACAACTCATTTTTCAAAAGTGTGCTCTTGGTTCTGCAGATCTTGCTGGCATAACTAAATCTTACTGAGTTCAGGAGGTGTAATTGTGTGCAAGGACTGCAGGAATGGACGTGGACCTCAGTAGGTTTGCTTGATATGATTTAGCTATTGCTCTGAGCTCCATAACGTATTTGATACAGAGTAGCAGCAGTAAGTTGTCATTGTGATCAAATACAAAGCTTCTGTGGGGAAGAATAAATTATTTGCATGGGTGTGATGAGTGCTTGAAGGGAATTTGATAAATTGCATGTTGAGCACTGGGAAAGTTTCTGAAAATGATCCATGTTGTTCTTTGTGGTGTCAGGAGCTTAACATTGAAAAGAGATCATCACTGGCTGTGGTTATTGCACAGTATTATTAAAGGTCTTCTGAAATGAATATATCTAAGATAGCATGGCAACCAATACAAGATCAGGTAAGCTCAGAATTTTTTACATTAATAAGTACTTTCATATTAATAAGATGGTCAGCACATTTTACAACAAGTTCCTATGCTGTGTCTGAATTTGCAGTCCTTGAAGTCACTTGCATTTAAATCAGTCGTGTGACAGACTTCAGTAAATCTCTGCATCAGGGTTTTGCATGGAACCAATGTTGTTCAGTATGGGACTCAGGAATCACGTCTGCTTTAGCTAAAATATGATTCCCTTTTGTAAGGAAAAGATGCATATGGTAATAATGAGGGTGGTAATAACAACAATCTTGTCAACACTTGGGAAACTGGTGCAAAATATTCTCAGTGCTCCTTTCTGGTTGCCCTCTGAACGTGGGCTGCAGTATCGGCAGCTGCAGTTCGTTACTGCCCTGGTCCCCAGATTGTACCGACTGGGGACCTCTCGGTGTGCAGCTTGGCTCCTGTCCCCAGGCGTGCCCTGGCTTCCCCACACAGGAAACTAATGCATGTGGGGGACGGGTGTGCGTGCAGATCTCCTCCTGAAAGAGAGACGATGTGGGGTGAGGGTGTGTACCCAGGGACAAGGATTGCAGGGTGTACTGCAGGGAGCATCTGCCCAGCAAGGTAGGTACTGCCTCTAGGCAACCTTCCTTTAGAAGAGTGCCTGGCATTGCAAATGCTCTGCTTGCAGAGCAGGTCTCAGTGCTACAGTATTTAATGTGCTGGTAGCATCCAATGGCCAGGCTACAAATGCCATGCTTAAACTTAGTAATGGTGTTACAAGGCTCTGCAAAATTTTCTCATAACTCACAGATCGAAGCAGGACTGCTTCTATGAGAAACAGTGACACAATGCAAACTTTAACAATTAATTCCAGTAAAACGGCAATCCTAGCCTGTACCTGTGAGTTTCTTCCAAGATAGACATTGTGAGGGAAAATACAATCTTTTTTTTTTTTCTTTTCAAAAGGTCCATCCCAGAACAGTTATCTGCACAGTAGGTTTCACTGCATTCCTAGGGCCCCTCACTTGTAAAAGGGTGCAGCAATGCACAGTAACCAGAATAGTTTTCCCGTGATGTGATTTGTTACTGCTGTAAGGTTTGCAGCTCCATAATATGAGTCGCTGATGCGGAGTATCAGTGAGTTGTCACAGTGATCAAACAAAGTCCTTTTCTTAAGCCACTCACAGCAAGGCTACATAACGGTTTAAGATCTGAAATGTCCAGCTGAAACTCTACAGAGAACTGCTTAGGGAGGCAGAATGTAATTACCCATGTTGGAGTCTGGCCAGGTTTCCAAGGTTAACACCTTTCATCTTGACATCAAATCTTTAATGACCACATGTGGTAAAGACATTTGTTCAACATCTCGTTTGGGAATATAGCATATCCAGAGTTACTGTGCCTCTGTTGTCATGCTGGAGTTTTGGTTCAGTATTGGTCTAAAGGAAAATTGCTCTCAAAGTTGCTAGCAATACTTCACGGACAACCACCCGTTTCCTCTGGAGACTCCTATTTGAGTATAACCAGGACCTACTGGTCTCATTTTTCTTTTCTCTGAATCATCTGATCCTCTGTCCTTCTTACAAGCTAATAGCAAACACTGCGATTACCCTTATTTCCAGGTTGCCAAATAAAATAATTAGAGAAGTAGGCATTGTGATTTTGGAAAGACACATTAGAAAATGAAGGGGAGTGATGACAGCATGTTCATGTACTGCCAATTAAAACACTGCTGAAGAGATTCAGTGCTGCTTCCTGGAGATCCAAGCAGACAAAAGAGATTCACAGGGATTCGCTTAAACAGAAGGATCACAGGAAGGCTCCTTTCTGCTTCTAAGCATATGGCTTATGGAAATACAGCCAGAGGAATAATCTATAGAGTGACTTTCTTGAGCAGTATGTACCATTTAGAAAGCAGATGGAACAATCTGAAGCATCTTTAAAGAAGATTTGTTGTGATATCTGAGATGGTCTAGCTGAAGCAAAGAATTATTAGTTGCATTTACCTATTAATTAGTCTTGTTCAGACTCTAACAAAGTCTTTTCCTCATGACCATTAAACACATTAAACTTTCTACTCTATTAATCTCTGCTTAACTGTAACTGTTGCTTAAAAAAAAAATAAATCTAGGTTATGAGGGTTTGAGGCACATTGAGTAAAAGCACAAAAAGAAAGTGTGCATGGGGGCAGAGGAGATCATGAATACCTCGTAGTATATTGAATACAAACCGTATCCAGGCTGTAATTCTTAATGGATGTGGAGAAATACCTCTTCCTCAGCAGCAGTTTTAATTGCTGAGTGAACAATCGGATCCCAGTTTTCTCTCTTATAATCAACTATATGATCCTCTCCACGTGCCAAGGTGGTGCATAAGGCTTCAGTCTAAGTCATGGGGTTTTTCCCCTTGATTGCACATCCATGGTGTGAAGGTCTAGTCCAGCACTTTACACCCACTGCTCTTTAGGTACTTTGCAGTGAAGGTATGTATGTAAGTAGTTTCATTTTGCATATCGGAAAAGTGAAGCTTAGATGTTGCTTGTACAAAGTTAGTCACAAACTAAATTTCTTATCCTCTCTTCCAATACTGATACTGGAGCACGCCACTATAAAGCAAGAGGGAGTTGGGTTTGTTCATCTCTAATAGCACAGCATATCCCAAGCTTAGTGTGAACCTTCCTGGGTTCTGTACTATATATTTTTGTTCATATGAAGCAGCATTTTAAGTGCAATAAAATTCTAACTTGTGAACTAAAGCTAGATAGGGCTAAACTTGGCTTAAATTCTCCCCTTCAAAAGGCCATTTTGTTTTGAGATTGTTGACATGTATCTGTTTCGTATCAGTCCAATTTATAATCTGCTAAACAAGTCAGTCTCATTTCTACCTGGCATCTGTTACCTTCAAACATCTATCTGCTATAGAGAGCTCAAATGCTCACAGGTGTTAATGATGTCACTAGCTATGCAATTTTGCTGTGCCCCTGTTTAACTGTTTCTCTGGACTCTGTGACGGTGACTCTCCTTAGTGGGTGTAAACCAGCAGGAGTTTGGTGGTTTCTTGTGTAGAGTGTGACCATGCACTGTGACAGTTTTCTTAGGAAGAAGTGTTGTAAGCCAAGATAGAGAAGAGGTTTGTAAAAGCTTTGGCTGCTTTCCCTTGAGGCATGTACATCCCACTTAGCCATAGAGAAGGTACAGTTGTTCTAGCAGCAGCCGTAACCACTGTGTGCCGCCCCTACTGCTGTGCTGCATCCTTGCCAAAGAGGAGCGAGAAGACCTCCATGTCTTGTGCAGGTCTTGCTGGGGATGCCAGCAACTGTTCAGTCTTGATGGTGTATTTTGTAGCAAGATACCATATTCTTTAGGAAAATATGAGCACAATGACTCTCAAATATTAAATACAGAGGTGAAAAGAAAGGAGACCGGAGCGTCCAAGGCAATAGAGGTAACATACAGGGTTGACCATCAAGATCATCTTGTCTATTATACCAGAAGTATCTGCTATGAAACAGTTTTCCTTCCTCGTGGTTAAGCAAATGCATGCCTGTATCCAGACAATGTTTGGGATGTGGTTCCTTTCAACCTCCACCAGAATCTGGTCATGCACTGTTTCCCATCTTTCTGTCAGTGGCACTTCAGCAATTTAAAATGTCTGGGTTGGTACATTTTTGGCTTTTTTTAGAAGTAATAATAAAAGAAGCACATGCTCTCTTCAGCTAGTGTTATGCTGTAGCTCAGTACAAGCTCAGGAGCATGCTTTTGATACCACAAATAGCTGCAAGGCAAACCTGGAGCCGCTAACTTACGTCCCCAGGAAAAGGGAAAAGTTTGATAAACACTTTTGTTTTAAGGTGTTAAAAGCACAAAGTTTCCCCCTGATTTTCATTCCTGAAGCTGAAAGCCTCTCGGCAATGGGGAGGCAGTTGGTATGCTGAGACCCATGATGGCTCTGAGCAGGGGCTGTCCTGTTGCCCTGTGCTCCCTGCTCTGCTAACCTCCTCTTGCCCATCTTCTCCTCAGGTACTGAGTGTTTGGGGTATAAAATGCCTGTTTTTATTCTTTGCAGTCAGTGTTTGTGTCTTAAAGGAGTAGGAGACTCCTGACTGGATGTGGGGTGAGCCTTGTGCTGTGGCGGTAGCTGTGCTGTGGCGGCAGCACTCCGCCATCTCCAGGCAGGTCTCGTGGTGCTGGGCAATGGCATCTGTGGTTAACCTGCCTCGGACAGGCTGCCTGCAGCTGCACGGACTCCAGCTGGGATGGCTGCTGCCTTGTAGGGCTGCGTGTGGGGCTGAGGCCAGCAAAATGGCTGCCCTTCCCCTTCAGGCCAGCGCCTGCCACCCCCTGAGCGGGAACACAAAATGGCTGACAGCCAGGTTGGGAGAAACACAGGCCTGTGCTCATGGCGGCCCTGTTTCTCCAAACCTTCAAACCTGAGAAGGTTAAATGCAGAAAAGCATGGTGTTTTTTGCTGATTTTGATGCTGTGGGGTTGGCTGACACACAGGGCTGGATGGACTGGATGCTCACTGGGAGGCTGGCACTTGTGGAGGAGCCACCTGTCCCTGCAGGGCCAGCAGAGGAGGCAGCTCGGGGATGGCGGTGCCCCTCTGTTCTGCTACAGGATGAGCTGAGCCAGCCTTTCCCCCTCCTCCTGCCCCCATGGTGCTTGTGTTGGCCTCCTTCCACATCCAGCCCCATCCAGCGGGCTGCTGAATTTCAGCGCAGGCCTGCGGAGGGCTGCATGGCGGGCGCAGGAGGCCATGCCTCAGCAGGCACCGCGCCTCGCTCCCCAACAGCCCGTGCCCAGTCCTGCACAGCTCCTACCCTCCAAATTTTATCCTGAGTCGTGTGAGAATCTGTAAAGTCCTTGCTCCTGCAGTCCCAAGGCTTGTCTTGCTGTCTTTAAAAAAAAACAAAAAAACAAAACAAAACAACTAAAAATTCTAATTTCTCATGACTCCAAAGAAAAGCTTGTAAAAAAGACCCTGATGTCTGAAGCAGAAAGGAAGAGGAAGCCTGAACATCTTTATTAGCTTTGGGGCTTTTTTGAATCTCATGATTTTTTTTTTAAATCAAATCTCTGTATTTTTTTCTTTCTTTCTGTGTGCAGTCTGACTAATGGCTTTTGTAAACTTGTGTTGGCAGAACTAACAACAGCTTAAATAAAATGACTAATTGTTTTCATTCATCAGCTATTCATTGCAAGAGCAATTATAGTTTCAGTGTTCTGCCCCCAAATGAGGGCCAGATCCTGCAGTCATGTATTATTTATATTACCTGTCTCCCTATTTACATTCTCTAGCACACGGATGGCTCTATTCAGTGCCCAGGCCCCTTCTTGTAAAATACGGTTGCTTCAGATTCAGGTCAGAATTTGGGCAATCCAGTGTACCTGCAGCTCATTGTGATTTCAAGCAAGAAATAAATTACAATCTATTCTTGTAGCTTGATTTGTTCATATGGTGGTAGGTGGCTACTAAAAATGTTAAGATGCCCTCACTTGCCTTTTTCTGTTAAGCTGAAATTTGGCACCAAAGGCAAGTTGCCATACTATCGCCAAGACATCAGGTTCACTTTGTGAAGCATACTAAGTATTTCCAGCTCGTTAGTAATTTTTTTATTTTCCCACATACAAGATTTAAGAAAAAAAAAATCCCCATAGCAAACCTCAAGTTTCCTTGGTGAAGCACACCCAGTCTGTGAAAGAACCAGAAATAGTTCAATTTGAAATGGTTAAATAAAAGACTAATCCTTCACCTGCCTGTTTGACGTGAGTCGTAGGACAGACTGAGTAAGCTGCCCTGGGAATGGAGCTTGCGTTCCCTGATGCCCCGGGTAGGGGTGAAGGATGAGTCTCTAAAGGTCTCATCGTCTGGGATTTTGTCGTAGTTGTGTGGTTAGAAACCGTACCAGGAGGGAACAGCTCAGCAGGGATTCAAGTCCTCTCTCCTCCGTAGGTCCACTTGTGGTCGCGTTTGCTGTCTGCCTGGAGCACAGGGAGTGTTCAACCCGCGGCAGCAGTGGGAGAAATGTGTAAGAATGGAGTCATGTTGCTATAAGCACCTCCATCCTTGAATCTTTATTACTTTTCATGCCACTTCACTGCAACATGGAAGAGGCACAGAAATTACACACTTCAGTTCTTAGAGCTGAAACTGAGCCAAAAGCCCAAGTAAAGACAGTTTTACTGGATTCTGTTGAAATCTGGACATGGATTGAAAGTTTATAATGTTCCCTTGTCTTTCCAGTGGGCAGAAGGAAAACTAAGGCTTTGAAAATCATTGAAGCCTAAAATAGGTAATTTCTCATCTAATCTGAACTTCGTAGCTTGATCCTATTTCTGCTACTACAAACTGCATTTGTGTGTATGATACCCTGAAAGGTACGGTATTCATTCCTAAATCCCTTATCTGCTTCTTGTCCACAAAGCAGCTGTGGTTGATAGCAAGTAGTTTATGGGGGGAAAAAAAATATCAAAGTGAAAATGGTAATCTTAACACTCTACTTTGTACTTGGCAGATCTCAAAACACTTCACAAAGTGCTTTGTGCCTAATTTTAAATCCTTCAGCCACCCAATGTGCTAGTTAAGAGGAAGGAGAAGCATTTGTTTGTAACGGAGCTATTAAATGTAGGTTTTGTGTCTTATAAAGTGGCAGTGTTGCTTTCCAAGGCTGATTAGGAATGGTGAATAGATTTGGGTTCTACAGCTCTTGAAATGGATGCAAAATTCACTCCACTTCAATAGGAGATGGATAGAGAAAGTTGTTCCTATTACAGTATCTTCCCCTGTGAGCGTTGTGAGTAGCGTCATCTTGAATTGCACAAATATCATACCTAGGTTTTGAATATTCTGGAGGTAATCCTTAATGGTAATGGGTAGCAAAGTGATACAAGAAATATGAATCTCCTAAGAATTTAATTTTAAACACTGCATCTGACAGCAATGCAATTCTATTACAACATCAAAACTACTTTGCATATATATATATATTTCTCTTTTTCAAGGCTCTCAATATGATTTATGAGCAGCAATTAACTAAACCTTTTAACACCATGTGACAGAGGTGTTGCTGGGCCCATTTATGAACTAGGCAAGCTGAGGCACAGAGGTGTCAAATGTAGCTTGGCAGCGATGGTATTGCAAAACAAAGACCAGAACCCAAGAATCCTGAATCACAGCCCCTATTCTAAGAGCTGTCCATTTATTGTTAGAAGATCATTAAAATCCACTGGGCTTGTCTGGCAGACTTTAGAAACTTATACATGCTTTTAAATGCAGAGGGGTTATCTTTATTAAATGATGAACGTAAGCGGGTGTTAACATAATGCTGAAGAAACACATCTAAACCGTGGTGGAATGAGAATCAATATAAGTCATTAAAAAAAGAAATCCTGCTGGAACGGATTTTTCCTGTCATTCAGCAATGTTTATATTCTGTGTTCCCTTTATGCTGCTCTACCTATGTAACACAAAAGCCTTTTAAAAATGTAAATGGCAGATGGCTTGTAGAACACTGTACTTTAGTGCTCGCTGACCATGGGCTTCTTTCCTCCTCTGGTCAGCAGGACTGAGACTGCTTGTGTCATAGCCTTCAGTGTAAGGGGTAGGTGTGAGCTCTGTGTGTGTTTTACACTTACAGGATAGTCTGGGTTTGCAAATTCCCATTGGAAGACTGGCCCCGTGCTCTCACTGGAAACCTCATAGGATGGTACAATGCTCCTGACTGGGGGAAGGGTGCTTGGGAAAAGATGCTCCAGTCAAGGTGAAGTTTACCTCTGCTTGGCTGGGACCACAGCAGTATGCAGACCTTGCAGTGTCCCTCAGACACCATGCTCACTCTCAAATGCACCGCTGCTGGTGCGGCTGTAACACTAAGGAGGCAGAGCTGGAATTAGATATGAATATCTGCTTGCAGTCGTGGTCCCAAGAGGGTCTTGCAAGGCATTCTAGATTGATAGAAGAGGCACGCTAAGTATCAGTTAATGCTGAAATCAGGATACAGCCGGGTGTTTTAGAAAAAAATGGGTGTTTGAAACTCTATTTTACAGCACTATGTACAAAAGAAGAAGAAATTTACAACGTATTTTGTACTTTCTTACCTGCAAGTACATACATATTAGTAATACGGTAAGAATTCCGGAAGATCTACCTTGCTCATTGTAGAAGGATAGAAACATGTGAAAACTTGATAAATACAGCATGGGGACTTGCCATGTGTTTAAATCTTGGGAAGGAAAATACTTTATTCACATCTGAAATGAACAGCTATGTAGTAGTGGAAACAGTACTTTTTTTTGTTGTTGTTGTACGGAGATTTCTGCCACATGGCAGATGACTTAATCAGGGGATTTTTTTTTTAATAAAAAAGGAAAAGTAGAATACAGACGTGGGTAATTAAATATAGGAGATCCTATTTCTGGTTTTAGTGTAAATGCATTTCTTATTTGTAAACGTGACTCATTTGTAAAGACACACACAAAAAAATGGGCACACATTCAGAATTATCCAAGTCCTGTATGAGTGTGAGCAGTACTTCATAAGCTGGTATCAAAATGTTCCCAATAATGGTCTGGGCTACCAGTACAGTTATTGCTGTCACTGATATACATGTTCTGTATGTTTATTTTCACATGCAACTATATTAAACTCTGGGCAGTATTTTATCATTTGCAGATAAGTACTTAAAAGAGAATCAGGTAAGCAGATAATATTGCTGAAAATAAACTCAAAGACATAACCCCCACTATCAAAATCAAAACCAAAGGCAAAACAAGTAGCTTTTTAGGACCCTGTAATCCAACACAAACTTTGCCACCCATAAGACTGGATGGTTTGACAGTCGTCATGTTGCTCTGGGCACCTGATTCAACTCAAAATCCTGCAAAATTGTAAGGCAATCCCTGCCTATTGTTTGTTTGGTGCGTTGTTTCTTTTTTTCCTCCGGCTGAAGGTGTAAAGCAAAATAGGTCTGTGGTCCCGCTCCCATTACAGCCTGTGAGAGTTTGCTTACACTGAAGTCACTGACAAAACCCTCAATAGCTTTAATGGGGGCAAGAACAGGCTCACCGTGATTTAGTCTAAAGTGTTCAGCTCAAGGCAGAAAGACGGGGGCTCTTTGAAAATGACAACTTGTGGGTTTTGGAGAGGTCATTAACATATTTGTCATGGGGGAAAGAGGGTAAATAAGGAACTTGAAAAGAAAGACAGATATTAATTACGCTTCAGACAACATTGCTGTGTGCTGATGACATACTGTAGCTCTCCAGACGACTATAATTTGCAAGTGAACCCAACGAGTACGAGACTTTACAACAAGCCGAGCAATTAGTTCTTCCTGAGTTGCAAGAGTGACATCATGTGTGCAAAACATGCCTTCGCCTTCAGCTAACAACACATACTCATTTATTCCTCCTGTAGGGTCACTATTTGCCGTGAAGGCCATTAAATCATACCTCTGATGGATGTGCTAACTTTCAGAGTCTAGTGAATAAGGGTCCCTGAAGTGCAGATAAAGAAACACATGTCCAAAGCACCAGATATCAACAAAAGCAACTCCAATATCTGATTTTATGCCCTATAGCTGGTCTACAAAATTCTTGTATTCTTCTAAATACCTTAAGTTATTTTTCCAGGGTCTTGAAAACTTGTCCATGTTGAAGGGATCTGACCTGATAAGTGTGGTGTTTTTTTTTTTTTTTCCTTTTGGTCTGGAATTTTTCAAGATGTTGTTGGAAAAGGTGAGGGGTTGCTTTTATGAGCTCTTTATATAGACTTTTGAAAAAAGCATGGAGTTTATTTAACTAGGAAATGTAATAGAAATGAAATACTTGAACAGTGATGTTAACATGTATCTGGGTATAGATTTCCAGTAGTGTGTGTGGTTTCATAGGCTGGATTGCTTCACGTTTTGCACTGCATGAGTTTATCAAAGAGACTATGAGGATCCATCTGATACTCAAGGAGGAATAAATTATGGCATTGATCTATAGAGACAATTACATTTATTCTTTAATCAGATACGTAGTCCCACTGGAGCCACATACTACATACCTGCAGTAAATTAAGCTTCTGCTTAAGTGCTTTGTAGAATCAAGAGCCAAAAAAAAAAAATCTCATGAGTTTTTTTTCAGCTCTTTTGTCTGTTAGAAGTGTGATGCAAATTGTCGTGTAGTTTTTGATAATTTTGCTGGATTAATGAAAAAGAAAAATGGGATATGAACAGGTTTGACTTTAGAGATATATTTCAGTGTGTGAAAAGCTGCTTATCTTTTGAAGAAAACTGTTTCTACAAATGCAAAATGAGCATTTCACCGCTACAGTTTTTTTCTGAACATAGCAGCGGGCACGAAGATTTGGCAGAGCAGATGCAGAATGGGGCCACAACTCGCACGGTACAGAGAGCTGAGGAGCCTTGCACCAAATGGGAGCAAGTTTCTCCTGCTGCAGTGAGGTGCCAGACAGGGCTGTACGCACACCCTCCTTGCCTCTCCCCAGTCCTGATACTGTTTGATGCTCAGTGTTGGTCGCTCTCAGTGCACCTCTAGCTGTCTCAAGTTTGCTGGCTCCCAATGAAGTAGGTGGGAAAGCTCCTCTTTTTAGCAGCAGCCCAGTCAGACCCATGGTAGTCCTGTGCTGCACTTTGTTGTGCAGATCTGTGGCAGTCCAGGGCAGTGACTTCAGTAGAGCAGGATATTTGGATCTGATCACCCACCCCATGCTTTCAGCAAATAATCTGTATGGTTCTCTTGTTTGTTTCTAGCTCACAGGTTTACATAGTCCCCAGAAGCTTCTAAAATTAGAATCTGGGGAAAATAGAAACTTGTTCTCCGAAGCCAGCAGGATGTCTTAATAGGAGCTGTTATTGCTATTATTAAGAATATTAATAATCTTATGTTAACCAAGGCAGGAATGAATCTGTTGCTGGACTGTGCCTGGGATGTGTGACATGTCTTTATGTCATAACAACGCTGTGGCAAAAACCATCCAAGAGAAAGGGTAAAGCTGAAGATGGCTGTTACGTAGAAAGCCACACAGCAGGGAGCTGTTCGGGGAGCTCGGCAGCCTTTTAGTTCCTGCTGACACTGAAGTTTCTTGGTATTTCTTCTGGTTGTGAGAACTCATCCCAGCACAGAGAGACAGATTGCGTACAGCATTCAATCTACAGTATTCTGCAGTCAAGTTCCTGTTTTGATTGCAGCAATGAAGGAAGGTAGACATCGAGAGGATGATGGTAAAAGTGCCATGCAGAGCCCAAAGGGAGGAAAAAATTCTGAATTCTGTGAAAAAGTTTGAACGGTGTTCCTCAGCTTCAACTGCAGGGACTTTCCTCTTAACTGAAACCTGAGGATCCCTTCATATGAGCCTATTCAGTTAACTTCTTTATCTGTAGCTGCCAGCATGGCCACAGATGCGATAGGGGAAACCATTGGTTTTGGTGGTGTGGTCAAATGAAGAGTAAGGCATGTTTGCATGAACTGTCTTTTTGGCTAACAAGCTCTGCACAGCCTGAAGAAGTGAACCTCCCACGGAGCCAGAATCTGCCTGCTTTGTGGACCATTCTGGTTGAATTATTCCTCTGGCAACACACCCCCTGAGCTCAAGTTTAATAATGTAAAGCTGATGACAGGCTGGTTTAGGTTTTAAGTGCATGGTTTTGATTAATTCGCTGCATTTCAAGGGCAAAAAATGTGCAAACTTGGTCTTTACTGAATACTACACCACTTTCCATGTGTTGTTGACCTACCAAAATTGTACACCTTTTTTGCCTACCTGACATGCTTCTCCATGTACTGGAGAGACAGAGCTGGGACGTTCCCCATTTAAATCAATACTTAACAATCTACTTGAAGTTGCACAGGAAAACTGAGGTTGTGTAAGAATTAGGTTGGGAGCTTTCAATCTCAAAAAAATGAGTGAGTGAGCAGAAAGTGCAACTATTACAAAATATACATTCTTGTCTTCTGTTCACTTTGCCGTATTGACACATGGTATACAGAAGTAAAAGTCGTCTGTCTTCTATATACACACATGCATGTGTGCCTGTGTGCCCATCCACATACCCACCAAGCTCCCCACAGCACGTAAGAGAGAATCTACTTGGTGCTTTTAATGAAAATACAGTTTCATAGCTCTAATGATCAACAGCTGGGAAAATGCATGCTTTTCTCCTTCATCTCTAGGCTTATTTGAAAGACTGTTGTTTTGTGGCTTTACTGGGTGACTTTCCTGATGAACTGATTTAAAAAAAAAAACAACATTTAATTTCTTTGGAGACCATAGTGGTTACCATAGAAATACGTTAGCTGCAAAACAAGGAATAATTTGTTTATGTTTGTTCCTTTGTGTCTCCTAATTTCTTCCATTCAGGATTTTTAAGCATATAATTAAAGGGATTATTCAGCTTTGTGATTTCCCCCCCCTCCCCCCCCCCCCCCCCATAAATTCATTTAAAGACAAAACTCTGATGTCTGTAGAACATAAATACTAATGATCATATGTGGTAATTAGTCCAACCTGTTTGTCCACATAGCAGAAAACAATGTGTTTTCTGTCGAAAGACTGTAATGTCGACTAGTGGTCACTCTCAGCTTCGACTGTGGCATTCCCAGTTATCTATCTCATCCCTTATGGCTACTCAACTAATTACCCTTAACAAAACATGGCTTGGAAGTGGTTCTCTCGAGGGCACTGCAGGACACCTTCTTGTGTCATTCAAGTTCCAGGGCATGCTAAACTTGACAAGAAAGGCATCAGCAGGCTCCAGAAGTCTCTAAGGTCAGGTGACAATTGAGCAAGTACGGGGAGTATTGCGACACTGGGGTTTAAGGTAGTTATTTAACACCTCTGCCCCGGCAGGATTTGCCGAGTAGGCAAAGTTCTGTCTGCCTGTGTGGAAGGGCTGAAACTGGTAGGACTTCTCCAGCAACACTTGTGCTGGATTGGGCTTTTTGCAAAATGGCAGTTTTCCCTGAACAGAAGAAAGGGTGTTGGAACCCTTCAGTTCAGGGTAGTTCAGAGGTTAAACCACTTTGCAGCTATTCTCCGTTGGGAGAAATGCTCGCTCTTTCAAGCTCCAAGATGAATAAACAGGAATAAGAGTCTTATCCCAGAGCTACACAGTCCTGTTCCCTTTCTCTAGTCCAATCAGTCGGGAAATGTTCCATAGTAGGTAAGGGAAAACCATCAAGAGCAGGATTTATGTGCAGCCTTCTGTTGCCCATCCGACCAGCCTGCAGTTTGGTAGCCAGGATGCTGCCTATGGAGGTGAGGGGTATGGCCATATGCTCCCGGCAGCCCCAACCGATGTCCCAACCTCTGAATTCTATGGAAAAAGAGAGGAACGCTGCCAGTACCTGATCTGGTAAGTATATTGCAACAACTCCCCTGGATCCAGCCTTTCAGGAAAAATAATAACCATTGGTGTCGTGGCTTTCGAGGGCTCAGATCTGAGCCAGGTTCTGAGATGCTTTGGCCTGGACAGAGGGGCTTTGGATACATGTTAATTTAGTCACCTGCAAATAGATGAGAATTTTGAGCATTATTATTTTGGGTTTGGGGCTTTAAAGTCTACATTAGTCCCACTTTATGCATCTTGTTCCTTATTTGACCATCATTTTCAAGCTTCTCTTTCAAGCATTTTACATCCTCTGTATCACCCGGGAACAAAAGCACTCGTGTTCATCTGAGTGTCCTGAAACCCATTTCCACTCTGCTCACCCTGAGCCCACCCATGCCTTCATCTCAAAACGCAGCTATTTATTTAAGGGCCCAAATACGATTCCACTTAACTACAGAAACTGAATTCGAACGCTTGAGCCACACTGGCAGGCTGCGAAAGACCAGCCTGGGGCCGCCACGAGCGACGCAACCCCCGATGCGAGGGCTTGCTCGCGAATTGCTTTTTCAGCGGCTCCACGGCTGATTTTCGCCCGTGGGTGCTGTTGGGGCTCCCTTTGCCGTAAGCGGGGCAGGGCCGCTCCCCGCGGTGGCCCCTCGCCCCTCGGGGCTACCGAGCCGGGGTGCGCGGCGAGCGCAGCGGCTGCGCGGTGCGGGGGCGCAGCGGCGCCCTCTGGCGGCCGGCGGCGGGTGCTGCCTCCCGCACGCAGCCGGGCTCTTTCCCGCCTGCGGGATCCGGGGCGATTGCGCCAAAGGCTGCGGGACAGCGGGGAGGCGTTGGTGATTACGGCTTCCTTTCGGAGTGGTCCTACCACTTGTCACGGCTCGTTTCCCACAGCTAGTACTTAGGGCAAGCGTGTGATGGCTTGCCGGGGAGGGCGCGGGGTTCGAACCGTGTCGGGGACACCGCTGGCTGGGTGAGAGCTCTGCTCAGCAGGGTGCGGGAGCCGTGCCTGCCTCCAGTCATCAAGGGCAAGTGCAAATCCCTGGTCCTGATGGTGCCTTCGATGAGTTCTGATCTTGCACAAACCTAATTTGCACTTTGACATCACTGCTGATATTCAGGGCTTAATTTCCAGTGCCTTTTTTTTTTTTTTTTTAAATGTTTTACATGCATGTGCTGTCTGCTTTAGCTTCTTGAAATATAAAATTAACTTCCTAATGCAAGGATGACTTTTGGTAATAGAACATATTATCCGGGAATGGACAATCAGGACAGAGCATTCCACTTAATGCAATTCTCGCACAATTATGAGTTGTTTACCTTAAACATTATTCTGAGGAGTAATAAAAAAAAAAAGTAAAGAAAATTCTGGTTAATAACCTGGGCAAAACAATTATCCTGCTAAGACTCTTTATTGAATCATGTATGCAAAACACAGAAGGTTTTCATAAGAGATGTATTTAATCTTGATGCAATGCTTGGTTTTAACCCCACGGTGTCTTGCAATTCAGTCAGAGCTGGATGGGTTCTGGTATGCTTGAATAGAAGAGACTGAGCCAGAAGCCTCTGGGATCACAAACAAGACTTTGCTATTGTGGAAGCCCCTCAAAGTCTTGTTATTGTCCAATAGTAACCAGAATAATGAAGGCCTGAAAGATCATTTATATAGTAGTTCAGTGGCTTGGTTAGTCTTCATAACTGTCTGCAACAGGCTTTTGGAAGCTCTCCCACTGTTTATTGAAATAAATGTCAGGGCAAGACTATTGCGGTGTTTGTGTCATAGATGTAAACTCTGGCAGCATTTACCTAGCGGCATGCATTGCTCTGGAGTTTTACGCTTCGGGGCGGGGGCAGCATCTGGCAGCTCTCTCTGCTCTTTGGTTGCTATTCAGAGTAACACTGCTTATACTTGGCTCCTGCTGTCACTAGTAGTAGTGGTCAAGTGTCCTGGAGCACAACAAAAACTCGAGTCTGTGGAGCTGCATCAAAGACTGGCCATGTGGAAGCAGAGAAAAGGCTCCCCTAAAAGCGAGTGTGTTAGACTTTACTGCATTGTGTCCCATGATGTGGCCAGGTATAAAGAGAGCGCTAGATCTTAGAGCTGGCAAAGCATTCGTGGGTCACCTGGACAATTACCCTGCTTCACAAAGGATGATTCTCCTTGCCGAATATTTATTAGGACTTTATTGTGCTTGCTTTTGAATTCGCCAGTGAAGGAGTTTCTGCAAATGGCCCTTTTGCCCCCAAACTATTTCACATTCTAATTTTCTTCTTTAATTTTCTTTCCTCATGTTGAGCCTAAATTTCTTTTTATTCAGTTTCCTATAATTGCTCCCAGTTATCCATCCTGAACGCTTCCCTCCCCTCTGTGAAGCGGATACCTGTCAGATATCCCCAGACTGTTTCCTTTGGTCAAAGATATACATATGCAATTCCTCTAATCTTCCCTCTACCATCCGTTCCCTCAGGCTCTTCATTATTTTGCTGGCCCTGCTCTGAACTGCTTCCCATTTATCAATATTATTTTATGATGATTTCTGAACAGCTCGTGCTGCCTTCCTGGCATTATTCTCTCCCCTGCCCAAGTACACACAACCCACAGAGGTCGGGTTCTGTGTACAGACCTGGCTGATCCCACTCTTAGCTAAGGAAGCGTTCATGACCGGAGAATACCCTGTCCCACCATGTAATCGTATACTCTGCAAACAGGAGTATGGTGCGTCAAATACTACTTGCAGTTAAATATTTACCCAGAATAAAACAGTAGTGGCGAGCATGGCTGATGAGGGAAGAGGACAGTTTTTCCTGATCACTTAAAAATCCTTTTCTGAAGACTCCTCTAGTGTCTGAGATCTTTGCTTGCCTGGCTTTTTTGGGCAGGAGCAGAGAGCAGGAGCAGTCACTGAGACACAGCTATAAGTCATGTAACTTGGTTTTTCAATCACTATTTATTCTCCATCGATATCGTCTGCTGAGTGCTTTAAGCGTGTCTGTCTCCTGCATGCTGGGATTCTTGCTATCATGGTATTTCTTGTGACAATAGCGGCATGTGATGCATTTCTGACGGGGTGTGGTGTATGTGCCTGTGGTGGTGTTTTAAGGGCTTTTAGGCTTATCTGGAAAATAAGCAGTTAGAGTCTGCAAGTGAAGTTGGTTTTGGGTAAGAACATTTTGAGACTTGACTTTGCCTTAGTCTCTTTGATATAACATTCAGGTTTCATTCTGTAATGGACAAGGAAGATTGGGGAACTATATATTTAGGAGTCTTTTTATAGTAAACAAATTATGTTAATATGTAGAACAGAAAACAACTTTTAAAACCGCTAAGTGCTAGTAGTGAAATATAGTGACCACCAGTATTTCATTTCTGAAAATAGACCACCAGAGAAGTGCATTTCAAAATGTTTTGCCAGCTGAACATCTTTCTAGAAAGTTAATCTTTACAAGAACAAAAGAAAAGGCTTGAACAATAAGTCTACATGAAATTGTGTAAGTAAATATCAAGCTAGTTAAGGGAGCAAAACTTGAGTGAACCTCATGCACACAGCGTGTGTGAACAATAAGCCAGACCGTGACTGAAATGAGTGGCCAGCTCTCCTTCGGGATAAATCACTGGCATAATATGAGGATTTGGCCCAGGGTTTATGATTACAATGTCCGGCTCCTGGTTGAAGTGCAGGATGTTCTGTTGGTTGTTTACCTTTGCCTTGACCAATGCTGAGAAGAATAAGGGAAGGATATGGGCGGAAGGCAGGAGGTCCTGGGACAGCAGTTGCTTTGCTCAAAGAGCATGCAATTCTGCTGTCTCTTTGGCAGGTATTGTTACTCCTCTTTTTGCTACTTAATTTCTTCTTCCCTCTTAGTGCTTGGAAAGGCTGATCTCAGAAATGACCTCTGTATAATGGACAAAATCTTCATGTTCTTGTCAATGCTGAGATGCTGAGGATGCTCTGGAGGTGGTGGGAGACGGTAACGGACAGTCAGATGGTGGGTGGGAATGGAAACAGCATGACATAAGATCTGAGAGATCTGTCAATGCTTTTTTTTGTCATTGTTGTAGACGAAGACTAAGAAGGAAAGTATGAGCCCAAGCGTGCCGTGGAGATCCTTCTGTGGAAAAGTGCTTTGTCACTGGAGCTCCATCCTTCTCGCTCAAGCCAAGCCATTTCCTGGAGACCTCTGTGGGTCTGGAAGTGAAAAGCAATCAAGGTGGACTCTTCCCTGTTCCCACCATAGATCTCTGTTAGCAGAATGGAATTGCATCATCTCTGTGGACCTTCTGGGCAAGGTTGGCCACTAACTGTTATTGAGGGTTTAAAAATCCAGAACGTTGTATCATTACAACATCCATGAATCTGCAGTTGCATTGTGCTTGGTTAAGTGTTCGCTTTGATCTTCCCAGAGAACCTAACCATAGCTAGCTGTTTAATAAGCAAGGAAAGGACTTCTCAAGTCTTCTGACCCATCCCCTGAACCACTACAGGAAAAACTACCTTGGTCGTTCTAGTGTAAAACTTTTAAATCTGTTCTTAAAGACTTCCCATGATGAGAGCTCTACAGTTTCTCCAGTCAGCCTGTTCCAGCGCTTCTCTCTCACTAGAGGGTTTTCTTGAAGTCTAACCTAAGTCTTTCTTGCCAAAGTTTGTCTGTCCTCCTCATTGTATCATCTGTGGATGTGCCCAATAAACTATTTTCTTGTTTAGATGCCTTTTAGGGACTGTGATTTTGTCGTTCCCTTGCTGGTGGCCCATTCATTGAGCTCAGCAAACTCAATTTTCTCAGTCCTCTCCTATGGGCCATATTTTCACGTTGTCTGATCATTCCTCTCGTTGGCTTTTGCACTTTCTCCAACTGCTCCTCTGTATCCTTCTTGAAGTTGAAGCCCCAAAGTGGCTTGGTAGTACAGCTGAGACTGCACTGATACTGAACAGAGCTGATGCATTTCATCGTGTGTCCTACAGGAAATACTGCATATACACGCCAGTCTGATGTTCACTTTTTTGGAAACAACCTGCAATTGTTGACTCCTATTCACCATAACCCTTTCATAAGGTGCATCTGCAGGTGCGTATTAGTGCTTGTCCATATTGAACTTCATCCATTTTTATTTCTATTGCAGAGATCATGTTGAACTTCAGTCTTGTTCTCTGATATGTTTGTGATGGCTTCCACATTCACATCATCTGCAAATCTAAACGTGCCCTTTCTGTTTTATCATCCCTGATTTTAGGGAAAACATTGGACAGAATTGGATCTGAAACAGTTTCCTACAGATCTTTGATGAATCAACTTGACAATGAGTTGCCCAGGTACCTGGAAACGGGTAGCCACTTTGGCACCCATGCTGAAGAATCACTCAAATCTTATGAAATCAATAGGGCTAAAAGTGGCCAAGCACCCCCGTCTGTTTTATCTAAATCTGACCAAATCTGAGACTTTTTTTGTGCCTGAAAAATTATGTTTGTTGCCAGTTCAGAATGGGAGTTACTGAAACTCTCTGAAGGCAAAAACATTGCCTTCTTTGGGAACTGGAAACAACCTGAGAGCCACAGTCTCATGAGATTTCCAGCTCATACAAACTAGCTTCTGTGTGGGTTGGAAGCATTGCGGTAAAGGGATCTGAAGATGAGAAGGGGCAGAAAACTTTTGAACATAAAGTGTGAACCAAAGCACAATGAAGTCAATGGAAACTCTCTGACTGGTAGCTCATGGCCATGTGGAGGGCTGTTAGAAAAGCAGAGCAGAGAAAGAAAAAAATATACTGTTGAAGCAAAAAGATTGTTAAGATAGGAGAGGAAAATAGATTTCTGTAGAAATTTTGAGGGCTGTGGAAAGATATCCTTCCAAAGGCTACTTGGAAATGTTTAGAGAAAGCCCTTTCCAGTTAAGTAATAATGATAACAAAGGACCCGAAAGAGAGAGAGGAGGTGGAACAGAATAAAACCAAAACAGAAATACAACAAATTTAGAAAAAAAATAAGCCAAACAAACTGCTAGCTTTCTGAAACTCCAGATGGTGTGTGCCGGCCTTCCCACGTTTTAGGGTTTCTGTTTTGAAAAGTTACTTTCTCCTGTCTGGGGAGTAAGCACATCATCGGTGCCGCAGGGGGAACTGCCCAGCTGGCTTCAGCGCAGAAGCAGCAGCTCCATCAGCAGCAGGGATGATGGAGCTGTGGGCTCTGTGTGTCTCTGGGACCCAATGCCATGCAGCTTTTTTCCCCCTTCTCCTCTTCACTTGTGCATTTTGCTCCCATTCAAATAAAGGTGCTGCGATGTTGCTGGTTTGGTGCAGCACTTTCCTCAAACAGATAAATACTCTGCCTCCTGTCTTGTCCTGCTAATTGCTATTAAAAGTGGTGCTGTCGGTGCCTTTTGTGGGCCTGCATGTGCACATGTGTTTATATAAAAGTCTGAGGGCAGAATTTGTCTATGCTGTAACGTTTTATCAGCAGCAAGGTAGCAATTGGAGAAGAATCAGCCCCTGGCTGCTGTTTGGTTTCTAGAGGCTGTAGACTGCTTGTTACAATAATGAGAAATGCAAGTAAGCAGCATCGCATCAGCACTTGCAGTCCCACTTTCTATTGCTGTCATCAAAGGGCTTAGGAAAGTTTGCATTCAGAGTAGTTTTTTTACAATGCACATATGCGTTTGCACAATACTGTCTGGGAAATCCTGTACAGTAGATAGCAGCCTATGGGTAAGGCATGATTTGGGTTTGGGCACTCGGTTCAGTGGTCATGGCCGGGTGAGAACGAGGATTGGAAGCAAAAAGTCAAGGTAAGTCCAGATGAGCCAAGAAAGAAGTGTGGCTGGGAGCTGGATCATAGCCAGAAAGCTAAAAAAGTGACGTTGTACCACTCTGGTGTATAAAGCAGATGCGGATTTTAACCAGAAAACTGGAATCATCCTGACTCTCAAAAAGCACTTAGAGCAAACACAGTTGGAGGATTGAAGATGCCCACACTTTGCAGATGATTCTCATTCATTTCTGCTTTTTTTTTGTTTGGGGAAGTGGAAGCTTTGTACTGGCTAAAAATAGCGGTACTTACAACCACTTACATACTTCTATTGTATTGCAGGAATAGAATTATTGCTTTTAGCCTGGATTTCCAGCTGCCGAAGAGTTCGTGTTGAAATTTGGAGGTAAAATTCCATGGTGATTTCCTAGCATTGGATTTCATGTGGTGCTTTCAAGTTTACCAGCCACACAATAAGCCAGATAAAACTGATAGTGGTAAAATTAGCAAGAAATATGTTGCTCTAGAGAATCCTGAAATGGTATCAATAGGAGCCCCAGGAACACATCAAGGGGTTATGAACAGCCTCTATTGTGGCCAAAAATAAAATATTTACACAACACAGACCCTGAAAGTGAAAAATCACAGAAACATTTGCTAGGAATGAGAAATTCATCAACTGAAAAGTGACATTTGCAACCTAAGAGTAACCTTTTTCCTTTAAGAGCAAGGATTTTTTTTTTTATTCATCCTTTTTGCTTTATTTTTTTCCTTTTTGCTTTATATTGTCCCTCCAACCTGGAATAAAATAAAGTGAGGGGTTGTCACAAAATCTGTGCAGCTTTTATAGCTCATATGAAGTTTGAAGACAGACATAAACAGGAGATACTGAGCTGGCCTCATCTGAGTGCCCATTTTCACTTCTAGTGAAAACTCAAAATTTGTATTTTGCATAAGATGAAACACAGCTATATGTTATATTAAAGGATTTGACCTTGTTACTTGTGTACCTAGCTGTATGTTAGATTTTGTCATATACTCGGAGGCTATTTTATATGTCCAAGAAGTACTGAGGTTTAGAGTACTGCTTCAAACCTCTAGGAAGGCTTTGGTAAACAGGTTATAAACTCTCTGTACCAGAATAATCTCATAGTACCAGAGTACTGGATGGTATTTTAGCATTGCCGTTGGACTTTGCTTATCACTAGATTCTTCCCCCCCCCCCCCCGACCTTTTTTGGTGTTCTCCAGGAATATCTTTTTTTTTTCTTCCCCCCCCAAACCCACTGCCATACAGCCCTTCCTCTACCTGGGCACCTGGGGGAAGTTTACTGGAGAATGGAGTGATAAATTTGGAAAAGCCTTCAGCCTGTTAATCGATATCTGGTTCACATTCCGGTTTTACAGACAAGCTTTATTATCAAAGTTGTGCTTTTTAATCGTTTGTTACAAAGACCAAGAAAGCATCAGCTATAGTTAAAATTGAACTTTATTGACCATGAGGGAAGGCGAAGGCTCTAGAAGCCATCAGATTTCTTTAAGAAAGCAAAGCTAGTCAGAGCCATCATCTGGATTTTATTGGATTTACTTATTTCACTTCATTAATTTTTAAAGTTTGGTTGCAAAGAAATATATATTCTCTTTGGAATTGCATAAGTATCGGGATGAATATTTAACACATGATTCCCAGAGAGATGGGGTTTTGAAACACACAATGTTGTAGCTATTACAAATTAATGAATGTTCTCTTAAATATTTCTGTTTTATATCTTTGCTTCCTTAAAGCTTTGCCAGTATAGGGGAAAAGAAAGCTTAATAAAAATAAGCATATTGCTTTCCAGTTTGCTAGAAGTGATTGATTCCTGGAGACGTTTGAATGGCTCTTCCAGCAGTGCTGGGAAACCAGTGCATGGATCTCATGGGCTTCTGAATCGGGTCCTATGGTCTGAAATTGAATCTTGTGTGAGTTGTCGTAGTCCCGCTGAACGCACCAGGGCTTTACTGATTCCAACTAGCTGATGATACAGTCTCTGTTTCCCCAAAATGTGTGCTTAGTTTTTTTATAAACTGAGGCATTAGGTGTGTTCGAGGAGCATCTTTGCTGCAGGCTTAACCTGAGTTCTGGGATTTGGTACAAACCCTGCTTGTCCTCTGGGCAGACAGGGACATGGTCCCCAAAGCCATGAGGACAGGCAGTGAAATGTGAAGGCTACACCAGCCAAGCTACAGGTAATCGCATCTGCATCTCGCAGCAGCAATGGCTATTGTTGGTTGCTGGCAATGAGCCTGGGGCTAGATCACAGCAGCAGCATGGTAATAAAAGGCAGGGAGAGGCAAAAAAAGAAAGAGGACTGGATGTGTTTCATTTGTAATCTGGTAGATATCTGTTTTCTCCAGTTTGGAAAATATTTGACTCTTCTCATCTAGAGTTCATTGGAGAATGATCCTGACTTTGCTGAATATTCATTTGATAGCAGTGAGAAGGGGAGAATGGACAACAAAGAGCAGGACTGCGCAGGGAGGTCCATCTGTGACCAAAGGTCCCATACAGGACCCTGGCCATTACACCAATTAAACACATATTTCTCAAATTTAACTTGCTGCTTTAGTTCTGCTTGAGATTGCCTCACTCACTAGTTCAGAAATTATTTTTCTACTGAAAAAAACCCCATGTGCTAAATGCCAAAGCAAAATTTGAATCAAAGATAAAAGTGAAATAGTTATATGTTTGGTTGTGCTTTAGTGCAGGTCAAAGCCAGGTCCAGAAGCCCACAGCTGCTGTACCACACACCAGCAGCGCTGGATGCCTTGTGATCAGCTGTAACTCATGGAAAGCATATAAAAATTTATTACTAAAGAAGTAAGAGAGAGAAATATAGAGTTCAGTACACTTAAGCTACGAATTTTAAAAGTTTCCATTGTTTACTTATCTAATTAAGAATCTATCTCCATATAGGCACAGGAACGGCAGGTACAAATATATCTAGATGTCTATCTTTGTTCCACTGTACGTTTGCCTGCAGGTCTCTATAGATAGAAACATAAAACGGCATGTATATCCTGCTGGCTTTTGAAACTTACAGAAAATTACCAACAGTTTCTTTTCTCTAGTTTGCTCAAATGCTTGTGGTTAGATATTCTGAAAGTATAGAATTAAAAAAAAAAAGAGAAAAAGACAAAAAGATTCAGACACTTTGAAATTAGTTGCTTTGTTAAAAATGCCTTTCTTTTTTTAATAAGTCAACACACTATTTTGATTCTCAGCTTCTGCGTGTCCTATTTGATAACATAAAATCGAGTAATACTGCTGATAAATATTCTTTCAGGGCTGGAGTCACGTACAGTGTGTGGCACCTGATGGCTGGAATTTGAGCGATACGGTGGGATTTACAGAGCAGGGCTGGATCACATGCTTGTTACCAGGAAAGTCTGGATATAATAAATGAAGCTTTTGCTCAGAGCACACAGAGCCCTATTGCATCTTATTAACTGTCTCAAAATCCAAACTAAAAGGAGAAGTTGAAAAGAAAAAAATTAAATAACTTTAAGAGGACTATTCCTTGTAGTTATTTTATTCAAATAAAAATCAAAACATTTGGTAGAAGCGCTTAAGCATGAGGAGTTAAATAAAAAGGGAAAATTCCTTAATGAAATTGTACCGAATGAACATAATGAACAGAAATCATATTTAATAATTGAATTAATCTGGCTTTCTTATCTCCTGGTTAAATTCAATTATCTTCCTGATTGTCCATTAATATTCAAAATCTACAAAGAGTATGAGCACACCTGGCCCTATTATTTGCTGAAACAAGACTGAATCATTGGGGACAGCACTTTGAATGTAATAATTCACATCAGTACTTGAAGACTCAAAGGAACAAAGATCTGTAACGTGTTATTTGAAGCAGTTTCACTTCGAAAATTATTAAAAAATTAGCCATAGGTTAGTATTCGGTTAAAACAAACCTTTCACTCCTGTAAATTTATGATGCTGTAGTGCTGTATATGAACAGCCACTGTTCCCGTTTTAAATTTTTTTTTCACTGCTGTGTCATGTAATACTGAATTAATTGGATATTATTTCTAGTTATGAATCTACTGGGTTTTCTTATTCTTCATACTGTTAGGTTTTATCTTGTGCACTTTTTAATTATGTAAGTCCATTTCTAATGACATTGGTATGAATTATTACAAAAATTAAATGGCTTAATCCTGATATCCTGAAATAAATGCCTGGGCAATGATTTCAGTAACAGGAGGATTCCTCCAGCTTACTCTTGTGATTTATAGCTCTGATTCAGGAAAGCTCTTAAGCACAGGTATTAAGTTAACCACCCTCTTAAGTCCCAGTGATTTCAGGGGAATTCTAGTATCAGACCATTGGGAACATATTATTAATATTGCATTTGTGTCAGCTGCACCAGAACAACCGGTTAAAATCCAGCTGGCAAAATCCATCCAGTCTTGTGAGGGGAAAAAAAATTCACATAGAAAACAATGAATTTATCTGAAAGGGTTCTACCTCAGAAATTAAGACAAACACAATACCCAGTATTTTAAGGGGATAATTGCTTGCTGAGTTTCTGCTCCTCCAGCTGTGTGCTCTGAGGGGTTGAGCTGTGTATCAGGTGTCTAAGGAACCTGCAGCTTTTTTTCTGCTTCAAACTTACTAGTTACTACAAGTAGCTCAAAGGTTTTTGCAAGCTAAGTGAATTTATGACTAGCCCAGATCTGAAATCCCAACTGTCATTTAGCTGCAATTGGCTAGCCTTGTTGTAGGGAATTGTTCTGTTTCTTGATTGAATGGTTTTAATTTTCAATTTACTTCCATGCGTATTACAGCCTGCAAAATAAAAATTTGCTTTCTGTGAGCATTCACTGTAGTAGAAGATGCTCACACATGTCAGCTGGAAAAATAAAAATAAAAAATAAATCCATGAGAATAGGCAGAATCAAACAGTAACAGGTCTGTGCGGTGTTGTCTTTGGCGAGTGTCTGTAGCTGTGACCCATTCCTGTGCCTCCGTCTGCAGCCTGTAAGGAGGCGAAGCCTTTAGCTCTGAGGGGCCATGGGTTTTTGAGAGGAACTCGCTGCCACCGTCTCATCGGCTGCAGGTTTAGGCTAGCTAGGTGCAGGTAGCTCTAAAATGGATGGTTTTGAAGGTCTGACCCTGTGTGGTGCTGAGCACTGTCCCCCATCAGCTGGGGACACTCATCACCGTGCAGAACACAGCCCAGGACAGAACTTCAAACAGTCTCCTGGCAGTGCTTGGTGCCGTGGTTTCACGGTAATCGATCAAGATGTTGATGCTCTTCCAAGGAGAGCGTTCCTCCTGGGGAACCACGTCTCCCTCATTGGATGCATATGCAGAACTGCAGAACGTTGGTGGAAGTTCGTGTGGACTTAGTCTGGGCTATGAGAGTGCTGATGGCATGAATTTGGGACCCACAGTTTTGAGGGGTACTTTGCCTCAAGGAATGAGCCAAAGCAGCTCCAAGTTATTCACTTGTTAAATTGTACTGTGGAGCTATGAACTAGCTGTATCCCCTGATATGACTTGGGTTTAGCAGAGCTCTGGGAGCCCTTTTCTTTGCACAGCTTTTGAAAGAGATGGTTTGCATTAGTGTAAGGAAAATTGAGCTTAGTTTTGTGTATACAAAGGCACTGTAATGCGACATTAGGGGTGGTCAAAAAGGAGAAGATGTCGCAAGCATGCGAGAGCAGATGGGGATGATGGAGTTGCAGATCTGCTTGTGGCAAAGAAGGGATCGAGCAGGGCCCTTGGAGCTCTTTGTTTCACGCCTGGGGACCTGGGCTGGAGGGTGAGCTGCTGCTCTGTGGATGGCTGAACTCCTTGCACAATGTTTGGTCAATTGGTTAGACTTTATCTGAAGGTATGAGTAAAGAGAAGTTTGTAGGGGTTCATGTTGGCTGGCAGGCTGTATTGCAAAGGAGACGGGCTTCCCGCTGCAATTTTGGTTGATCGCTTTGGCAGAGCATTTTGGGAAGTCTCTTACAAAGGGTACAATTCTTGCCAGCACTTCTTACCGCTGGGCTGGACATCGGGGTCTGACGAGAGGTCTGCCTGCAGCATTCCCACCCAAATGTATTTGCTTTCCTTTCACTGCAAAACAGTCTGTACCACTCACGCAGAATCCCTCCTGGCTCTCCTTGCTGCAGGTTTCCCTCTTGGGCTTTGCAGCTCGGAGGAGCCGGCAAGCGGGCACGCTGGCATCGTCCCCCGGCGGTGTCGCCGGCAGGGGAGAGCATGGCACGCAGCCGGGGCAAAACCAGGATGTCTTAAGCCATTTTCTCCAACATCTAGTTTCCTTTGCAATTGTTTGGGTACTTCTGTTAGTGAAAATCATAACGAAGGAAAGTTTTAATATGAACAGTCAAACAGACACGCACACACACAAAAAAAAAGAATGATCTGGAAAAAAATCCCCCAAACTCCTTTTGCCTGCCACGCAGCGAGAAATGGAAATAAAGGTGGCCACTGCCTGTACTCGACAACGCTGCAACATGTGATATTTTCGGAGGTATCTCGGGAGCATCTACCACATTTTACAGCATGTGAGGCATATCATCTGGAGCCGTTTTGATCTCCTGTAACCTGTTCACAAATGCATATATTTCATAACAGACCCTGCGCCCCGATAAGGATCTCTGAGTTTCTTCTGCGCGGTATCTGCAAACAATTCAAAGCTGTTCCACACAAACAAATGTGAGAACCCCCTGACCACAGACTGCCTTTAGAGCAGACCAAGATTTGATGTTACTCATATCTTCCAGTACCTGTCAGAGTTCAAACAGGAAACCTGGTTTTTCCTCTCATGTCAACAACTTTTTTTTTTCTTTTCTTTTTTTTTTTTGTTTCTGAACAGGCGTTCGGCAGCAGGCTCACGCTCAAGCGGTGGAAGTCCTGTATTTCTTCAGGACAAACAAGTACATGCTCTGGTACGTCATTGCTGACATTAACAAGAGCTGAATATGTGGTTTTCGGTGATCCTGTGGGTGCTTCTATAGAAACGGACATATCGGCTTTGAACAATCACACAAAAAAGGAATTCATTCATACAGGATATAGGTAATGCGCAGCAGAGGGCTCGCCGCAAATAGTGCTTTGCTTGGGAAAGGTCAGAAAAAAACTGGGTACTCTTTCTCCTGGTACCGCTGTATTTTGTGCTTACATGGTAACACTTTTTCTGGCTTCAGCCTGTTTGTCATTTATATGATATCCTGCTTGCCAGTACCCCCAGCGATGTCACGTGAAAAGTTTAAACAGAATAAATATTCGTATTTACTGATGAGGAAGTTTCATCTGAGCATCTCAACTATTAATTAATCAACATGTCCCCAAAAAGCATGAAAAAAGCCTCATGCCCAGGTCAGAGATTTGGCTGTAGCCACCCATGTATATCTTGGCACTGCTGGGAATAGAAATGAGGAATTATAGCTGACATACATCCCCCTTAAGCGGTACTCATTACTTATCTTTCATAATGCTGATCAATAAATATAGTCAGACCTGAAACTCTGAGCACTTTCCAGTCCAGAGTTGGAAATGCTTTAGTAACATTTAACTTCACCTCCCCATGAATGTGGGAAGAGAAAGTTTATAACGGAGAATAATTCTTGACATCAACTAATGTTTTGTGACAGAAAACACTGACTATCAAGGAGCGGGCTAGTTCTGAGGATCATTTTCCTCCGTTTGATTTATGCTTGACAGATGCAAAAACCATCTCAAATACAGCTGCGTTAAGAAAAGAACACACAGGCATTTCCATGACTTTCATCTTGCTTTATATTTATGTCATTATAAAACATGCTTTTGTGGCATGCATAATCAAGGGGCAGAACATCTGGTAAAGTCTTGTTACAGCAGAATGTCCGTAAAGTTAAATATGATAGTTGTAGTCATCTTTTTTTTAACAACGACAAACAGCTGGATAAGATTATGACTAGTAATAATACTTACTATGAGTGATACATGCTGAAATGATGGTTATAGACAAGATGGAGAGGCAGAGAGAGGTCATGGGGCTTCCTGGTCGTGAGCTGGGGCAGAGGAGTGTGCGACGGTGGGTACCTCTGAGCTGCCCTGCAGCACGCCAGCTAAATGGCCGTTGTGAACCACCAGCCACCTTGAATTCACACAGACCAGCCCAGTCATAGGCTTTGTTTGCTCTTTATTTCTACATTTCCAGTAGGGTTCCTGCCCAAATGAGTAAGTTATTTTGATTCCACTGCATTTTTTCCAGTAGCCGTTTCAGGAGCCAAGCACTTTATCTAAAACCTGATGTATAAAGGCTCCCAGAAAATGGCACCGTTGTGCTGTTTGTGTAACTTGGTGCTGGTGTTCAGCACGCTCCCATTGATCAGCTGCAGACCTGAAAAGACCTTCACCTCTTGCTCCCTCAACCCATCTCTGCCTTAAATGCTTGTAGACCAGGGGCAAGAAGAAAGGAATTATTTGCATTCAGTAAAAGAAATCTTTCCTTTCTAATTTTCTTTCTAACTCTTAATATTCCATGGCACTTCAGTGGAAAAAAAAAAATACGGACTACTTATAAGCCTGATTCAGAAACACATACATAGGGTACATGGCTAAAGTCAAGTACGTGCTGTAACATCCTGCTGAACAAATAAGTACCTGTGGTTCCAATCAGCAGCTTATACCAGAAATGAGTATTAAAGCATTTACAAGCTCTTAATTATTTGCCTTCTGCTTTACAAAATATCTCTATGTGTCCACTCAGTTGACACCCCGCGTTATCCATAGGATCTTCACCTACTGACTGCGATTCCCCAGGGGCTGAGCCTGACTCTGAGGATGCTGGTGCATGAACGGGGGTTCTGCAGATGTGGCTGGATGGGCTTCCCTTGCTGCAGGGTGACATTACGCGGGGTGGCAAGAGATGGGCTGACCCTGGGAGCTGGCTGGCATCATCTGGGTACTGATTAAATGGATTAGTTGGTGCTTACATTCCTCAAAGGCAACTAAATGCTCCATGTGCACCACCATGTTCAGAGGTATCTTCAGGAAAGTGCTGCTGATACCCGCTTAGTCAGGGGTGTGATGAGCTGCAATTAAGTAAATAGAAGTAATTACAGTCAACTACTGTTTTAGGGCAAACTGAGCTTTACCCAGTAATTGTAGGTATTACTGTTGCCAGTATGCATACAGTGGTATGTATTTTTATGGTTATGAAAGCTTACTAGTCATTTAATGATAGATTATTGCTACTAGGCTGTATATCAGGGAGAAAAGAGATATTTTTTTTTTCTTTTTCATGGGTTCTGTTACAAATAGAACTGATCACTCCATAATATTTAGAAAACAAATGGGTTCGCCTTGCTGGAGAGTAGCATGTGCATTAGGAACACAGGCTCATGTAAACCAGCATCCATAGCAGTTGTGATGAACATATGCATTTGGATTTATGGAGCGTTTTTAACTGATTGAACAGGCCTACGGACAATGTAACAGCATGCCCCAAAGCGCGGCGCAGCTTGCTGACCCTCTGCCATGTGCAGTCGGTGTGCCCTGAGCTTTGAACGCCACCAAATTCAGCTCCTACCAGCACGGCCATGCTCTGGGACTTCAGTTACTATGAAAACTGACTGTTTGTAACTACACGTCATGCTTTTACCGGGGTCGTTGCAAGTTTAAATTGCCAGGGCCCAGCCTAACAGCCTGCCTGGGCGGTGGTCTTGCAGGTGAGTCCCGGGAGGTCTGGCAGCGGTGGTGATCTCAGCCACGCTTCCCATTAGCACAGCCAGAGCCACAGCAGGGTCAGCTGTATCCTGATGCTGCATTTGTCAGAGAAGGAGCTAACCCTGTGCCACAAACGTGTTTATATTGGCTATTAGATGGCAATTCTTTTGGACTCTCGACTGGATTTTATCTGGTTGAAACAGAAAATTCTATAGCAATACCCTTTCCTTTAGCTACCTGTAGTATGTTACAGTACGGAAAGCAGAGACCCGCTGCTTGAATTAAATCAAACGTTTTCCAGATTCTGCTTGAGTGATGGTCAAGAGCCTTTGCTTAATTTCTCAGACTCCACAGGGTAACAAAAGGCGATTTGCTGGGGACCCCTAAGCCCCCGAGGGAGCTCAGAGAGGGACCTGGGCTGGTGCACGTGTGGCAGCACATGGGTTCCCTTGGGAGGGAGAGCTCTTAAGCTCCTCTGTGGCTTCCACCTGTGGTGATTCTGGCGCTATCTGCTCCCTTACATGCTCAGGTTTTTAATTTTGCCAAGGTGGCAGACCCTGGGTTTTGAGGCAGCATGGGGTACATATGCTCAAACCAGCGCAGGGAAGGACTCGTCTCCGCGATGCGCTGGTTTACACTGGCTCAGCAGGGCACAGACACAGGTGGGAAATCACGGCCTGCCCCGTGCTGGGTTGGCTGCATTAGGATGTACTTTTGGGAGGCTGCAGAGCTCCTTCATGTCTTCAAGGCGTAACCTTGGTCTAAGATGTTGGGGTGGCATGTGGTGGGGGAGAAGATGGTCCTGCCTTCCTTTTCTGCTCCCACATGTTCATCTCTGCAGCTCCTGCCACACCTGGACTGGCTGTCTGCAACGTGCAAGGATTTCGCTGGAGAAAAACGAGCATGCCTTGCTGCTGTGCCAAATCCTATTTTGGCTAATATCAGCCACAGCAGTCATATGCTGCAAGATCACTCAGGCCAGTGGCAGTCTGCTGAAAAATAAAGGGTTCCTTAATAGTCAAGATAGGAAGATAAGGCACTGCTGTGCTATTTAAAGCAGGCTGTTTATGCCTGAATAAAGTTCCTCCAGTTTTGGAGCAGGGTGTTTGCCTGGAAAGCTGGTATTTACATTCCACCCCAGGGACTGAAGTGCCCTCGCACACTTTCATGTATCTCCTTTCTTCAAAGTCATATGCCTTACCTACAGCTTCATTACTGCCTACAATTACAACGTACAGCTCCCGTCAATCGTTTTGTAGCTTTTTTTGATAAACAGTGGTGGCATGCACAGAGGCATATACCAGCTAAGTCTGCACCTCATTACCCTACTCTAATAAATGCTGTGTGCTTCGAGACAGCCCTGTGAGTTAGGAAAATGGTGTGTTTTACAGATGGGGAGTTGAGACAAAGAGCGGGTGAGCGCCTTGCCCGGGATCCCATGGGATGCTGGCAGCAGGGAGTTGTATTTCTGTCTAGTGCCCTAACCACTGAACCATCCTGTCTCCTGCTTTCGGGCGAGAGAGTCTGAAAACGCCATTGATTAGAAAGTGCTGGTGGAGAAAGGTAGGACGGACTAGACTGTACTGGGAGACATGCAAAAATAAACAGAAGACAATAAACAGCGTGATGTAAATTAGCTTTGTAAAACTGCTTTCTGTTTTAATAATCTAAGATGCTATTTAGAACACACAGGCAAGGAGAAGTCTGTTTTTTTAAAAAACAAGATATGATTTTAACCAGATAAAATCCCTTTAATTAGTCTGAAATTTTTGCTTATGTTTTATAACAACATATTTCCATGTGCGTGCCAGAAAGTCGGGAAAACATGGAAATCATTGACAGTTTGCAGCGTTCACTGCTGGGATACAGCTGATTATTTCAATGAAACCTAGATAAATTCTCTGCTTGTAGAAAACATTTTTTTGGTGGTCCCTTTCCTTTGCTTTGTCATCTTCCACTGCACATCTGTTTTGGGATGGAATAAATGTGTCCATGCTTGAGAATTGGATCGTATATATGGTGCAATACTTAAATGGATTTTGTTTTTCATCAGTCTGGAAAAACAAATTGTCATCTTGGTGGCACAGGTTACAGGAATGAAGACGACCTGTTATCGCGGGCGAGCTTGGGCTGCTGTGGAAAACAGTTTTCTGCAAAACAGATGCATTTGCACTCAGTTGAACTGATGTGGGGACAAGGCTTCTCCTAAGGCTGCTCAGCACCAAGGTGGTCCTGAAGGGATTTTGGAGTCTGCCGCAATGCAAGTGATGGGGATTATTTGTTGGAATAAAATCGCAAGACCTCTTTGTTCATGCACATCCCTGGGAGATGCACACGAATGGGTGATAGGGAGGCGCTGGGCCCTCTCCTGCCCTGCTGAAGGTGTGGGGCACGGGAGAAGCTTGGCCCCTGCCGTGGGGCCAGTTCGAGGTGAGCACGTACTGGGGAAGGGAACAATCTTGCGTATTTTCCATTTAACTAACCACAGGCAGTTTGTTTTTAAGCACTTCGGTTATTGCACTGTGGTAGGAATAGGCTGTGTCGCCGTGTACCTCCCATTGCCGCTTCCCCGTCTGACACCCCGACACGCTGCGGGGCTCTGGGGCCGAGAGCTCAGCCCTGGCTGGGGAACCATCTTGCGCCTGGCTCGGTGCAGGCCCGCGTTGAGGAGCTGCAGATGCCGAGAGCGCCTGCTTGCTCTTCCTGAAACCCTGCCTTTAATCTTGAAAGACTGAAGGTATTTTCCCCAGATCTCTGGTTGCCTCCATGAGGTGTCTGCTTGGCCCCAAGCTTGGCTGATACTCCTGGAGACACCAGCTCCTTTCCACCCCCAGCTTCTCCAAGAAGGGTGATGCAGCGTTGACCCCAAGCACTAACTACCCATCTGTAACTTGGTATGATAATTTCCCACCAGGTTTTTAAAGCTGCTGTGAGGTTTGGTGTCACCCCTAGCAATCAGACAATTTGTCGAGGTCTACGAGCTGCAGAGGCAGCACAGTGAGAATGGGGGATGATTCGGAGAGCTCTACCCAGGAGACCACGGTTTGGGATCCGCGCCTCTCACCCTGCCGCCCGGCTCCCAGCCTGACGGCCCCGCTGCGTGCCTCGGGCTGGCACCAAATGGGGAACACAAAAGAAATACTATAGCAGAGAAACACCCACCTGCCCCCACCAAGGCTCTGTGATGGGAACACAAAGCAATTTTCTTTTCTTTCTGAATTTCTTTGCTACCTTTGTTTCCAAGGTGAGAGTGGGTGGTTGCATAAGTGAGCGGACTTTTGGCCTCCATTTTTCACAAAAATGCCTGTACAGCCAGGAAAAAGCTGGAGCATCACTTTGAGAAGGGATATTTTTTATTTGCACCTTCTAACATGGCATTTTTTCCATAGCCGTGCTGTCTGCTGCCGGGCCCGTGATTCCACCAGAGGAAGCCTTAGCCACCGAGGACACCCCTCGTCCTCGGGGGGTCCCCGGAGCATCTCCATCCCTGTGCAGGCACCCATCCATGTCGGGTGTCTCCGTGCCGGCTGCTCCCTCGGGAGAGCTCTGGGCCTCCCAGCTAATGCCAGGGAGGGAACCCCAGTGCTAAACAGGGGTATTGGCAGCTTCGGCTCTCAGGGGTTATATGGTCTTGGAAGAGGTGAAACCATGACTTTCCAGTCACTTACTGGCCTGGGTAAAAGAAGAGCTGTGCAAATAAATGCAACGTACAATAAAAGTGAAAACTGTCAGAATTGGGTATTTCACACTCACTGTAAAACCGAAACCTGATTTTTTTTTTGGGAGGTGAAAAAATTCACTGGCTTTTTTTTTTCCATTTAGAAATGAGTTATTTTCGAATAAAGAGATGAGGCTTTGTTTAGAAATGAGTAAAATTTGTCCTGTCATTAAGCAAAGGGGATTTGCAATGGGAATATTTCGGTTTGCGCAGTGACATAAGCGCGTGTGTTCCTATGCGAGAAGTCTGCTTGACAAAACGGAAAACCGAAGCTGGGCGATGGTGTTTGCAGTGTCACCCAAAAAGTAATGGTGAGGGTGCTCCGCAGATACACTTGCTAGCTGTTTGCCAAGTCAGAGAAGATATCCTTTTCTTTCTACACGCTCTTAAATTGTGATTTTGTAAATGTTTTTTCTTTGGGCAATTAGGCAGCAGAAATACTCCATTGCTACAGGAATGCTGGCCACGCTTCCTTAGCATCCCATTCTGCTATTAGTAAATGACCATGATTTATATTAGTGGTTGGAATGCTCTGATCTGCTCTTCATTTGCAATAGTCAACTTGACACCGGCTCTCCTCCATGTGCTCTTTTATACGTGACCGCAGAGCCCTGGCCTGCAGTGCCCGCACGGTCTGATCTATGGGGCTGCTGCTTTTGGACAGAGGAGAATGTTGCTGCTGGATTAAGGAGGAGATAAACAAAGTCCAAAGCCAGATATTAATACATATTAATAGTCGTCTTATTTTTCAGAATTGCCCACAGGATCTTTCCATCTTTGGAAGAATATTATCTTTCCCATACCTTTGCAAATCTCCTCACTGTTTCTGCAAGCTCTCTGTCCTTTCCAGCCGTTCCCCTCTTTCCATCACGGCTGTGGCTTTATTTAACAGAAGAAAAAAAAGTGGATTTGCTGTCTGCTCTGCAGTAATTATGGTGATCACTTGAATTTTGCTCAGTGTTGCACTGCAGCAAGCTGAGAGCTAGCACAAGTCTAATAAACATCAGGTCACAACACGCACACGGATTTTTTAAGAATCTGGGTCTTGTAGGTTTTTTTCAAGTTGGGCTCCTTCTCAAGTTTTAGCTGGTGTTTTGCATGAGAGCGCTACAGTAACGAGATAACCAGCCAAATGTAAATGAGCCCTTAATTTTATTTGATCAGAGATGGCAAAGATTATTAAATGCCAGGAAAAAGTTTCTCCTCTGCTACCCATTTATTGAAGAACTTGCTTTTTCTCAAATGCATCATTTAGGTGATTAATACAAAATAAAAGAAAAATCCAGTATCTTATAATGTGTCACATTTGTAGATGAAACACGTAGATGAACCTGTTCACTCTCACACAACTCTGACTTCAAGAAAGTGGCTAAGGAGCCTTTCGCAGGCATAAAACATCCCTTAACACAAGCAGTTGCACGGGAAGCAAAGCAAGGTAACCAGTTACAATCCAATTCCCGCTTGTCAGCACAGGTGCTTATAGATTTTATGGATTATCTGTAACCACCCATTTTTACCAAATCCAGCATTATTTAATGGACTGCGAGAATGCTGCTGAAATGTTCGTTTGAATGTGCTGTAAGCCAATAGCTTGAAACAGAGATGTGTGTTGCAAAAGCAGCACAAGGGCAGTATCGAGGCAGGTCAACAGCCATAGCTCTTAGACGTGGGCTCCTCCTGCACAGGGGCAGAGCAATCTAAATTGCCTCATGGAAGGTTATCAGCTCCATTCGGGAATGACGGGTGAATCCCACAGCCCAGATTATGCTTGATCTCAGCCTGCGGGTACCAGAGCTGCAGGGGAGCAGGCACAGGGAAATGAAGATAAATGAGGTTTATCTACTCCTGACGTGGGCCATACAGAAATAGCTTATTTCACACTTACACCAAGCAGGTGTATTCACTCACTTTTCTATTTATCACTAAACCACTGCCTCCTGGTCCTCTTGACCATAACACTGCCTAAATTAATTCGCATTCTTTACAAACAAGAATTGTTAACTATTTATTTCCAAACAATGTTTTCGGTTCACAGTGGCCATGTACTGCAGGTGGGGTTCTCTCCTGGGCAGTTTCATTTCTGTGGGCACTGTCACCATCTAGTGGCACCTCGCTATGGGTTTGCAGGGGCAGCTGTTGTGTTACCCGCCCGTGGGGTTTGCCCCATGGTCACTCATTTCTCCCACTTATCAATCCTGGCTTTGCCAGTTCTCAAGTTAAAAGCCTGCAGGTGTGATGGCAGCTTTATCTGGTGGATTTTCCTTCTCTCCCTGTTAGGGAGCAGCTCTGCCTGGTTGGACAAGGAGGATTTCCATGGTAAGGTGCCTTTGGAAGACTGGAGGCTTGTGTTTGCGTGCGGGAGGAGAAGCTTGTGGGAGAGTTTTCTGCTCTTGAATGCTCAGGCTATTGCAAAGTGGGAATGCAGAGAGTTATAACCAGCCAAAATAATCTCTGGCAATAACACGGTGGGGATGGGTGTGTGTGTGTGTGTTAACCATACAGCCATGATTATGTTATTTAGTGGTTTGCTTCAGTTTGTGAAGGAAACGTACAGTGAAGACACCCCCTGCTTACTACTCAGGTCTGTGCCATCCCCTCTGGCGTGAAACATTCACTTCTCATGATCAAAGCCCAGCTCTTGCTTTCCTGTCTAATGCTCAAAAATTTGAGATGAGCAATGCTGTGTGTTTGTACTGGATTTCTCCCCCCTTGCTGTATCCTTGACAGCCCTTAGTGGGTTTCTGTGGTGTCCCATGGGTGGGTGATGTGTTCATGGCTGCTCCTGTGCAAGAGCTGGAGGATGACACCGCTTGCCGTGCGATGGTGCCTTGATCTTACAGGGGTTGTTTCCACACAGAAAAGCAGGCAATGGACCTATAAATCAAAGCAGTAATTTCCCCTTCCCTGAGAAGGGACAATAAGCAGGACGAGGGCTGTGGCACTCTGCCTGGTATTGTGGGTTTCTCAGAAATGATTTTCAACCCTATAAATCCCACTCGCTTTACAACATAACGCAACTTTTAAGCGTTTCTTCCCCATGTGCAGCTTTGGTTTGAGTTTTCTTTGGTTGTGAGTCACCAGTGGCCCACAGCATGTGCATTAACAAGGAATACGGCCATCAGCTCTGTTGCAAAAGCAAAGCCTCGTCTGGTCAATCCAGCTCGCTCTGCCTTTCCCACAGACACTGTGCAAAGCCCCAGGGAACCGAGCTGCTTGCAAGGTGCCCTCTTGCACACACAAGAGAGGAAAGAGTCATAAAACTAGTGAGGAAAAAGGCAAAACTGGGCTCTCCAGTGTGGTCTGTGTAGCTGGCAGCCTCTGCTCCCACTGAGGTCCCTGCAGCCACCCCTGCTCTGCACCGGCTCTGGCTGCGCACCCTTGGGCGCGTAGCTCGGTGTGGGAGGGCGCGCGGGCTTAACTCCGTAACTTCTGCTGCCCGTGTCTGTCTGTGCAGCTGAAGGGCTGAGAAGTCTCAGCTCCAGGAAGGCAAAAGGTGAGGCGGTCAGGTCACCTCCTCGGGGAGAGCCTTATCCCCCCATGAAACGCCATCAAGGGACCCGTGTGCTGCCCTGCCCTGGCTTAAAACAGCCTTGCAACCTCAGATAACGCCACTGATCATGTCTCATCCATAACACTGAAAACTTCATGTGGTTTTTCAGTTTTCTGTTTTTAAATTTAAAAGATACCATCCCCTATCCATCTGCCTCTCCAGTTAGCAAGTGCCCTGTGAGCAGGGGAGAGAAAGCAAACAAGGAGCTATTCTAAGAAAAATGAAGGTAACCACATCTGAAAAAACAAGAGCATAACCCTCACAAAGAACAGAAAATGAAAATGACTGTTTTTAGACCAATTAAGCTAACTGTTGGGGTTTTCTTCTTTCTTTTTTTGTTCTTTTCTTAAATTTTTTTAAATTTATTACCACCCCTGGCTAGAGCTTGGAGTTAATGAAGCATAGTGAAATGGCAGACAGATAGCTTCCTTGAGATACTTACCAGCTCCTTCTATGATAATTTGATACAAACTACTGAAAGAACTGTATGACTTTTGGTCAAAATTTGAATTAAGTTATGAGAGCTCAGCTATTATGGATTTTATACTATATTGTATATATGACTTATAGGACAGAGAGCTGGAACCTGTGATTTTTTTTTTTTTTAATTAAATGTGATTTATAGTAGCATACATCTCTATGGAGCAGCCATACATTTCTGTCATTAGCCTATTTTTAATGGTGGGGGGAAAAGGAAAGAAATTAATAAAATTGTTACTGAGGAAGGTAAATTATTTTTGTAAAGATCTTTCATATGGGAGCATTACTGGTGTCTCCCTGGAGCTGGGGTTGGATAAGTAGTTAGGAGTTTGTCTTGAGAATGGCCCAGAACACTAAATGGCAGTTCTTTTCCCCAGGATATATGTAGAGATTCACTTCAGCCAGAGTGGGATGTATGCACATAAAAAAATTTTTGGCCTCAACTAACTTTACATTGTGCTGTCAACACTGAGGCTTTGCAGCGTGTTGGTGGAATTACAACCCTGTGGAAATCAGTGGCAAAGCTGTCAGCTTCACCGGGGTCACCTCCTGTCTCCTTTCCTCCCCTGGGAAAGGTGCTGTGCAGCAGCGTGGGGAGGGGACCGGGCCCGTGCTCGGGCAGTGAGCGCACGTGGACCTTGAAAATGGAGGAGGGCCTTTTTATTACGTTGCCATGGTATTTGGGAGGAATGTGCATCTTAACAGCATTGATAGCACATTCATATTTATTCACCTCAAAAAATCTCAGCTTCAAAGGAAGAACTCACTGTTCGTTTTTCCCTTTATTGATGCACTTTAAAAAAAAAAAAAAAAAGAAAGCGACTGTATTCAGGAAACTTACTTTTGCGGTATTGCCAATTGAAATATTTAGCAAGCTCAGTCCTGATTAAGAGGCAGCAAATGGAGGTCAGTTTATCTACAGGTATGATCCTCAGTGCTGTGGGTATCGAGGAATGGAAGGGGAAATCGTGCTTACCAAGCAGTCGAGGAGTATTAATCCTCGATTGCAGCTTTGTACCTGTAAGGTCCAAATCTACCTGCAGGTTGCCTTAAATACCTAAATAGCTCCTAATCAGCTAAAATCAGATACCTACCCCTTGCACCATTCCTCACTGAAAGCCAAGTGCCAACAAGGGTTGGTGGGGCTCTCTGGACCCGGCAGGAGAGGTTCCCTTAGTCTGCTCACACAGCAGAGGATGCTTAGAGCCAAAATGTAATTAGCTTATTGGTATTTGACCAGGATGCTGTGGTCAACTCTTGTGAGAGGTCATGAGGTCTCCACTGACCACAGGAACTGGGTTTTGCATCTCATGGCAGCTATGGTAAACCTTCAGTTAATGTCTCCGTATAATGTGTCAGGCTTTGATCTCTGTAGCAATCCTTTACGCCCAGCATAATAAACCATGTCTAGTGTATGGGGAAAAATGCACTTACCTTTTCTGCTGACTTTGTCCAAAAGGTGAATTGGACACCTACTCTGATCCTTGCTTCGAGGTTTCTGATTCTTCTCACTGGTATATTTCAAATTCATCTATAGAGAAGCAATGACTTAAATTTCACCTTCCCTCCTCATGAGAAAAGCAAAGCAAAGTGAAGGGGGTTTAATATTTTACACAGGTGTTCTGTAGAATCTGTTTTTATATCTTTTGTGAAAGGAAGTTTGGGGCTTTGGCTTGGTTTCAGTTGACATCTTATTATTGCAGAGCTGTGGTACATCTCCTGGAGAGCTGGAGCACAGAGGGCTCGGTTAGGACTTGCACAAATGGGTAATGGACCTAAACCCATTAAATGCAAGTTCTGACAGCATGGGTCAAACTTGTATGTGTCAGTCTTTGGGTTCCTTCTTTCTCATTCTCCTAATTGGGCTCATTTTCTGTTTAAAGATAATTGGCAGAATTTTATGATGTGAAAATAAAAATAAGGCAACTGCTGCTGAGATCTGTGAAGGCGAAATGTTTTCATGTGCTTTGGAGTTCACGTAGTGCATCTTTTGACAGAAGGTTCGCTAAGAGATGCGCTTTGTCGTGACCTGCTTTTGGCTGGTGGCTGGGAGTACCGGGGGCTGCTTTCTGTGCCTGGGTGACAGAAATACGACTTTTCAGTTTGGCTCATGTAAAACAATGTGTGTAGTGGTGCCCTGTGGATCAGTCCAGACCAAGCAAAAAAAAAACCAAACCCAAAACCCAAAGGGGGAAAAAAGCTCAATCCACTTTCCCCATTGATCTCTGAAAACTCAAAGTCAGGGAAAAAGCAGTCAAAACTTCTTCCTTCTCATATTTTAGAGAGTTTTCTTGCCACAGCACTTGTGAAAAGAAAAAGATTCGATCGTCCCCCAGTGCTTGGAGATAGGATTTTTGTACCCGCCAAATCCCTGCTTATCAATTAAGCTGCGGTCCAGCTTGATCTCTTTTAAAGAAGACTTTCCAGCAATTTACTGGGAAATTTAAAAAGAGGGGAGGGAGGAAAGAGAGTGGGCTGCTTGGACTGCAGCAATCCTGAATGGGATCACCACCTGGGCTGCTGCAAGACCAGGCACAGATTTGTGGTGCTTGGTCCTGTGCTGGGGCAGGGCTCAGGCATGTCTGTGCTGGACATCCAAGCGTGTCTGCAAACGGGCAGCTGTCTCCTGGCTCTTGTTCTTGCTCCAAGGAAGGAGCAGCTGTGCTGCAACCACACATGGTCCAGCGCATGGTCCAGCGTGCCCTGTGGCGTGGTGCCGCAGCCAGGAGATGCGTGCCCCTGGCTTGCAGACCTGCTGTCTGCTCTCCTCTCTGTCTCTGGGAGGAGGCACAGGCAGGAGCTTAACTCGGATCCTATCGATTTTCTGCTACACTGTCCACTAAATCGGTTCTGTAAATGGTTCATTTCTGTGTGCTTCTGAGCGATTTATGCGTGTCTCTGGATTGTAAATCCATGTTGTTTCCCACTGGGTGCATATGTTGCATGACACGCTGCTTCTCCCTCTTTAGGAGGAGGTATTTCTAGGTTTCAGCATCTGGTATAAAGTTCAGTGTGATGAGCTGAAAATGTGCTTTTTGCTCTTATCCTGAAATACGGGATTACAGTTTGCTGTCTCGATGACTATTCCCAGTGGTGGATTTATACATTTAGGCTTGGCATTTCATGGGGACTTAATGGAGTGAGCTCCCCATAATGGAAATATTCCTCTTACACATCCCTCCTAGAATGAGTCCAAGGGATAAGGCTGAGTAATTCCTTGAGGGTCCTCTAAAAACTCCAGCCAAAATATTTGCATTAAGCCAGCACGAATGGCTGTGAAACTGATGGAAGGTAATTAGGTTAGAGATGAAAATAGCAACTCACAGCTTGGAGGAAGAGGGGAAATGGTCACCAGTTATTCCGCGGGCTGGTCTAAGCGATGTGTTGGACGTGCCTTAGCAATTGGGGGGGGGGGGGGGGGGGTGTTGTCAGAGTGAAATTTGCTGCTTTGCCAAAGTCCTGAGCAATACCCTTTTCTTCTCACAGTTTAAAGGGGATTTAAGTGAAACACAGACCTTGCACTGACTCTGTCTGACAGTGAATTGCACTCCAAGTGAGCAGAGGGAATTGCTGGAGAGCCCTTATAGCTAAAGATTTATATCATGTGAAGAGGGGCATCCAGAGACTTTGGCCACTCCTAATGTGTGGCTCAAACCCCTGATAGTCCCTCTGACATCCAAGTATTGGAAGGAATTGTAGAATTTAATATGACTACAAAGTTTCTGCTGGCTTTATAACCATCCTATGAATAAGGACCATTCAGTCCTATAGAATCCTACAGGATGCGTCAGGAGAGAATATAAACAAAACTCCATGTTTTTGCAGCACTTTATATAAGGCCTTGTAATGTTTTGATGGCTCTGCACTGCTTTCATCCCCATTGCATGAGGGTTTCTTACAACCAGTGTTCTGGCAGCAAGGAGCTGAATGGCTGATGCATGAGTTTATGGAGTTGTTACCCCTCTGTCTGCATCCTGCTGGAGTTGCCCATGAATTTGCACTCTCTTCTCAGATCTCGGATGCTGGAGGCACTGCAACGGCTGCTGTTGCAGAGAGTGATGACTTCTTAGCTGAGAAAGGGGAGAAAAGCTCATGGAACATTTTGTCAGGTCTAGATCCAACTCCAAGCTGCAGTAGCTATGATGATGATGGCTTGGCACTGCTCGTGCTCTGCACAGATATGTCATCTGCCAGATTTGTTTTTATCACATGAAGAAACAAACTGCTTAATGAATGAAACCAGATGCGCAAGATTGTGCTGAAAGACCTACAGTCACTTTGTAAAGAACTCAAGCCAGAAACCTTGGAAAAGGCACATAAAAACATTCATGGAATTTATTCTTGGCAATTAAAGGTAAATATGCATTATGCAGATATTCTCTTTTAACTGCACTATACCCATTCCTTGCATTTCCACACAATCCGTGTGGTGTGGGGCTCCAGCGCGGTCTATCTGTTCCTCATCATTCTGTGTAACTTATTGTGGGATACTGGCCGGGAATAGAGCTGGGGGTGGTTCCCTGGATATTTTCTTCACAGAACAGAAAGATCCAGAAACACAAGTGGTTGTGAGAACAGCAGATCTTCTGACACTAGGTAGAGCGAATACAAGTTAATTCTTGAAATGAACCAGGCTGATATAAAAGCTTGCACGAACAGCCGGTTTCAGTTTGGACCATTCCCATTGACCTGAGTGGTTTCTCCAGCAGGACCCATGTGGATTAGTCAGTATAGACTGCCTGTCATCCACCATTCAACCAGCATCTGTTGCAACATGTTATTCCATGAAACAAGCTAGTTAAAACTTCCCAAGAGCTACTAAAATGCTGCTAAACTAAAAAATAAAATGCCTTGTTAAAAAGTGATTGAATAAGAAGATATCTTGCAGCTTCACTGTACAGCCCAAATCACTTTAAGCTTCTTTGATACTCGTTTTATTAATACCAATCAGATGAGAACCCCAGCGTAACTTGGGTGAGAGACTGTGGTTTTTGTTTTTAACACCCGAAGTTAATGACAAACTCTTCCCCAACAGTCTTATTTTCACCTTAATACAGCCAGTAACTGCTATTAGAACATGCTGCAGTGATGGACTTGACTGTTAGCCAAGGCGCGGTGCCACCAGCCCGGGTTAGCAAACAGGCAGCAGTGACATCTGGAACGGGGGCAGGATGGGTGAAGGTTGCTGATGCCATTCCCATGACACGTGGGGGCCAGCACAATAAATGGGAGAGCCAGAATTTTCCAGGTGAATCTGAAATGAAATTAAATCATTTGTGTTTGCTTTAATATAGGGATGTCTGATATTATCTGTCTACAGCATTAGTCTGTGCTGCTGCCTTTGAAGCTAATAATTGGCATTAGGGTGGTGTGTTAGTTTCCATGTTAGGCATGATTTTGGAATGAATCTCAGTTATCCAAACAAATGGGCATTTTCATGGTATTACCCACTACCACATGATGTTAATATTTCTCATCAGTGGCTGTGTTCAGGTTTGGGCATCACTGGGGTTTGGGATTTTTCCTTAGCTAATTAAGAGTTGTAAGAAGGGCAAAAATATTTGGGGTGTTGGAGAAGAAAGGTTAAACCAGCAAAATATGGCAAGCTTAGCCAAGCGATGCTTAAGGTGGTCATGGCTTGTGATGCTGAAGGGGTTCGGCATTGGGCATGCCACCATTCATTAGTGCAGTGCGCGGAGCTGCAGTTAAGGGTGGCGAGAAGCAAAATGCAGATGAAATATCAGGATGTGCCCTTGGAAACAAGATCTTTAAAGCCCAGGTTAGTCCCTTGAAAATGACATTGCTACAAATCTCAGGGAGGTTTGGTAGAGAGCAATCCCAGTGGGAGAAAGGCGGGCTGGAGGAGCCCAGGAGCTCTTCACAGGCTTTGGTTCTTTGGTTTTGGGTGTAACTGTTGACTCCGTTGCAATGGGCTTACTTTAGGTATGAGTTGGATCTGGTTTGTGCAACGGCTTGAGTTTTTTGGATTACAAGTTCTTAGATGATGGCCACAAAGGAATTTTAATTAGCAAAGTAAGAAAGGTTCTGCTGGGAGACGGGCAAACCACGATAATTATTGGCAGTGAGAGAGTCAGCAAAGAGCAAGTAATCAGGGAATTTATAGAGGTCTTATTGAGAATTACCTAAATGTAACTTTTAAGGATACCTGTGAAAGACTCTCTCATAAGGAAAATGACTTAGAATGACAGTAATGTCCACTCCTATGCTTTATCTAGCGTCCAGCTGTACTTACAAGCTTTAATGAACACACAGATGAGGATAAAGCTAGCTGTGTGGCCATTGAACGTGCGGTCGCCACGAATGCCAGGATCTCTGGAAGAACCCACCAGGGGATGCTGATTCTGCACCGGTGTCAGGGGAAGCTCCCAGGCTCTGGCAAGGCGATTTTGATGCATAGAAGAGAGCTAATCTGTCTTGCTGGGCAACAGATCCAATGTTCTCTCACAAATGGGGCAAACTGCACAGTTTAAAAACAATCCTGTAGGAGTCTGTATTTCCAAATGCATCTGTCTTGCAACCAAATATTTAAACATCAAAATAAAATGACCCTTTACATTTTTTTTCTTCAGGAGATAGTGGGTAGCTTTGCTCTCCTCTCTGAGATCCTGAATACCAAGTAACCTGGTAAGGAGATCATCACCATGCCAGCATAACACATCCCTTGCACTGGACTCCGAGTTTAAACTAAAGTGACCAACTTCCCATGGGAATGCTCTTGGAGTAGCAAAGTGCTTGCTTGGCTAAATCCAGCCTCCTACTTCTGTCTGCAAAACCAGAGCTGCACAAATTCTCCTCTGCCACTTCTGTGTATGAGAGTAGGGTCCAAAAGTGTCACTCTGTGCTACTGATAAAGCTTTAACTTTTCTTCATAGGTGGTCAGTTGATGGGATGGGCAGAATTGCCAGGTACACAGTTCAAGGCTGGTATGACTACAGGATACCTTTACTGGACAGGGAACAACACCCACTGCTTGACCTAGAAGACATGCCTGGGCTGAGCAATACGCACACCTACGGTCTTCTCATGGGAATAGTTATTCCATCGTACATAAGGGCACTTCATGGCTTTTGTGGTATCATGTGTTTCCATCTTGTGGAAGTATCTCAGTAGAAACATCTAAAAAGATCATACCCTTGTTCTACGTACCTTCCTCTGGCCCTGGCTGAGCTCCAAGTAAGACTGCTGGAGTATTGGAAATGGGTTGTACTTCTCAGGTGTATTCAGAAGATCAAATCTGATTGTCTTTGTGGCCTTGTTCTGCTCCCTGCTAAGGTTACCTTTCTGTGTATCAGCAAATGGGGCTGCTACTGAAGGCATAGGAGACTTGTGTCTGTAAGAACAAAACCAGTATTTGCAGCAGATGTCTTCCCGAGGGGATGCTGGCTCTGACACAGGCAGTGCACAGCCTCATGCTAACTGCTCAGGGCCAGACTGCCAAGGTATTTAAGTGTTGGTCACCTTTGAAAGCCTGTGTTGTTTTTAACCTCTTGATCTTGTATTCATAATGAAACGGGAGGGGTAGCAGGAACTTGCACTTTCTGATGTGGATTTTCCTAATTAGTCCAAGTGCTTCTATAACACGCATGGATATTTAAGACCATGCACACCATTAATGCAAACTGCCTACTTGTAACGGAGTAAACAGCATTGGATAGACCACAGTGCTAACACCAGCAGACTCCTGACTTGGGAGACTGTAAAAGGTTGCTCGCTGTGCCCAATGCATGTGGGAAGCAGATTTTGTAATGGTGCAACTGCATATTTTACTGATGTCCAGTGGTTGACAAAAGCAGCAGTGGTAGGTAATTGCAACAGAGAGCATCCCACGCTGCTGCTGCTTGAAGGGGTATCAGATACCCACGTCTTACTCGGAGCTGCAAAGCCTTGCTCCTCCCTGGCTGTCATGTGCATGTCTGGGATCAAGGGGCAAAGAGACAGCCCAGGAGGTGGTGGTGGTGGTGGGGTTGGTACTTGGTGCCACCCTTGGACATGAACCATGGAGCCCTGGCTTTGTCCAGAGCAGAGATCTGATGAAACAGGGTTCTCCTCCCATTGATGAATGGTGCAAAGATCAAAACGAAGCAAGTCCCTTTGTAGCAGTGGCTGGTCTTTTGCTCTGTACCTCTTCCCGTCTGAGACTGTCACACACACACTGAGGAACTGAACCACTTGGTCCTTATAAGTGCCCTGCTGGTAGGTGCTGCCTGTAGAAATAAGGTTAAGTGGCTTACCAGAAGTCACACTATGAGCTGGTAGCTCTCGACATGTATTACAAAGCGCATGACGCATCAGAAAAGGGCAATGGGACCTACATCTTTTCCATGCAGAAAGAGGGCGATGCAGTGGCTATGTCCTAGCTGGTGAACATGTGCTGAGTGCCGCAAGCAAACCCTGGCAGTGCCAGCCTCGGCATGAAACCCGGTGGAAGCTTTTCTTGTAGCAGCATTTCTTTGCAATGGATTTGGGAGGTCTGGTTTCAGTTCAAGCCCATATACCCACAGCCAGGAGTACTCTGACTGATGCAAGATATAGACGCAGGCTGGCAAGACATGAGGGGGATGAAAGGTGGTAAAAAAGGAGCTCTTGTCGTCTTCCTGTTAGACACGTGTTTTGAGTCAAGGTGAAGCAGCTGTAGCCTGATTCACAACCACACTTCTGTAACGACTGTGGTTGTGTCCAGCTCTGCTTAAATATTTCTTGATCAAATCGAATGCAAACTGCTCTTTACCTCCTAAAAGTCTGCAAAGACCACATGCTATTTGAGTTTAATTTAAAATCTCCAACCTGACTAAGGTAGTATAAAAGGGCCTCAGCAATTCATGAGCTAGTTTAAAGGGAGAAGGGAATTTGCTACATAAATAAGGTATGTGGTAGATGTCACAGACTGAAAACATTGATCTGTGAGGCTTTTCTCCATATCATTAGAGACCGTATTACTGTTAAGCACAGAAAAACAGGATAACTCCTTTAAGTAGTTAACTTGAATACACAGAAGCAAAAGGAAGAGTAGGAGGAAGATGTAGGTCAAGTGCTTCAGGAAGATGCCAGGCAAATGTTCAAAGAACCACAAGATTGGTTTTTACCAGTGTCAGAAGTAGCTGCGTGCACTTCAGCTGTTGGTATGGAATTCATTTGCTCCCATTAGAGGAAAACTTAAAAAGGGAAATAAGTAACACTCCGTGGTGGTGCTGCTGCTGTGCAATACAGGAGCATCTTGCTACAGCTTGTTGGTGTCCCTGTTTAGGAGCCCTCCTCTGTAAGGTGTCACACTCCTAACCCGGGCTGTGCTGCCGTCAGCGCCGTCCTCCCGAGCAGTCTCTGCCACAGCCCGGCTCGGCCGATCGTTGTTCCCGCTTGTAAGAGCGTAAATAGCTGAGGCCAGCAAAGAGTTGGAGGGAGAAATTGCTTTTGCTTCCTTTTTAGTACGGTGAAGGAGTAGGATTTTGATTGATGTCCCTGATTTCAGAGGTATTAGAGGATGTTTGTGAGTCTGTACGAGACTGGGGAAATGTGGGAGGCTGGGCGAAATCTGCCACTAAGTCACTTTTTTTCTGAGAGGCTGAACAAAAGGGCCTTTAAATCTTGTGGGAGCGTCAGACTGACCCAGAAAAAAACATCTCCGCTCTAGTGGCAAGGGTACGAGCAAGCAGTGCTTCAGCTTTGCTGTTTGACCTCCTCCAGCCCCACCGGCACCAACTGCTTGCTTTGTCACAGAACATGGGTTTGGATCCAGTTTAATCATGCCTGGGCCATGCCTCTGCCACCCAGCTCATGTGGTTTGGGCTGGCAGGCTTAGCCTAAGGAAAGCTTCACCAATGCAACAATTTTATTTGGGGGCTGGAGAGACCTGATGTTCGAAAGGGAACTGGGCACAGACACTACTGCCTTTTATGAAGAAATCTGCTGAACAGTCACCATTAAAATGAATTAATTTTGCTTAGTCTGACTTAAACAAAACAAAAAAACCCCAGCAAACCAACCCCCCCCCAAAAAAAACAAAACCAAACCAAAAAAACCAAAACACCAAACCAAAAAAACCCAACTTGCCATAAAGATAAAAGCTCTCAGCCTTTTTTTTTAATATGACACCGTTCCTGAAAATGGTTGTGAATGTGACTTTTGCACAAGCCTGTCATACAGCACAGCACGCTGCAATAGCAGCTTCCACCGTGTGTTCCTTGCCCACATAAAGAGTACACGATTCTTCTTTTGAGAAGGGGAAAACCTTGTGTTATTTCTCCTGTGACCTACTTGGGTCTGAGAGGCTCCACGCAGAGCAGCACTCTGCACCTTCGCTTTGATGCTCTGCTGGTCGTATGGCTTGTAGAGGTTTTTAGGCAGTTCTTGCCAGCCCTTCAGCTGCTTGGTCTTAGTTTGGACTGTGCTCATGGCACAGTCTCTGGCTTAGAGACTGCTGAGCGAGGGCAGAGATGTGAAGAGTCAGGGCAGAAGATGTAGCAGAGCCAGCTTCATGGCTCGAGGCTTTGAGGTGGATGGAAAGGATAGTGGGATGGGAGGAACAGGGTGACCTCTGAATTGCTGAGCTGCTCCACAAGAGTTTATTTAGGCCAAAGGAAGTAAAAGAAAGACAAAGGAAGACCTAAACTAGGCTTCAAAGAAGAACCAAATGTTAACGCTTTGTGTGTGATCTGTGCTGGGAAAGTTCACAACCCATTTCCACTTTGGGGTTCAAACGGTAACGTATGTGCACTGCACATGTTCACAGCCGAGATGATCTGCGAGAGCCTGTGAACAGGGTATCTTCCAGGAAGGCTAGGGCATGAAGGCTGGTGTCGCTGCCCATCTCCAAAACCAGTCTCAGAAGGTGCCTTTTGCACAGTAATATTAAGAAAAAAGAAAAGTGAATTTAGTCTTTCTTCTCCCTGGTTCCCCTGCACACTGCAGACTCAAACAAGGAAGAGTTTGCAACCTGGGAAATGCCATCCATGGCTTTGAAAGCGACGAATGTGAGTTTTACTCTTTGGGGAATTTCTAACTTGTCATCTCAGAATTATGAGGTTAAACTCAGAGCAGCTACAGGGATACCCATCAAATGTGGGCAGCTGGCAGTGCAAATCTTACTGGTCCTAAAATAGGAATGAATTAATTTCTTTAACAACTCATACCTACATCTACTGAGAACTTGCTGAAGGAGAGTTATGACAAGCAATCTCCCCAAGGGATGCAGGGAAGCTAAAACCAAGTGATGTTTTCTCCCCAGAGCATAAGAAGCTGTTAATTGGCAGGATATATGGCACTGGCTATAATTTTTGAGGGCTTTGCTCATTTTTTATGGCTGCTTTTAATCACATTCCTGCACTTCGTAGTTTGAATCTTCTTGCTGAAGTCCTGAAACTGATTTAAAAGGGGACAAGACCAAATAAAATCTGGGAGTCATTCTCGCTTCATCCCATTTCATACTCCAGTGGAGGTCTGGTTTTGTCCACTTTGAAGCATTTTCTATAACTCAGTGATAAAGGCAGACTAAGATTTTGTCTCTTTTCCCTGGTGGAAACCAGGGAGGGGACTGCTGGAGCTGCAGAGGGCAGCTCTGAACTTGGCGGAGGAAAAAGGGAACAGGCAACAGCTCTGCTGGAGCTAAATCTCTATAGAAATGTGGCCTGTAGTAGAAGAGACTCAAGCAATACTTCACTCTACAAGCAGTGGGTGTCTGCAGATGTGGAGCCGGTGAGGCCGTGCCAGGCTGTAATGCATTCGATGTATTTAAAACCTTGTCGTTAACTCGGAGAGTGGTGCTGAAGGTACCCTGCAGTACAGCTGTTGGAGGAACACCAGCCACCACTGGAAATGAGCAGCACGGTTTCATTGGGGCACACAAAATGAAAGCGAAACTATCTCTGAGTTCGTGAGCAGCCTGCCAAAACCTCCCCAAACTTGCAGTTTTATGGGGACTCCAAGCTCTCCACCAGGAGATGAGGTTTTTGCAAGAGAAGACACCTGAGGCAGAAGAGAGCAAGGCTCCTGACGTCCAAGCCAAGCAATGTCTCCTGTTGCTGCACTGGATGGGTGACTGTCACGGCTGGAATAACCTCAGATGGAAAGAGGAAAGGTGTGATCCCAGCCTGGGTGAAGGAATCCAGCCTGGGCCAAGAGGATGGAGAGAGCCAGGCTTTTCAGAGAGGGGAGAGACGCCATCGCAGCAGAGATGGAGGGACTATCAAAATACGAATGCAAATGGGGCATTTATGGCTTTCAGGTTGGCAAGCGAGGAACACCTTAATGTCTTGCCAGAAACAATGCTCTTAATGTTAAAAGAAAAGCTGCAGGCCATAAAGAGTGAGCAAGAAGAATTCAGGGCTTTCAGGGATAAACTTAAAGAAATATGAGAGTAGGTGTATAGGGAAATGAGAGATAACATCTTCAGTTGTTTCAGGGAAAAGGGCAATCATTTGGGGGTTGAAAGTGAGTCAAACTATTAATCTTATTACTGAAGAAGCAGGGGATTAAATGGTTTAGGAAGAATCTGGGGGTGTCTTCCAGGCCCTATGGAAGGTTTCTGCAAACTGCAGAATTTGAAACAGCCAAGGGAAAAGTCAGGTCACATCCCCGAGAGCCGGCCCCTTGAAGCGGCTGAAGACACGTGTGAGAGAGCAGCTCTCCTCCTTAGGAGGCAAAAATTGAGTACTGCCTGCAGTGGAAGTCTTTGAGAAGGAAAACGTTGATCCATTCTTCCCCTGTGTCTTGTGCTTTGAGAAGGTATTTCTTGGAATAGTAGGTGGGCTACAACGATCCTGCGAGAGATGTAATTGCCTCCATGAAGGATGAAAATATCCTGCAATAAAGGAGGGTAAATGGGAGCATGAAAGACAGAGCATTTATAGGTAAATATGAAAACTTGTTTGGACCGATTGGACACAGACAAAGTGCTTGTGTCACAGCTTTAATGAGTTTTTGGGATTAGAGGAGCCCTGGGCTGCAGCCTGCTCCCTGTGCCCTCGTTGCAGTGTGGCTGGCACTGTGCCCCACCGGCACAGCTTTACGTCCCCGAGGGACAGAGCCCTGCCTAGCCACAGATTCGGGTCTGAGAAAACATCCCAAGGTGGCAGCTGGATGCGCACCCCTCTAATATCCATCCCTAAATGCATCGGAGCCCGCTCTCCTGGGCAGTCGCTCTCTGCCCTGTCCTTGGCTTGTTTTTTCTGCTGTTAGCTGCTCTGGAGCACGGTGCTCGCCCCATTGATTTTTAATAAGCTCTTGAGGAAGCGCTTCTGCGCCAGCACTTAGCAACGAGTGCTGTGGTTCTCCATCCCTTGCTGCTGCTGCATAAAATGGTCTGGAGCCCATCAGCACAGGAGAGGCTGTTGGCTCCGCGGTGTCTCCCTGCCCATCTCCTCCCCAGCCCGGGCGGGAGACTCGGCACAACTTGTTCTGCATCCAAGTGACAAATGCAGCAGTAAGCATATTGGCACAAGACATTTCCATTTTTTCTTTAATGGTTATTCCCACATTCTCCTTCAGTCTGTGTCCTTCGAACCCACTTCCAGTAATTAAAATGGTAATCCCAGTGTCTCCTGTTTGTTTGCCGCCTTTGTTACTTTGCCCTATAAATCCTATGGAACCCCGAGGCTTTGATCTGCATGTATGCTCTTCCCCTGGATAATGGTCCCAGACCATGTTTGATTAACTTATTTTTAAAAATCTTGGGTTTTCTTAAAATTTAAGCATCAGTGCTTTCTGTGCTATTTAGTTCTTCTAGTTATAGAATAGCTACATAGTTCTTAGCTATTTAGTTATTCTAGTTTTGCCAGGTGTATTTTTTGTACACTTGCATGAAAGAATGTATGGATTTGAACACAAGCCTTGCTACTATATTTGGGAAATTTGGTTTTGGGTTTTTTTTTGGGTCCGGGTTCATATAACTCCTAAGCCCGTGCACAGGGCGGCTGACTGTGCCGGCGCAGTGCCGTGTGCCTGCCCAGCCTTGCTGGCGGCCGTCCTCGTGGCTACGGGCCCTCAAACCCTCCTGAGTATTTTTGGTCCTGCTCAGAGAGCTCCTGATATATGAAATATAAGCATCACTAGATGGCACATGTGAGCTGTTCTTGTCTGACTAGCACAGGACAAGCCCAGGCTGTGAGGCTTCTTCCCTCAACGCTATTTTTTTATACTTCTGCGGCTCCTTCTGCCAGCGGCATACATATAACACATCCCAACCTGCCCTATAGCCCCATTAAATACTATCCTGCTATCCAGCGTGGCTCTGCCACCTCCCTGTTCCTCCGCTCTCCATCCCAGGCGTGCGTAGAGCTGTTAATCTGCCATCCTTTGCAAGCACTAAATATAAGCCCAAGAAATACCACATAATAAATAAAACAAATGCTCTATCTTTATAAAGATTGTCTTTTAGTGTATTTTATGAATTCCATCTTTGTATAAATAATTGCTTTTTATCCTATTTTATAAATCCTGTCTTTGCATCATAACTACCTGCAAAAATATTGGCAATCAAAGGCTAAAAATGCAGAGTAACAGCGGTTTAATGGTCTGTGGTGGCTGTCCCAGCGCGTGGCCCTGAGCAGCTGGTGCCCTTCCTCTGGGACATCTGTCCCCCCGCTGTCACGACAGGGGTGACATGCATCTAAGTTATGGCCTGAAGTGGCTGAAACCAAGTGTCAAACCTGCTCCTGAACTGCCCCCGTGCTAGTGCTAACATCTGCTGCTTAATGGGACCCCTGTCACGTCCACTAAGAGGAATTATTCTGTTTATTGGGTGCCTTGTTCAAGGCTTGGCGTGCCAAGTGTTGAACCCGTGGAGGAATTTCCTTCACTAAAGCTTTCAATCAAAGTTTAAGACCAAAGATCAAAAAGAGGCTTTTGGACAGACAAAAATAAAACACTTTGATCAAAAGAGAATAGAAGTTGGTAGCACTAATTGTAATCAGTGAAATAGAGGCTGATGTGTGTGTGTATGGAATCTGAGAGCAGTGTTTATTGTCAACTTCTGCCTTATTCTTTCCTAATAATTTAACTGTATTTCCACGCTGTGACTGATGTTTCTCAGAGCTGAGAGGAAAATTACCTTTCCCTTCTCTAAGGTGGAGGAGATCAAAGAGCAGAATCTCTTCCAAAAGAGGAAAGCCACATTCTTACAGGATGCTCTGCAAGCTGCTATTACTGTCCTGCTTGCTGGACTTAATCCAGGCTGGATGCAGAAAGGAAAACAAATCTCTGCTGAGCTCTTGAGGCCAGCATCCCCGGGAGACGGGCTGCTCCCAGCCGCAGCCGAAGTGCCAGACGTCGGGTTATGCTTTGGCTTGTGCTCGGGAAATAATGTCTGCTCCAAACCCCGTTGGGATCCACGAAAAGGCTGCCCTGAGCTCAGCTTTGTGCAGTGAAGTGTCTCGACTATTTTCTCACCTGTCTCGGAGCAAGTAGGTGGAGGTTTTGCTCTGATCACCCCTCCATCATGGAAGGGAAGCCGTCCTCACCTCTCCCACATGGGCTTAATTTGCAAAATCTTTTGCACCATCATTTTGCAGCATTTGCACCCTGCACCTGCCTTTATTTTTCCATAAACACCAAACCAGAAATTTTAAGGATTCTTGGCTCTAGTCACCCACTGATCCTCTCTGCAAGGCTCAGTGGGGTGACCCCAAGGCAACCACCAATGCTCATCACCAGCTCTAGAAAATATTTCTTTAGGAATAAATCTTTTTTTTAGGCACTTCTATAAACGTAAAGCAGGCTGGAAAGGAGAGCTCCCAGCCAGCACTTTGCATGAGATCCTTGGCTGGGAAGCGTGAATTGTAATGACCGTAAAGAGCCCCTTTCTGAGGAGCCTGGAGCAGATGTGGTGACAGACTTTCTCAGCAGCGTGGCACAGCCTGCTCCCCCGACAGCAGGACCTGTGCCCTCTGAGGAATACCCCTTCGCAGCTGAGCCATCTTCTTTCATCTTCTAGAAAAAAAAGCGCCCTCTTTCCCAGAGCAGCCCCCAGCTTCAATTGCAAACAGCAATTTGTGTTGTGCTAATGCAGTCCTCCCATTCCTGCAAGGGAAGGGATTACAAGTGCACTTGATACCCAGCTTTAATCTGATGCCAGGACTTGCTCAAAGGCCTGTGAAAGGTCTTTTCTCTTGCAGGCTCCTGACCATGTAATCCTTCCTCTCGAGTTTCTGATTTTACATCCCCACTATTCTTGCCAGTCAGTTGTTGGCCAGTCCTAATATTTTGAGATTTTTTGAAGAGGAAAACCCATGTGTTGTGGAATTGAAATGAGAACTCTGGCTATTGCTGTATAATGTCAAGGATGGGTCTAAACCCACAGTGAGGTGGGAAGGACCCACTGGCCGCCTCTGGTCCTCTCTGTGGGTGCTTTGCTTCTCTGCAGTGCTGTGTGGGAAGGAAACTAAAAAATGCAGCTCATTGGCATGGGCTGTGTTTCCCTGAACCAGAGGTGCCCCTTTCTGCCATGGGAAGAAGTAGCTCAAATGGAAAAGCTGTGTACAAGATAATATACCCTCCAATAGACACCCTGTTTACTCCCTTCTGTATGGGTGTACCTATCTTATTTAGGACATCCAATGATTTAATGAATGCTATTTATTACACTAAATAGGTAAAACTATTCTACTATCCAAGTCCAATGGTAGTTTCCACCATCTCCTTCAGCACTAATCAAAGTCGTATCCACTCAGCAACAGCAGAAGCAATTTGTCACACGGCTTAGAGAAGATCTCGTTTATATACTCAGTTTTACCTGAAGAAATTTAAAGACCTGCAGTCTAAACCTATGTATCCTATTTTATTGGGGACTGAAACTACAGCTGCATTTAAGGCTGGGGGTGCGCACACGTGGCCCAGCCACATTTAGATTTGATCTCATGCATTCGGTTTAACTGCACAGAATAAACACTGCAGCTGATGAACAGATGTTTTTAGTTTTGTTTTGGTTTTTTAAAAAACAGTGTTACATTTTGTCTGTATTTGCAGGATTATTCAGTCAGGCAGCCTAAATATGACTTGATTAAATAATCACTTAAATAGAGCTGAACCACTCGCATTTTTTTGACAAATATCAATCCAATGTGAATATTTTGCTGCCAAGCCCCTGTTTGCTTCCAGCAGTGTTCTAGTGCTTAAACTTCTTTTGTGAAGATGACAAAACCAAGCACCCTCTTAGTTCCAGCCATTCTTGTTTGCCAAGGTGAATTTTCCTTGAACATTTTACACGGCTGTGAAACCTGCGGCCGTGCCAATGACGGCGGTCAGCGGCGAGCCCCGGTGGCTTCTTCCTTCCCTGAATCTCTCATCCATCACTGCAGCTCCCTGGCAAATGTGCCGAGGATGAGCGATGAGTGCGCTTTTGATACCTAGCAAATCTGTTGTGCGAGGGCTGGTTTCTCTCAAAGCAGTTTTCAATGCGAAATACTGGATATCTTCCTTTTCGGACCACGTCCTTGGCTGGGAACACCTGGCAGTGAAGCGCAAGCTGTGCTCGGTGGCTCTGGCCATCAGCGTCAGGCTCTGAGGTTGCATTTTGGGACGGTGCATGCAGCGTGATCTACTGCACGGGGCCAGGCAGGCGTCATTGCAAGGTGCTTTGTGCCTCTGTGTTCCCTTCTCGTTGCAAACACATTTCCTGGCAAGGTTGGAAAGGTTTTTTGTGCTCTGCTTTGCAAATAGGTTCAGTAGCCAGTGGCCAGAAAAATCTCTCACCTAGAGGCCAGCTTCTGCCTTCCCCGCTGCTTGTACCTTATTTAATATTTTTTTCCAATTCTATTCAGCAGCCTGGTCCTGGAGAAGTAAAAGAAGTGTTATACTCCATCGCTAATAATCATGTTTGCAGCTCTGTAACCACAATGTGGAAGACTTATCTGCCAAATTAATACCAGTGCTTCCTGAATTTAAATAGCCTACAAATAATGATTTACTTGGCATGTATTTATCACCTATTCATCTTACATACCATATCTTTGCTGCTTCTCTAATGCTGCTTTCAAGACATGATAATCATGTATTTTAGAAAATACTGTGGCTTATGAAAACTTTGTTTTTTTCCTTTTCCTGAGGAGCAAAGAGGGCTGTCACATCCTTCAACCTCTGCAGAAAAAATGTATGCTGGGAGGGCATGACTTCAGCTTCTTTCCTCTTTCCTCCTCCGAAGGTGCGACTGCAGGTCGCAGTCGCAGCTGCCCGCAGTGATGCCACACTTGATGCCTCGGTGCCACTCCCCACTTCCCCGTGGTTACTGCTATCTTCCATGCTCTGTCCACAAAGAAACAACTACTCCGGCCAGCCTCGCCTGACATATTAAATTTCCAACTCTCCCCAAACAATTCGAATTGTAAAAGCCGTGACATCTGTTTTGACAGCCCGCACCCACGCGGAGGGTGCGTATCACCTTCCCCGCTCCCCTGCCCGGGGAGGTGGACGTTTGCCTCTGCAGGGTGAAAATGAGGTTACCGAGACCATGGGAGCTTGCGCTCCTGCGAACAGCTCTGTTTGAAGCAGACTACTGGTCCAGGACAGGCGCGAGAGAAAGTGTTGCAGCCTTTGCAAATTTTGTTCGGAGTGAAAAGGAAAATATACAGTGACGGAGAGGCTCTTGGCTTTGATCATTGCTGGTTACGGGAAATAAAAACATAACCCAAAGGGAGCGAGCGAGGGGCGTAATAATGTCAGGTCAATCTCTTTGTTATTCTCCGAGATCAAAAGAAGCTGGGGGAGTTCAGCTTTTATTGCCTTCCCCTTTTGCTTTCTGCTTTTTGTCTTTCTTCCTTAAAAATCAATACAGCCCTCTCTGGGCTTGTAACACCCCCGTGCCCCCCACCCCTGCTAACCCCAAGCCCGCTGCAGGCTGTGGGGCACGGTGCTGGTGTAGCACACCGATCAGGGATGCCCGGCGCTGGTCAGCCTGCTGGGTGCTGCTTCGGTAGAAATACTAAAATAAGACTTTCTTTTGCATGTTGAATTTATTTATTCTCCCAATGGAGCTCACCCTGCCATGTTGATGAAGGGTACTTGGGTACAGCCAGGGGAGAGCCTGAACAGGGCTCCATTGCGCCAAAGACGCGCCGATCCTCACAGCATCCATCCACAGAATTCAATTAATAACGTCTTTTTCCTTCATTACCAGCTATGGTGGTTTTGTCAGGATCACAAAGGATTGAGCCTGGTGCGCTGGGGAAAACCAGGCTCTGGGCTGGTTTATCTTGCTAGAGCAGAATATAAACTTCTGTGGGTCCATATCTTGATTAAGTAGCTGAGCAGTGCCTGGAAACTCCAGGACTGGACAAATGGGAATGGGAACAACTAGCGACCTTCCTGACCTGAGCCATCTCTGCTGGCCATCCAGGATCCCGATCACCGCACAGCCACAGTTTGAACCTGCTCGTCCCTCCCCTGTGCTTACCCCAGGGTACCCTCAGCCTGCCCGTCCTGGCTGCGGCTGGGATTATGTGCTCACTGTCCTGGCTGCTTGTCCCAGAGGTTATGGATCCTCAAGGATAACTTGCACGATTAGTTGGTCCATACTCTGTTTTGTGAAAGTAACCGGTTAAAACCACTCAACTATTTTTAAGAGTTTTAAAGAGACTTGAATCATCTTGAGAGCATGGGGAAGGAGGGAGCTGTGACGTGCATGGGTACGAGAGGGCTAAGCACCGCGGGAGGAGCAGGGGTGGTGGTGAGGGTGCACAGCACACCCCGGCTCAGCTGCAGCTGGGGCAGCGCGTGGGCTTGTGCTGGTGGTGCCTGCCCGCGGCTCCTGGCTCCTGCCTGGCAGCAGTCCCGCTGCTCGGGGCTAAGGGTGAAGCCATGCGGCCCTGCAAACCACCCCCACGCAAGGGGTGTTCGCTGGTGCACACAGATACGTGATGGTGGCAAATAGCTGCTTATGCTCATTCTTAGAGACCAGAAGCAGCCCATTTACACTGAGCAAGCTAGAAATTGTTTCTTATGACATACAGATGCCCCATGGAGCACTGGAGCTATGTAAGCATCGCTGGTGCTGTGTTTTCTGCGGTGGAAACAACCTGTCCTCTGACATGGGAACAGCAAGCAGTAAGGGCTTGCCTCTGAGCAGCAAAACTTGGTTGGAGTTTCTAAGTGTAAAAGGCATGAAGGTATGTTTAGATAGTGTGATACCGAACAGCAAGGCATCCTCGCTTATTTTATCATTCCATCAGTGTGTTCTTGACTGATTATGAATGAATTCCTTGCAAGTTAACAAGCTGAAAACATTTTTGTTATTAAAGAAGGCCAAATCAAACTCTACCGAACAAATACATCTTGGATCTATGGCTAATGAGTTTTTCAGCTGTTCAAACACGATATGTGATATGAATGACGCTGGAGTTGAATCAGACCTAGCTGCTCATGCAAAATTCACAAGCTGCAAATGAGCAGCAGGGCATTTTTTTCTCACAGCTTCATTTCAGGCAGCTAAATTCTTTTGGGAGGCAGAGGGAAAAATGACAGTTTTGCATAGTATAGCTATATAAACGTGCTTAATGGAAATAGTGTTTACTGATCCCATTTTACAAAGGAATTGAATCAGAAGCATACTTTGAAATGCAGGAGGGCTGATCCACCCCGGCCTCCCACCTCCTCACCGCTAACTGCTGTACAAAACAAGGGTCGCGCAGCAGAAGGGGCACAGGGCAGAGCGTGGTGGGGAGCCCAGCCCCGTCGCTATAACTGCTGGTGTTGGTACTGCAGTGACACTGCTGACTTGGATTTATTCCCAGTTCGTTCAGTATGAAATAGTATGAGAACCAGGGTCACGGCTATATCTGTTGGTGATACAGGGCAGAGCTTAAAAATAATCCTTTGGCTGACACTCAGATTTATATAACAAAGGGTGGGGCAGTTCCAGATTTTCCAGCAAACTGGTGTTAAACAAGCCTCTCTGAGTGCTCGAGACCTACAGCTTGTGATGGCAAGGAACATTTAGACAGACCTTGTATCTGAATTATTTGTGGCATCATTGTCTGTCAAATCCATTATTACGGATTCCCTTTTATTCCATTTGCACCTGATAAAATAAATTAAGATGTAGCATTACCAAAAAACATGGGCTGCCAAAATAAAAGAGGGACCTGACATTTAGAGCATTTTGGTGATTCCTTATACTGTTCAAGGAGGCTCTAAAATTTAAACTGAAGTCACAAGCACAGATTCTCTCCCTTGAGAACATAGAATCATAGAATCATCAAGGTTGGAAAAGACCCTTAAGATCATCGAGTCCAACCGTCAACCTATCACTGCCAAGTCCATCTATACCGTGTCTTCAAGCACCATATCTATCCGTTTTTTAAATACCTCCATGGATGGAGACTCAACCACTTCCCTGGGCAGCCTGTTCCAATGCTTGACCACCCTCTCGGTGAAGAAGTTTTTCCTAATATCCAACCTAAACCTCCCCTGGCGCAGCTTGAGGCCATTTCCTCTCGTCCTATCGCTTGTTACTGGGGAGAAGAGACCGACCCCCACCTCGCTACAGCCTCCTTTCAGGCAGTTGTAGAGAGCAATAAGGTCTCCCCTCAGCCTCCCCTTCTCCAGGCTAAACAACCCCAGCTCCCTCAGCCGCTTCTCGTAAGTCTTGTGCTCCAGACCCTTCACCAGCTTCGTTGCCCTCCTCTGGCCACACTCCAGCACCTCCATGTCATTCTTGTAGTGAGGGGCCCAACACTGAACCCAGGATTCGAGGTGCGGCCTCACCAGTGCCGAGTAGAGGGGCACTGTCACCTCCCTGGTCCTGCTGGCCACACTATTCCTGATACAAGCCAGGATGCCATTGGCCCTCTTGGCCACCTGAGCACACTGCTGGCTCACGTTCAGGCGGCTGTCAACCAACACCCCCAGGTCCTTTTCCGCCAGACAGCTCTCCAGCCACTCCTCCCCCAGCCTGTAGCGTTGCATGGGGTTGTTGTGACCCAAGTGCAGGACCCGGCACTGAGCCTTGTTGAACCTCATGCAGTTGGCTCTGGCCCATCGATCCAGCCTGTCCAGGTCCCTCTGCAGGGCCTTCCTACCCTCCAGCAGATCGACACTTCCACCCAACTTGGTGTCATCTGCAAACTGAGGGTGCACTCAATCCCCTCATCCAGATCATCAATGAAGATATTGAACAGGACCAGCCCCAGTACTGAGCCCGGGGGAACACCACTCGTGACCAGCTGCCAACTGGATTTGACTCCATTCACCACCACTCTCGGGGCTCGGCCGTCCAGCATCTGGTGTAACCCTTCAGTTCGTCTGGCACTCGCCAGGGTAATCTGCAGCTGACAGCCTGTCTGAAAACCAGAGCCCCACGGAGCAGATGAGACCGATGCCCAGCTCCATATGAGGAGATTTGCTGCCATCTCTTGGTAGATGTATGTTCCAGAAAGTCACGAAAAAATTCTCTGCACAGGTACTAAACATCATCTTCTCCCTCTGCTCGTTCGTAGCCCTCCCGCGGCATCCCCTCAGCCCCTACTGCAGAGGCAGCCTGTGAAAATGAATCTCTCACCCACTGATACCCCCAAGGAGACCCTGAGCACCCCGAGCGTGCATGGGGCTGGGAGGGCTAAGTGCAGGGCAGGTGGTTTCTTCTTGGTCTTGCTGGTGAAGGGAAAAGGTTCAAGCAGAGACTGAGAGTGTGAAAGCCCGGAAGGAGGAATCTGAACACTGGGGAAAACCAGAAAAGCCAAAAGCAGGGTAAATAGCAGGTGTGCAAGATGGATTTTCAAAATAATGTGGTGAGGGCTTGACTGCTGCTTTGTGACTGCTGCTGCAGGTGCCAGTCAAACGCTTCCCTGTGCCCAAGGCGGAGGGGATGCTCCGGGAGCTGTCTGGCCCCCACCTCCATCAGCACCTGCAACAGGAGCGGGCAGGCAGCAGGCTGGCCCTGCAGCCGCCGTCATGTCACATGCCGGCCGCGATGGGTCTCTGCCGGCCTCCTGCCCCTGGCCACGCCGCAAGCCCTTGGTAGTATAAAAGCCTCCTGAGCTAGAGAAAGGCTGCAGGGAACAGGCTGCAACCTCTGCATGCCTGCAGGCAATAAAAGAGGCTTTTTTGTGCCTGGAGGTAATAAAAGAATATACTTGAGAAGATAGGGCGGCAGTGGGGACAGTGCTAGGGGAGGGAGCAAGGCAGGGAGGCAGCGCTCTATAAACCGCGCTTGTTGTGCGATTTACCTTCGCAGAGGGCAGAGAGCCGGGGCGGCACTCTGGCAGGGTGCGGGCTGAGGAATTGCTGCCTGGGGTGAAAGTGCTCCCCGTGGCTGAGCCAAAGGGATGACGGAGGATGTCCCATGGCCCTGCTCCCCTCCAGGTCCTGCCTCTGTGCCCGCAGCCCCCTCTCGTCCCCCTCTCCTCTGACTCTTGGGTTCAATGCACCCTAGCAGCAAGCTGCCCCGCTGTTTTTGCTGGGCTGGGTTTTCTCATGGGACAGCGAGTGCAGTCAGGCCAGGGCAGGCGCCGACAAGCCCCGGAGCGCAGGGGAAGCAGGAAGGCATGGGCTGCTGCGAGCGGCAGAGCCGAGAGGCTGGCCGAAGCCGACACTTCACCCTGATTTCAACCCCGTGCTCTGGTTACGACACCGGTGCTCCTAGGGTTGCCCTGGAAGCTGGATCAACAAAATGACTGTGGTTAGAAGTAACTCTCCAAATTTGAAAGAGATCTCTTGTTTCAGTTATATCTTTCCATTCAGCATGAAGTCCTTTGCAAGGTTTATTTAGTTTGAACCCTGATTCGAAGCTCCCAAGTGCCGTGTGTGTGTGCTCCAGTCATGTTTCTGAGCAGGATGACGCCGAGCTCCGCTCCTGGGGTGTGCTGGGGCAGGCGCCAGTCGCCTGCTGAGGGTACGGCCCTGCGACGGCCGTGGGAGCGGTGCCTTTCTGGAGAGATGCTGCTGGGAAAGCAAAGGCATGAATGAGCCAGGCGAGAGCACGAGCAGCGAAACAGCCTCTCGCCATCCATTCCCACTGTGCAAGGGAGAAAGAGTAGGAAAGAATTCTCTGTAAAAAAAAAAAAAGTAAATAAGAGTGCACGTGGGTGGGATGTGAACTCTTAGCAATGATGTCTTTTTCTAACAAAAATCTCCCCTGGATGCTGGGGCCAGAAGGGTGACTCTCAAGACCCCCAGGAGTTTCCTGGGTGGGATGATTCTCCTGTTTATCTTGTGGATGATGCTCTGAGCTCTCCAGGAGCCTCCAACAGTGAAGGACTGGTTCTGTATCTCATCCTGCCAGCAGCACAGCTTCAGCCTCTGTTCCTCTTTGATAGCAGAGCGCTCCCCGCCTGACCTTGTCACCGGGACCATTTCATTCTGGACTCAGCCCCAGCTTCCCTGCAAGCCGTGAGGGCTGATTAACGTCTCTGAGGGGGAACGATGAAAGCTGTAAAGCTCCCTAATTCACTGAAGCATCTCGGCGGCGGGTCCCCGCCTGGGGAGGCCTGCGGCCCCGCTGACTCCCTGCCCTCCACCAGCGCCCTTGGCCGCCCACCGCCACACACTGCTCCACCTGCTCGGAAACGCGCTCCCAAACTCTCCCTTCCTCCTGTCTCTCGGCTCAACGAGAATACCGGGAATGGGAATTTTAACTAGATGGGGAGTGAGAATTTAATTCTAGTAGTTCTAATTTAACTGCTTCTAACTAAACGGGGAGTTTCCAGCAGAGCTGGGGCTCCCGGTGCCCAGCTGCCCCGCACCCGGAGGCTGCAGGTGCCCTGGCTCGCTCCGGGGCTGGACCCGGTGCCTCTCGGGGCCGCGGTGCCCCTCCGGGAGCCTCGCCCGCTGCCGGAGCCGGAGCCGGCGCGGTCCCTCGCCCCGGCCGCGGCGCGGTGCGGCGGCCAGGCCCGCCCCGCCCCGCCCCGCCCCGCCCGTCCCCGCCCGCCGTCACGCAGCCGCCGCCGCAGAGCCCGGGGAGGCGCCGGGCCGGGGCAGCCGCCGCCGGAGGAGGCCGAGGCGGGAGCGGGAGCGCGGCGCAGGCTGCTGCCGCCGCGGCGGGGCCAGGTAGGGCGGGGACGGGGACGGGCGCCGGGGGGCAGCGGGGGGTCCCGGGCGCCGTCCCCGGGCCGCCCCCTCCGGGCCGCGGCGGGGGGGGATCCGCGGCAGCCGGCGGCGGGGCGCGGGGGCGGGTCACGGGCGGGGGCGGGGGGAATCCGCCGCGACCTGCGGGGGTTCGGCCGCCCGGGGCCCGGTCGGAACGGGAATAACTGTTCCCTTACGTAATGGTGGGCCTTACGGAATGAGGGCCGGTTTTCGAGTCGCGGGGTGCCCGCGACATGGGAGGGCGGCGGGGCGGTGGCATGTGGTACGGCGGGTGGCGCGGGGTGCTGCCACGCGCCCGTCTCGCCGACGCACCGCGCGACGCCATCGGCTGCGCCAGGCAGGCCGAGCCCGGATCGGTCCGGGGACGGCGGCCCCGCGGCGGGGGTTTAGAGGTCGTTGGGCCACGGCGGAGCGCGGCGCTTCCGCGACAAACGCTTCCGCAAGCGGGGGTCGTTTTTCACGTTCCGGGGGAGCGAAGGTCGTGGGTGGCCGCACCTGCCCGGATTTCGCCCCGGTTTAGCGCTGAGATCCCTTCCGCCGCGCGCGTCCGCGCCCCTGGCATCTTTTTTGCAGGTTGGCAAGCTCATCCTGACGTGCACCAAAAACCCCAAACCCCGCTGCGAGCAGCCAAACCGATTTTTGTTTCATTTTATTTTGCTTATTCTCAAAATGTAGCTCTTTTCATGGGGGAAATAACGTCAGTTTAAAAATCTTGAGGGCTCAGTTTTCCCCTCCCAAACCAAGCAGGGAGCAGCGTGCGGCCACAGCAGCAGCAGTGCAACTGCCTCCATTCTGCCTCGTCACAGCCCTCGCTGGGAACAACTCTTGCTGGAGGGTGAAAGACTCATTCAGTCTTTGGGCATTTGTAAAAAAAATAGTAACAAAATTTTTTCAAAAACGAAGTGGAGCTGACTCATCCTTACTGACCGACGCAGGGTTGTGTCTCTGGGGAATATTTATAGCGATGCTGGCTGAAACAGATCCCGTCTCGTTTCTCAGATGGTCTAGTGAGGATCAGAAGCGTGTTGCCATTTATTTTGTTCGGTGCAGCAGATGGTTGAATAATCACCTGTCTCCTGGCATTTCATCTATGAAATTTTGTCAGAATTCTTTCAAAAAAGGGCTCTTGCACTACTGAAAAGACATCCCAGAATAATCCCTCCCCCCCGCACTCTCCGCTGAAGGTTTACGCTGATCCACAGTCTGCACCTTTTCCTCCTGCCCCGGTTTCAGGGGTTGTGGGGGGGTGTGATGGTGTCTGGGACATTGCTGTCGGTTGCCATAGCAGCAGGAGCGATGTCCCCAGGCCTGGCTCTGGGCGGGATGCAGTCGGGAAGCACAGGGATGCAGTCGGGAAGCACAGTGCAGGCCCTCCTGGGTTTGGCATCTGCTCCAGGCAGAGAAAACCCCATCCCCTGGCTCCGTAGCCTGAGCTCCGGTGCAGCGGATGCTCCTCATCAGCGTGAGCGTAGCAAGCTGTCAAATTGTGCTGGAAGACAAAATGCCGTTTTAATTAGTCATCCCCATTGATTTGGCGCTGCAGCGGGGCCGGGAGCGAGGGACGTGTCCCTTCCTGAGCGCTCTGCCGGGGCGCGCGCCAGCCTTGCCCCTGCGCCGTGCTGGTGGCAGGGGGTGGGCCAGCAGTGCTGCGCATCTCCTTCTCTGCAGGTATTGGAAAGAAACAGATAGTTAACCTGAATGTTTAATTTAACGTATGGGGTATGCGGTTCTTTGTTCTTCCCTTGCAGTTTTAGTAAGTACAGTAGCTGCAGCAGGCTGCAATATCCCCCAACTTTGTTTAATTGATACTTACGTGTGATAGTTTAATCAGAGGTTTCTGTACAACCTTGTCATTCCTAATTTATACCCACGCAATTAAGAGCAGGCTCTTTCTTTCTTTAATTCCATAAATATTAGTATAGACTAAATCATAATATTTACATTTGCTTTTAAGGGGTTTATCGCCTCTATGCTCCTGTGTTTATTGGGCTACAGAGATACTGCATAAACCGATCTTTACATCTGCTCCATCGCGTATGTAGTTCAAAAGCAAAGCTGCGGTAGGAAGGCTGTGATCCTGCGAGTGTCAGAGGGACGCTGCACAGGTTTACTAATACCTGCATGAAAGAAACTGTGGACTCCAGAGTCTTAAATTTTGAGTCATAATGGTCCTTGGATTATATGATGTCGGCACCGTAGCAAGTTGGGGCAAAAAGTGTTGTTAAATATTGTGTCCCATAATGCAGAGTATTTACAAATCATGTGCTTATGCTGGCTTCTCAAAAGACTTGTGAATGTGCTGAACTTGATGTTTGGCCTCAGTGGGACTACTCATGTATTTACGGTTAAGTGTGTTTTTAAATCTCTGCACAGTTAGGCTTCTGAACCTGATTCAAAGCAGACTTTAGTCATGACTTGAATGGGTTTGGAATCTGAATCATAAAACCCAAACTGTGGACCCAGCACCGTGCTCACCTGGCAGCCTGGGATGTGGGACGGTGGGACAGGGATGCCGGCGCTGTGCGGAGCTGGTGACTCCGGCCAGCCTGCCGTGGCGCGCGGAGAGCTGGGCCCTGTTCTGCCCGAGAGCGAAAGCACCGTCCTTCGTGGTCTATGTATTGATACAACATATGTTGGTTGGGAAATGACACTGCACGGGCTGGGAGTCCAGAAAGGTGCTTAAAAGTTGCTTCATACCAAGGAATAATTTTTCCTTAAATGAAGGAGATAAATGAGAAATAAATTAGTCAGGTTTTTTTGATCTTGAGGCATGAGACCCTCGTGTGCTTTTTTCCCCCATGCAGACAGACCGTACTTGGTCTCGTACCCCGATGCTGTCTGTCCCTCCCAGCTCACATGCTGGTGGGACAGGTCCCTGGCAGCTGTTCTGGGTCAGCTCTGCATTTATCGTCTTTTCAGGGGTACCACTTGTGGAGACGGGGAGCTGAAACATTCAGAACTACTGTGACCATCAAGAAATGGTACATGAGTTCAAATTTATTAGGAAAAAATGTGGCTAGAGTAAGGTTAAATCCAACCTTTTTATTTTCTTAGCCTTGAATCTGATAGACTCCCACTGTCTTCATGAGAATCTTATTCTTATAATGGATTTTATTCTTATCTTAAATTTTTCAATTGCTTCTTCCCCTCATGTAAATATCATAAAGTTGATCAGCCTGTGTAGGGAAGCTTTAACTTAGGCACATAAGAGAGTTTTCAAGCAGAGATGAGTTTTCCTTTGGCTGCAGCCAGTCCCTACAGTTGCCAGGGGCACCTCGGGGGCTGCTGCCTGTTGGGCTGATCTTGATTTAATTGCCCAGAACTGCATCGTGGGGTGAAAACTTTGCCATCTGTGACACTGGAAAATATTGAAATTCGGCCTGCTGGAAGTCCTTTGTCTTTAATGAAATCGTCACTAGGGCTGGCTCTTGGGTCCTGCAGCGCCAAAGGAAGCTCCCTGTTTTCTCCCTATGGAGTTATAAATCAGGCATTCATGGAGGAGGTGGTGCTCACAGTTAACTCCTCAGTTCAGGTTTTCCTCGGTCATGACTTGCGCTACAGTACTTCCTACTCAAGAAAATCAAAATATTTTCCTCCTTATAGAACACTTTATATATATTCTACTTGGCCTGCTTTGTGCGGGAGCTGAGGTGCGCAGTCACTCTGCGCTATTTGCACAGTTGGACAAGGATAAAAGCAATGAATTAATTTCAGCCCTAACCTAATCTGAGTTAATGTGCTGGGATCTCACTGGTGAAAAGCAAGGGCACTTGGCCACGGCCATTCCTTGATCCCTTAAGAGTTTGAATCCTTGTTAAGCATGCTTGTCTTACAACCGCGCTCGCACAGGATGTAATCAGTTTTGTTTTCCATCTGTTAAACAAGAGGCTTCTGATTAGCCAGTGCAAACAGAAATAATTATTTTTGTTCTTGCTGACAACAGCAAGGTTAACCACCATGCACCTAGCTCATAGTGTTTTCCACACTCAGCAATTTTAAACATCTTGCTCTGTGTGCATTACATGATTTGCCTTGCAACCGGCAGGGATTTGGCTTTCAGTATTGTCCCTTAATTATAGTAATTGCCTAAGTGGGGAGATCTCGACACCTCCCACCGTCCCACAGCCACAGCCCAGGCTGCAGCAGCGGAGCAGCCTGCCACAGCTCATCCACCTGCCGAGCCTGGCCACCTCCAGTGCAGGTACACAAACGTCAGCGGGAGCAAAACTTGGCTTCATGGGCTTGGGTAAGGGAAAAACATAACCTACAAAATCCAAAGCAAAAGCATACAGCATTCAGTTTTCAAGAAAATATTTTGATTTTATGAAGGGACTCAAAGGGACTGTTGATAAAATATATCTGGTGGATTCCAAGGTGCAGCTGGCAGAGCAGTGCATTATCTTTCAAAGCAATGCTTATTTGATTTTCAAGTGTAGGGATTTTTAACATTTTAAATTTTTGATGACGCTAGATGGAAATACCCATCAGAGGGTTCTCATGAGACCGGGCTGCTCTGGCAGGGAAGAAGCCTTTCCTGAACACATACAGCCCTTGGTGAAGCCTCCCACCCCTCTCCTGAGTGCTGCCTTAGCTCTGGCTTTAAGGTACGATCTCCAAGCAGGTCATTGTGCTCTGCTTCTAGTGACTTTAATACGGAGCAGAGGAATTACGTAAAAAAATCTGTTAATACTTGGTTTGGTTTTTGTGTGTGTGTGTGTGTGTGTGGTTTTTTGTGGGTTTTTTTTGGTTTGTTTTTGGTTGTTGTTTTTTTTTTTTTTAAAGGCTGTGGTTCTGTGTTCCCAGACCCACATCTGATCAACTGTTAGAATGGTTTCTCCTGTAGAGAGAGGTGCTTGTAAACATTACATCCCAGCTTTCATGTTTGCACAACAAATGAAGAGAGACATTTAGGTCTAATACAAGCAGTTAAAACTGCTTTGGAATATGGAATTTTTTTTTTAATTTAACTGTTTAGCTGCTTACATATTTGGGGCTGCAACTTATTACTGAAGTATACCTGGAAAGAGATGACAGGACTTCTTGATGCATCTGGGTAGTGTCCACAGCTGAAGCTACATCATACCATGCACCCTTGTATCCTACTTTATTTATGTTCTCAGAAGACTGTTGGCTTTTATTTAGCCACCAGATCTGTTTTGTTCCCTCTAGGACAGGGATTCTTCATTTATGCAATAGCAATATCCTGCTTTAACAGGCAACAGCTTGTTGGATGGAGTGCTTGAGGCGTTGAGTGGCTGCTGCAGCTCCCTATCTGATATTCGTGGGGTGCTTGCCCAGAGAACTGCACCCAAGTCTACAGCCAGAAAGACTATTAAGAGCACCCCCCATGTTCAGAACTAGCTGTTTCGTTTGTGGTTTAAAGGAATAGTTTTCTGCTAATGTTGAATAGTCTGGAGTAAGGATTGGCAGGCAATTTTTTTAAGCGTTTGCACGCTTGTGTAATAAACTGCTTATTACTTTTGCATAACCAAAAAGTTTGTGAATATGGAATTTTAGTGCAACATCTGGTATTGAGCTTCATAAGTATGATTTAGCTCCTTTGCTATTTTAAAATTATGGAGTCTTGTCTATAAAGACAGGAGGTGTACACCATTTCAGATTGTTTGACTTTGCTTCCCTAGAACAAGTTACTGTACTTGGATAAGAAAGTAGAATTGTTGGTTTGTTCCTCTCGGGATTGTTTTTTCTCCTCCGTATATGCTGAGACGGTTTTCTCAGTGGCTAAGAAAATGGGATGCGTTCATATTTCTTGCAGGAGGCCACTGAACTAAGAATGGTCAGGGCCTGCTGAAGATGGGAAGGCGAGGACCTCCATGGCAACGTGGGCATCCCTACTGAACAAAATGTGGTGGAGAAAGCTGCCTCTGCAGTGTGCGCACCACTGGGCTGGCGCCTCGCTCCAGGCTTGGCAGAGAGCTCTTAGGCTGCACTTGGCTGCTGCAGCGGGGTTGTGGCTACCCTCCTGCCTGCCTGACTTCACACTGTAGCATCCCTTCAGTCTTAATTTTTCTCAGCAAGCTCATTTTTTTCCCAGTTAATGAAGAGAAAAACACTTAAAGGTCAATGTCTAAGGAGACACCTTAACCCATTAACAGCAGTAGCAAAGTCAAAGAAAACTGAAGCAGAAGAATGACAGTTTGTCAATTTTGCTAACATAAATGTTATCCATTTGCTGCTCTGAATTAGGGGGAGAGAGATGCTCCTGCTGCTCAATGCTTGTCCTGGTGAGATTTCCCGAGAGGATGACTGGGGGCCCTAATGCTTTGCATTGGAATGTATAGATCTGTTGCCAGGAACAGGAGAAACGTTTCTGAGAAACAGTTTTGAAAAAAGTTGTTCATTCATGCAGTTATACTGGTAAGAGAACAACAGTTAACTCTTTGGAAAGGCATAGACGGTTTCTTTTTTTTTTTAATATATATTTGTTCTGCAACCTGTTTCTCAGCCTGGGTGGCAAATGCACGGTAATTGCTTCTGCTGGCTAATGAGCAAAATCAAATCACACTGTTTGCTGCAGCGACTTTCTTCAGGCTGTATTTAATTGATAGGTGCTGGGTAGAAAATAAAACTGGCTGAAATGGGCTTAAGCTTCTTGTTGCATAAATGAATTAAATAAGTTTCTGAAGACTGTAATTTCCCTTTTCTTCCCCCCCCCCCCCCCCCCCGCAGAAAATGGCTGTTCCACCTGCTTACGCTGATCTGGGCAAATCCGCCAGAGATGTTTTCACCAAAGGATATGGTAAATAAAGCCAAAATAAGTTTGGTCTTTTGCTGTCTACCTGATTCCTGAAACTGTTAGGATTTTATTACTTTTCCCTGATAAATATTCCAATAATTTCCATTAGAATCCAGAGGATTTTCTATTGTGGCTTCACATTGCCCTTGCTGTCTGGAAAGGGAGGGTAACTTACTTTTCTTCTGACAAAATTCTTCCTGTTCCCCAGAGGACAGTTGTTTGTTTTGAAAGAAAATTCTGTGTTGTATTTTGACTGTTGCCTTCTATCATGAATAGGATCACTGATGTCAGTAGTTCGCTTATAAACAAAATGCTGCTCAGTATGAATACAGACACTATTGCCTAATTTGGTCCCAATTATATTGCTGAGGTCCGTAGGATTAATCAGTCAAGTGCTATCTGAAGTGAGTACAAGCTGCATAACCTCTTCAGAAAACCACGTGGTTTGATAACTGTACCCTTGGTTTATTTTTTTAATAGTTCACAGGTGATTTAGAAGGGAGTTTTAAGAAATAAATCAGAAATGCTTTTCAAATTAACATATATATAATTAATAATTTTTACTCATCTTCTAGGTTTTGGGTTAATAAAACTTGATTTGAAAACAAAATCCGAAAATGGACTGGTGAGTTTGGAAACACATTGAAATCCCAAACATTGCAATGTTCTTGTGCTTAATGTGTATTTCTTTTTAAAAGTATATGCGCATCCCTTACTCTCCCCTTATCATTTTTCAGATATAACCTTGCAAGTTAGTTTGCATTTATAATTTTTGTGTTACATACGAGACCGTGCACAAATTAGAGTAGGAGATACAGTGAAGGGCGGCTATGCAACCATAGTAATTGCTTACTATGAAAATTATGTTGCTATTTGAGGTCCTCACCATGGCCTGTGCTGGGAGGAAGCGTCAGTGCCTCCCTCCTGCCTTGCTGGATTGAACAAGCAGAAATACGCTGGTTTCCAGTTATGAGAGGTTGTGCTCCCTCATGGATTTCTTTCTGTAAAGGTTTTGATTTAGCTCTGTGCTCGCATGGGGCACAAACTCTCTGGGGGTCTATTAAGGAGCATTTCGGAATAATGTTTTGCCCAGGGCTAATAATCAGTTTTAAAGGAGAGCTTGCACGCAGTTGTGATTCGCGACTCCTCCGTGTCCTGTGGTCAGAATTGTGGACAGTATCGTTTCTAAATGTGCTGCATGCTCTTTTTCTTAGCAGTCACTAAACAAGCATAGTTGCAATGTAACTGTGTGTTGGAGCTAATATGTAGAACATCTCTGTGAAGCATTTGCAGACTTGGATACTGATTCACAGATATCCCTTGTACAGACTAGCACCTTGTTCTGTGTTACGCTGCTGGTAAGGGCTATCCACGTTCCTGTCCCGTATCCGTTCCCTTAGCGTGCCATGCTTTTTCTCTCTGACGCTGAATTTTTTTGTGGGGCAAGAGTGTGTTGATATTAATGACTAGCAAACATGTTCTTAAATCTTCTGAGAGCTCTGCAGTGTTGAATAATATCCCAAATTATAACAACTAATATGTTCTGCAAGTATAAGTATTTCCCATATTATGTGTGTGTATATATATATATTTTTTTTTTTTCCTTTTAGGAATTTACAAGCTCAGGTTCAGCAAACTCAGAAACGAGCAAAGTTAGTGGTAGTTTGGAAACAAAATACAAATGGGTGGAATATGGATTGATGTTCACAGAAAAGTGGAACACCGATAACACGCTAGGCACCGAGATTACTCTCGAAGACCAGGTAATTTTTGGCTCAAAAGATGCAATTTACAGATGAATTTATGACAATCTCTAATTATAAATCCAACCAGTGAATTTCTTTTCTGTTTAGCTTGCACGTGGCCTGAAGCTGACCTTTGATTCCTCCTTCTCTCCTAACACTGGGTAAGAAGAGAGTAAGCTTAAGTGACAAAAAAAGGCATTTTTTTAATTTTAGTTTTCCAGAATACTGTCTTGCTGCTTTACTTGTTCTGTTCTAAGATATGAAGGCAGTTAATAATCAGCCTGTGTATGATGAAATCATGTACCTCTGATTTAAATCTTAGTATTAACAATCCCTTCTTAATCCTAAACTACAGCAAGCAAACTTTTAAATACAGTAACTTCAAAATTATAGTCAGAATTAGGATAGGAAGAAGAGGTTTTGTTTGTGCCCCTGTTGCTTATTTCTGGCCATGTCAGAGGATGAGCTACCGTCTGAATAAAAGAGCTAAACAAGTCAGCTGTAATGCAGAGCTTAACAAGCTCCGGGAGCCAGTTGGCCCCGGCTCTAATAAGTCGACACAGTAATTGGGCTCTTCTCCCGAGCGGAATTTATCATCTGAATTCTTGCTGGCCACAGCGTGCCTTGGTGGTGGATGAGTATTTCTGACACAGCGATTGGATGCCACATTTTATGTGGGCCAGAGGGATTAAGCAGCAGCTGTAGGTCTAGATGTTGGTTTATTTTTTCCCTCTGATTATCTTTTTGCAAGCAGTGCTGCCAGTGAGTCAAAATATTCTGCACATTAGCTTCCCAGAGCAGCACGCTGCACTGCAGGCTACTGGGGTTATAGTCCCAGCGGAGGTTTCACCCTGTTAGATTGCGTGTCCTGCATTGTCAACTGCTTCCAGTCCACTCCTAATTCTAGATTCACTAGATATTTTTGTATTTGTTAACCAGAATAATCTCTAGTGTTTGTTGATAATTATTTCTTAACTGGTAGGATTCTTAAAGAAATAAAAAAGAAAAACTCTTGTATGAGAATGACAAGTTACAGCTCTATAGCTATTTCTTAGACACTTCACAGACACTGTAGTATCCGAGTTATAACGATTGCCTTGTGGGAGGACTATTATGATTTGAATAAATGGAGTGAGATTCAATCCTGGTGTGACCTGGTTTAGGTTAACAGGGATGCATCATCTCTGAATATGAGACACCCTCTCCCCCTTCCTTATCACTGGCTGTGATGAGTCTTTCAACAGGGAGTGTCATTTTTAGGAGCGCTCCATGTTAGCTTGCCTCTGTTCCCGTTGACATTGGTGCGAGAGGTACCGCTGACTTTTACAGAAGTTGCAGATGAGCGAATGCTGAGCGCTTTTGGCACTCCTGCTCTTTATTTCTGATTTTGCAAAACACAAGAAATTCCCGAGTCCAAAATAATAATAATAATAACAAAAAAAGAGAGCAATCTCTATGTAGGTCTGATACAGCATTGAAACAGATCTTAGAGACTGTTTTTGCTAGCTGAAGTGAAAGCTTGTTTTGAAATTTCAAATTAGCTTGACTTTTCCAGAAAGATTTCAGTAAAAGATTTGGTCAAAGACAGAAGACACTTTTAAGGTAAAAAGAGAAGAAAAAGATCTTAAATAAGAGTAGCTGAATATATTAGACGTAACTCTCTTGCCTCATGAGGGTCTGCACCCTTGATGTAAACCGACCTCAGGACACATGAGAAAACACTGTTCCGGCCAACAGTATAAAAAGAAACCAGTGACTCGGGCAAGTTTATTTCTGCGTTAACCTGGCAGCCTTTCTAATGGCTGTAACCATTAAACTTCATAAGGCGTCCTAAGGGGAAAACAGGGTGTCAGAGCCACTGAAGCAGCCTACTTCCTTAGCAGCAGAGACTTTCCTTCAGGAAGCTGGAGACAAAGTAGTGATTTCTTGACGTCTGTCACAGTAAATGAAATTACCCGGTTCACTAGGATTGTTTAAAAATTGTTTGTTTGGGACAGGCCAACTACTATTGACTTTCTGTGGCCAACCTGTAAACTGCCCCAGTTTCCTTCCCTTCCCTGTATCTACCAAACTTCCAGAACCATCAGATTAGTTGGAGATGAGGGTTTGGTTTCGTCACCTCCCGTCTGGCTTATTGTGCTGCTGCTTTTCAGAACGCAGCCCAGAAGTGCTTAGTGAGGCGCCACACCGCATTTTATTCCTTGACTGCAAATAATTCACTGTAGCTGAATTAGGGTTTTGCAAATGTGAAAGGTAAGAAGGTGACATACCATCTGGCTCTCCAGGTACGCATACTTTGTCTTCAAGAACTATTACACTCGGTTAAAGTAGCTGATTTGATTGAATTGCTACCTACAAGCGTACCTTTTCAAAGATACAAGATTCTTTCTTTTCTCTTTAGGAAGAAGAGTGCTAAAGTTAAGACAGGGTACAAAAGGGAACACATCAACATCGGCTGCGACATGGATTTTGATATTGCTGGTCCTTCAATACGTGGAGCCCTGGTGGTTGGCTACGAGGGGTGGCTGGCAGGTTACCAAATGACTTTTGAGACAACGAAGTCTAGAGTAACCCAGAGCAACTTTGCTGTTGGCTATAAGACCGATGAATTCCAGCTTCATACTAATGTGTAAGTATTGGCAGACGGGCATTAAAAAGGAATTTGAAAGGATTTTGCTGCTTACTAGAGCAATGAAAGGGATGGAGTTTCAGCAACGGTGAAAGAGTGAATGGTGGATTTCAAATTACTTCTTCATTTAAGATGGCAAGCTGCCTTTTTTTTTAGTTGCATGAACTTTTCTTTGAATTATGTGGGTGAGGGAGTTTATGATGAAAGGAACTGGAACTCACTGAGCACCCAAGTATCCAGTGTCTATCTTTCTAAGAGATAAGGATTATTAGAATCTCTTAGCGGAATAATAAGACAAGTGGGTTATAAAAATATTCTTTGTGAAAGTTGAAATAAAAGCAATGCCTTTTGCACATGTCAAAATCAAACAAAATGGTGGTTTGATCTGTAGATGAAAGAGTTAATCAGAAGATGAACACGAATAGGCAAAAGGGAATGAATGGAAGAGATATGGACTGCGTTTGTTTTAGTACTGGAAGGGATATGGTGTAAAAGTGTAGGGAAGGGATAGTACTGGAAGGGATATGTTTTATTTTAGTACTGGAAGGGATATGGTGTAAAACCAAGACCAAATTCCATGAAAACCTTAATTTCTCTGTCTCCTGTTGCTCTTAAAAAAGCAATTTATGCCTCTGGGGAAGACAGTATTTTAAGATTAGGCAATCCCCAATCCATTCCCCCCGCCCCCCCCTTTCCTGTTCCCTTGGGTAATTGGATATTTTGCATGTAGCAGAGCTGTTGCAGGCTGTTCCCATTTCGGGGCTGCACAACTGTTCTGCCTTCCTGGAGCTGCTTCTTCAAAGGCTTTCGGTTCTGTTTCATGCTGTTTTGCAGAGATCTGGTTTAGGAAGCTCACACTGCCTTACAGAACAATTGAACCTTCACAGCTCAGACAGCGTATCTGGAGGATTGCCAAGGCACAAAAACGTGGGCAGAAAACTTTCATCAGAACAATATGCGGGGTCCCCCTCCACTCAGTCCTTAGGAGTTATTCCTTCAAGCACAATGACTTTCAACTTTGTTATACTGTAGCAGTTCAAAACATTGTATTATTGGCTTTTGCTAGAAAATGTTGTAATTATTATTACTCTTAATTAAAAGCAACAGCAGAAAATAACTTCATAACAGCAGCAGGGGCTCAGATCTTACTGTACTGTTTCTTGGCCTCCTGAGGGTCTGATTCGTAGATTGCTGTTACTGTACATGGATGATAAATCATCTTCAGGAGGACGCCTTGTTTGTTTATTTAATATTCGTACTCTACCAATTGACAGGCAAACCCATAAATGTGTGATATGAATAGAAATCTTATTTATTGATATTAATAGACTAGTTAGGTATTTGACGTGTTTCCGCTTTGAAACGTGTCAGAGTTTTTATATTATCCTGGAAACAGTTGTGTGTGGAACGCCCATCACTAGCCTGCTCGCTTGCTGTATCTAGGCAGTTCAGTGTTTCGCAGGGGTGCTGTGGCAGAGCTGATCATTCAGCTAGGTGGGGCTTGAAACGGGGGCTTGTGTTCCTGGCCTTACACAGAGCAGCTGGGTAGTTGAGCAAGTTACTTTCCTTAATGGTGCCTCAGATATATTAATTTTCGTAGGGGGATAATGTATTTTTTTAATCTGCATCTGAAAAGCGTTATTATTACTATTAGAATTAAAAGGAGGTTTGACTTTTTTATTATTATTATTTTTTAATAATAAATAATAAGTAAAAGGAGGTAGGGCTGGATAATTTCTAGTTCTAAATATGACTTTCCTCGTTTTTTAAGCATAGCTCAGACCGCCCCCCCCTAATGTTGCAGGTCAAGACAGAGCTGTGTGGGAACCTTGCACAAAATCTGCCTGTATAACCAGCTCTCCTCAGTCCTTTTTAATCCCTCCTTTTCTTGAGAGCCAAGCACATGCAGTTATATGTGAGCTTCAGTCTTATCTGAAGTAAGTATTGTAGTGTTTTTCTGGAAGAATTGCTCTAACAATTTAAAAGGCTGCTGCTATCGCTTGAACTTTTAAATAGGCATATCACTACTGTTTGTGCAACTGTTATGAACTACGGAACATCAGGCCAAAGGGGTAAAAGTGGAGAGATTCTAAATCTGGCCCTGTTCATAAGGTTTGGAATATGCTATTAATTGGAACCAGATTATTTCCTAGTTCATAAAGAATCATAAGTATTTTATTTGCAGAGGTCTTCCTGTGGTTTAAAGCCCATTTTGCGCAATACGTTTGTATCCTCTTTTAAGAAAATGAGCGAAAATGGAAATCCAGATGCTCACTGGTTTACAAGGAGTGCAAGGCTTTTAGAAGTCTTTTGCTCTTGTTTTTATGATCTGCATGCTCTAACGTTTTGCATTTTATTTACCACACTTTATCCCCTATGTGACATTGGTGTCAGCAGTAATTGGGAGTTGTGCTACTCGGTAGCAGTGGTAGAAGGCTGTCATCATTCAGCTGTTGGCCAGTGCTCTCTGCGAAGTAAAATTAACGTCATTTCAGTTTCTAGGAGAGAGATAGCTATAGGACAGATGTACCATAAGGACTATTGCAAATGGTATTCATTTGCAAAAGCCGATAGACTTGGACATTAAATTGGCATCTTCACTTCTGATACAGTTCATCTGTGTCTGGTGCAAGCATGCTGACGAGGCAGCGTTAGGATGATTGCTCAGGCTCAGCGATGGGGGTGCAGCCCTTTCAGGGCACTAGGGAGACGTACGCCTGGGAAGAGAATTATTTCAGAGATGTGCAGAGAAGAATAAATCTCTTTACTACAAAGACTCCCATCTAGAGAGAAGGGAAAATTGGAAGCTGTCATCATTAGTCTATTTCTGATAGTTTGTCGTGGCTTTTTTTCAGTTTCATAAGTTGTTTGTTGAAATACAGTAATCATCAATGAATTTAAGCATTTAAAAACGACTTCATAACCAATCTGGCCTAATGTCTCTATCTTATTTGTTACAGGGATATTAAATGAGGTGTAAGTGAATGTTTTGCAAATATAAATCTTACTGGAAAAAAAAGATGATTGTTTTGGTGTGCAGTTTAAAGCCAGACTAATGCATTCCTTCCAGGAACGATGGAACGGAATTTGGAGGCTCCATTTACCAGAAGGTGAATGATAAACTGGAAACTGCTGTGAATCTTGCTTGGACAGCCGGTAATAGCAACACTCGCTTTGGAATAGCAGCCAAGTATCAGATTGACCCAGATGCCTCTTTTTCTGTGAGTACTATGCATTTATAAGCATTTCAAAACAGGCTCCTGTAACAGAAATGTGAAGTAACCTTTACATCAGTAAAATACAGTTTTGATGCAGTTCTCTGGTGCATAGTGGGCCCATTGGCACATATATCTATTTGTCTTGGTTTTGGCAGCGTGAGAGCACAACTATTGGATTTTCCTTAAAAGTGACACAGAATGTTTTATCGTATTATTGGGCACTGTTTTGAGATTTTGAGGAAAAATTAACTTTATGGGTTTGTTTGTTTGTTTGTTTGTTTGTTTTTGTGGTTTAAAAGATGAAATTCTTTACCTGCTTAAAAGGTGTTATTTAGTTTTCAAGTGGGAAGGACTTTGAAGAAAGATACTAAATTATTTACATAGAGTATTTTTTCCCTTTAAGGCTAAAGTGAACAACTCCAGTCTGATTGGATTAGGATACACTCAGACTTTAAAGCCAGGTAAGTCTACATGGAAGAAATTCAGACATCAGTAAGTGATATTTTAGTCTGGAAATATCAAAGAGTTTTTTTGTGACAAAACGTGAAACATTCTGTAACACTGCTGTTCTGCTTGGCAGCCCAGTGATGAACTTTTCCAGGGACTGCTCTGTTAATTTTGGATGACTCTTGCAAGCAGGACTATTAGAGACCCCCATCCACTGATCGGTCAGATACTCTCTTTTGTTGATACAAAATATATCTACAATTAGGTGTTTCACAGATAAGTAAATGTGCTTTCAGTCCTTTCAGAGTCTTCCTATTACTGCATTTATTTTGCTTGAAAACATGACTTTCTCAAGGTCCCCTGGTTCAGGAAGAGGACAATCTTACTGCTGTGAAATTGGTTTTAATGTAGTCTAATAAATCTGCTGCCAGAATACCAAGCAGATTGACATGAGCTATTACAGTAGACAGCGCTTAGGCCTTTTCATACCTAGATTTTAAAGTGGTTTAGAAAGTTGGGTACATATCAAGGTCCCAATTTTTCATTACGCTGGACTCTAAAATTAGATTAATCAGTAGGCCAGCAGCAGTGAACTGACTCAGAGCTTTAATTACTTGGAGCGATAAAAAGCAGAATCTATCACCGTGGTTTATTATGACTTTCATAATTCAGGAAGATTTCATATCTGTGAATTGTTTTAAAACGCCCACTCCTTACAAGGCTAGCTGCCCAATTACGCTCACCTAGCTACCCGCTAAATTAAAGCAGTAACACAGACACTGCACTTACTGAAGGTAAAGTTCATTCGAAGTTTTAACAGTTGGTCTTTTCTCTCACTTTTCTCTATTTCGCAGGTATCAAACTGACATTGTCAGCTTTGTTGGATGGCAAGAATGTCAACGCAGGTGGTCACAAACTTGGTCTAGGATTGGAATTTGAAGCATAAGGAGTGATTCTACAATCACTAATTTGAAAATACAGCATAGCTACCTTCAGAATATAGTGTACCTTTCAATGTTTTATGTCTGGGGTGCAAGTATTGCTAAGTATCAGTCCTGCTAGTCCTGGTTAAAGACAGCTAAGCTTTAAAAATGATGTTGTGAAAGAAATGGAGACAAAAGCATAAAAAAAAATCCTAATTCCAGGCTTTTTTTTGGAATGCTGTTGCCCATCACATCTGTCAGCTGCCACGTGATAGGAAGTAGGAAGGTATTGATTACCTTTACTAGCATATTGACTGCGCAAGGAATATGTTAATGTGGTATAAAAACTGAGACGTTAAGAATCGCAGACCACTACATTGTACTGTTAATTCCGTAAGCAAAATGTTCCGACACTTAAGGTTTCAATTCACAATGGAATGTGCAATTTGTCTGAAAAAGGGATTTTAAAAAAAAAAAAATTTTTTTAGATAGGCATTTCATAAATGGCTTGTCCTTTTTTGTTACCTTGCACCTACAGCTGTCTCCAGAATGCTTTAGGTTGTCCACCTTGTGTAAGTGCGTTGCGGAGGAGGTTTGATGTGACTCAGCCAATACTACCTGTCCTGTGTTGTGGTTCCTTTCCCTTGCACTGACTGGAAAGCTTGTAAGACAGGGCCATAATCAGGGAAGAGTCTTTGTAACTGCAATCACGTAGTTGCATCACTAAATTTAAAATGGACTTTTGTTGTTATTACCACTTTTTTTTTAGCAACTAAATGGGTACATTTTTAGAGAGTCTTCCATTTTGTGTGGAACTAGACCCCAAAATGCTGTACTTGACACTACTAAAAATGGATAAAAAAACCAAACCCAACTTGAATAAAATATTGAAATGTCACCTTTTACTTTGTCTTCATATTAATTGCGAACACAATTTAATATTAATTCTTGGCTCCAGAAGCAGACTGGCAACAGCTTAGTGCATATTTTGTACCACGCAAACAAAAAATACGTAGTGGATATAAGTTCCAGACATGGCCATATGCTTAGTGCTCACTAAGCTCTGGCAACTGCACATATGCATGTGTTTATCTCACAGAGAAAACAAGATAATGTGACTTGTTTATCTTTCTTTCATTGCAGAATTCACTAAGTTGAATTACCCTTCTGTAAACAAATAGGTGTGAGCAATGAATCAGTTGGGATATACTTCAGTGGCTTTTCATTAAAACTTTGTATTTTTTCATGTGTAAGCAGGCGACCTGGGTGGTGCGCGGATGGCAAGAGGCTGCGGTGCAGGAGGACGTGCCTGAGGAGGCAATGGCGCTGGGACACCGAGGCGGTAGATCCGCCTCAGCCACAGCCTGCGAATTGTGCAACGCCGGCTGTCTTCCCTCGTATCGCAGCCTATTCCCGAGTATTTCCTAGGATGTCTTATCTCAAATATTTAACTTAACACTGGTGGAGGAAGTAGTCCTCCTCTAGATTTCCCCAATCCGAACAAATAACATGCAAACAGCTCACAGTAACTTGGCAGACGCTCAAAATTAGCGCGTGTTCCTGTATGCTGTGCGTGGCTTGTGTTCTGTGTCCCTGCGAGCCTCTGGGCTCCTTGCTCTTGGTTTTCTCGTGCTTGAAGCATCGGTGTTTTGGAACTTGTTTGATCAGCTTCAAGGCTTCTCTCAGGGCTTGCATCACCTCACTTGGGCTGAGAACAGGAAAGCTTTTTTCTATAAATCCATCAAATTCTGCGAAAAGCATTCGTGAGCGGTACAGCGCAAAGCCCAGTCAGACAGGGCTGTGGCTCTGAGTGGGGGGCCTCTGAGAGGGAAACCCGCTCTCCTCTGTCACGGGGCTGGCCGCCCTTCCCGCTCGCCGGGCGCTGCCTGCTCAGGCCGCTCTCCCGGGCCCCGGCCCCGGCCCCGGCCCGGGCCCGCGCGCCCCCCTCAGCCCCCGCGCGGCGCCTTCCCGCCCAGGCGCATGCGCGGCCGCTTCACCCTTCAGGCCGGGTTCCCGCCCTCCCGCGCAGGCGCCGGGGGGGCGGTGCCATCGCCACGTCGGTGGGGAGGGGCCCGGGAAGATGGCGGCCGCCGGCCAGAGGAGCGTCCCGGCGGGCCGCGCTCTCTGCCTCCTGCTGCTCTGCGGCTGGGCCCTGGCGGCCCGCGGCCAGGAGGCCTCCGGTGAGCGGGGCGGGGGGCGGGACGGGCCCCGGCGGCTGGCTGGCTGGCTGGGGGGCTGGGGGCGCTCCGCGGCCGCCCCGCCGGTCTTTCACCAGCTTCGTCTTCAGCGCTTTTCGGCCTAGAGGTCTCTGCGGCCGCCGGCGGGGCCCGCCTGCCGCCCTCGCCGCCGGTAGGCCGCCCTGCCCGCCTCGGCTGTGGGCAGGGGCCGCCGGTGGGGCGCGGCTCGGGGCGGCCGGGCCCGGCCCCGGGAACCGGCCTCGGCCGGGCCTTCGCTGTCGGAGAAAGCCGGTCCCGGCGGGGGCGGGCGCTGCGGGAGAAGGCGCGCGTTACCGGGCTGCTCCCGCGGCGGGCGGGCGCGGGACTGTATCGCCGGGTGTTCACCGTGTTTCTTGCTGTGGAGAGCAGTTTAGCTGGTTGCTTCCCTCATCAGACTTAATATTTTGTTCTAATTATTCTAGTTGCGTGCCTCTTTTTAGCCCCCCCGCCCCGAAAATAAGCTTATGTTATTCTGCAGGTTGGCTCCTAGTTAAGTCCACTTTCTTTCTCCCTCTTCCCTTCAAAACGGCCTCAAGCTGCACCAGGGGAGGTTTAGGTTGGATATTAGGAAAAACTTCTTCACGGAAGGGGTAGTCAGGCCCTGGCACAGGCTGCTCAGGGAAGTGGTTGAGCCTCCATCCCCGGAGGTATTTAAAAGACGGGTAGATGTGGTGCTCAGGGACATGGTTTAGTGGTGGGCTTGGCAGTGCTGGATTAAGGGTTGGACTTGGTGATCTTAAGGGTCTTTTCCAACCTTAACGATTCTATGATTCATCCTACAGACCAGCTGTAACCTAATGCTAATAAGAAACACATATTTCAAGTGCGATGAGTTTCTGTTTGTTTTAGATGAAGTATGGGTTGGGCAGTGAAGAGGAAGGTAGTTATCAAAGGAAACGAAGGGAGCTGTTTTGAGCTGGCAGTTCCTTTCTTGCCCGTCAGTCACTATATCCGAACCAGCTCTATTTGTGTTGCCCCTCGCCTGGTCTAATGGGTAGGCAGTAATGAAGGAAGAGGTTCATGATGTGGGACAGAAACCTGTAGGAAACCAAGAAGTTTTAACTTAAAAAAATCATGGAACAACTTGCTTTCTAAAAAGTAAGTTTTCCTGGAAGTGAATTTTGACCCTGTCAAATGTTTTTATGTACAGTGTTTACTAAGAGGACTGTGTTACTAGTTCTGTTGCCATGATTGAACATGAATATCTATTTCTGAAGCTGAGGCCTCTCTGGAGTCCAGGCACTATGTCTAACATCATCTGACAGGGTTGTATAACCGTAAACAGTGCAACCACCGTTTATAATGCCAAATACTTTTGGGTAGGTATCATAAATCAGTTGTGCTGTAGTTGCTAAACTTGCTACTCCTATTAAAACAAAAAAATAACTTATTTTAGGAATAATGGGAAATTATTCTTCCTCACACTGAAGCTGCAGCATTAGCTGGTGGAAGTCCCTTGCATTTAAGCATGTATCCTTCTAAACCTTTCATGTTAAAATGAGTTTAAGAATAATTTGAAGTGTAAGGATACATGCAGTGTAGTTCTATAGGGAAAATATGCTTGTTTGGATTTCAAACAATTTAGCTATTACTCTCTAATACTTTTTGTCTGTTTGGTGAGGGTAGCAGTAAGGTCTGCCTACCTCGCTCATAACGTGCTAACTAGCTATAAATATGAAACTGTCTTGCAGCTGCCTTTCCTTGTATTTATCTCCACGTCTGCAATTAGTTGGCTTTACTCCTGAGGGGAGATAAGAATTCCCTAAACTTGTCCTGTACAAGAACTGAACAAGTTAATGTTGATATGATAATTCAGATGATATGATAATAGTAGTTTCTTCAACAAGTGTGTTAAATGTAAAGTAGTTGACTTTGAACTTTAGCAGAGAGGCACCGTAATGTCTAGTTCATGTGGGATTAGTTGAGTCTTCTCTGTTTTGGTTGGTTAAAGAGCAATTCAAGATGGAAAAGTGTACCGTGTAAACAAAAAGTCTGTTGTAACTGATCCTCTGTAAATACACGTTTCATGAATAACATGATTCAGTGTCCCCTCTATAATATTTTACTTATGAGTAATTTGAGACAAGCAGTTGGTTGAATGCTTCGTTTCTAGAATCTGTAACTTTCCAGTGAACCAGGGAGTTCCTTGGGAGCGCTTAATGAAAGTATTGTTACTTTTTTAAAATAAAAAAGTAAAAAATAGTTTGGAATGCCAAAATACAAGGCAAGTATGGTTCCGCTATTTAAATTATGATGTATACTGAAAGTCTAAAATGTGTTCTTCATTTTTAAGGTGCCTCCTGATTTTAATCTGGAAGTGACGTGCTGTAAACATGAATAGTTTGCTATTTTTTTTTTTAGGATTAAAAAAACATTGGCTACTTATAAACTCCCTCTGCATCTTTTTTTACCTTCCTTTGGGTAGAGAAGGGGGTGATGGGCCCTACATGTGGTTTTAATGCTCACCTTGGTTTTTATGTAGTTCTGTAAAGCTATTCTAGCATTGGAGAGATTATGAATTTGCCTAAGGGTGCACTGTTATGTAGCACTGTTGCTGACTTTCTTCATTATAATAATTTGCTGCCGACAAAAGGCTTTCCTATAGGAGCATATGCAGTCAGATTGTCCTTTCTTCAGCTTTGTTTTTTAAGCTGTGGTTCAGTAGTTTCGTTCGAGTTAACATAAGGTTGAATATCTTTTTCTGTGTCTACAAATTCAATAAAAATAAGTGCCTGGGAAGAGATACTAGGACCTTGCGTCGTGACTGAAGGAGACATTGCAGCGTGTTCTCATTTTTTGCTGGCGAAATATGCAATGGTGAAAGACTAAAAACGTTTAACTGCAGGAAGAGCTTTACTGAGAACTTCCTCTGTGGACCTCAGCAAATTCTATGGGAGAAAGAGTTTGATGATGGAGAAAATACTAATCGCGTATGATTCTACAAGACATCGTGAATCCACAGAGGGAGGGAGGACATGTCTCTGAAGTTCTAATCCTGGAAAATAGGCATGCTAAATTTTTCAGGGACGCTTTGGCATACTAATGTAGAAAGCACGTACTTCCCAGCTTTAATTCCTGTGCCACTCAAGACTTCTCTTTTGAAGTTGCCAAAGTACAGGAGTGTGTATTTCTGCCTATGAGTTCTAAAAAGTTTGCAGTGTGAAATATGCCCTGGTCATCATATGATTTCTTGTCTATAAAGTAAATGCCTTGCAATAATTTTCATTTCTAGCTGAAGTATCACAAGAGAAGTTAGTGCCTTATTATTGACTGTTTCTCATCCTTTTCTCAGATTCTATGAAAGTGGAGATGCTTCAAAAAAATATTTCTTCTAAAAGCGAGAATGAAACACTAAACAGATCCCAAAATTTAACAGATGACTCGCAGAGTATAACCCCAACAAAAAAAGAGGCAAGCCCAACAAAAAAAGAAGAATTCCCAACAACAGCGAAAATCAATTCGGTGACCGCGGTAAAACCATCTGCAGCAAAAGGTGATTCTCTGCCGTATGTTCTCTCTCATGCGGTGACAGCTAGTCCTGTGTCTCAAATGGATGTTGATGCTTCTGAAGATACTAAAATTGAGGAAGAGGATCTTCTAACAGATTTGAAGGACACACTAAATAGTTCACCACCCATCATAAAAGAAACTATGGAGTCAGATGGAGATGACGACTATGAAATGACATCGAATTCCAGATACAACCCAGACCTTCTAGAGATGCCAGAAGATGATGACTCTGACACCATTAGTAATTACAATGAGGAGATCAAGACCCTTGATGAGAAGATAAAAGATGTTTCTGTCACAGGGCTGGAAGAAGAAGAAGAAGAAGACAGCCATTTCTTTTTTCATCTGGTTGTAGTTGCCTTCTTAGTAGCTGTTGTTTATGTCACCTATCACAATAAGAGGAAGGTAGGTGTGCTGTGAAACGTTGAGAGAAACAGGTTTAGTATTTAAAATGAAGTTGCATTGCTTTGTACGCTTTTTAATAAGAGGAACTTAGCTTTTTGGAGAATGAAATCTTTGACCGCTCAGTCTTGTTGTGATGCTAATATGCAGATCATTAATGACATTTTTATCTGCACAATGAAAATGAACTTGAATCAAACATTTCAGATCAGAAAATCAATTAACTGCTGACATCAGTAATCCATCAGTTCAGTAACGGACACTGGTAGTGTACAACATGAGTTCTACAAATGAGACCTGAGCCAAGTCGAGTGAAGGTCATTGATAGATTAATTAATTTTGTTTCTGCACAGGATTCTAAACAGCAAATTAAGGAAGGTTTAATCCCAAACGGCATGGGAATGTTCCTGTCATAACTGTGATAATCCTTGTAATAAGTATTCACTGTAAGTGGTCTTTATAGCATAGATCTTCTGAGGGCTTAACAACCAACTTTTAGGAAATGTTTAACACTCTTTCCAGATTTAGAGAAGCCCAAAGTTAGTGTTTTCAGGTAACTCTTTCTTCGGTACAAGCTAATTCTCTGTATGTCAAAAGTAGCCTGATTAGTGCTATTTTAAAATATATTGCTAGCATAGAAAATTAACTCCAGCCCAGCCAGAGCCAGTACAGATGCATGCACAAATTTGCAATTAAATCATAGGTTAGTTTTCAGATATGAGGAAAATTTAGTGTTTGTCCTTGTAGAGAACACTGATTTGGTCGAGGATTTGGGGGACTCTGAAAAGAACACAGCTAAAAAAAAAACCTAAAACTTCTGCTTTACAGTGCAATGGCATATCTGAAATGTGCATTGCTAAGTCTTTATAGGGGAAAATGTTGAAGACTGTGTTACACTTGAAAATTTAACTTCGAGGGAAGTTCAAATAAGTGGTAAAAAAATGCCTTGTCTTTGCTACATGACATAATGCTTGTAGTATCATTTGGCTAATTGAATAGCTATCTGTTAATATTGCTTTTTAGCACTTAGAAATAATTTTGAGAACAGAAGATACACTAGTACTTTACGTACATAGACAGTGGCATGTATTTCTGTGAGACAACAGTCAAATTGGTTTAGGTTCCCCTTTTTCTTTCCCCATGCCCGCTTACACTGTCCCATTTCCTCTTTTGTCAGTATAGTTGCCTTGTTTAGCAAAGTGGATTCTTAGATGATGTCGGTGAGGAACAAGGCTAAATAGGGTGAAGATAATAGACATTTAAAAGTCTGATCACTTGAGTGCTTTGATTTATCATATAGCTTCTTGAACGGTTCTGCTGATATTGCTGAAGCTGGCACTGAGCTGTAATGCAGAAACAATTTATCAAATTACACCGTTGCTGCTTCTGTTGCCTTTGTTTCAGCACCAGTAATACAATTATTTTTAACAAGGGTGAAATGCCAGAATAGGTAAGATGACTAAACTAACAAATGTCACCAACTGGGGATAGTTTAATAGCCTGTATGTGCAGTACCTCTGAAGCTACACACATATCTTTACTGAAAGAGTTATGGGTTGAACGCCGCGTTTTTGCCAAACTGCAACTGAGGTTGCCAGTAAGTGAGTTGATGGCAAGGACAGCATGGAAATGGCTGGCTACTAGTGCCGTGCTTTATAGCAATGGTAACGCCATTGCCAGGATGAAGGGGTAGAACTGTGACATCAACAGAACTGTTAAGCTGTCTATCAAACCCAAAATGTTTCTCCGTACCATTATGTAAGTTGTCTGCTTTTTCTTTCAGATCTTCTTATTGGTCCAGAGCCGAAGATGGAGGGATGGCCTGTGCTCTAGGACAGTAGAATATCATCGTTTAGATCAAAATGTTAATGAAGCAATGCCTTCCCTGAAAATAACTAATGATTACGTATTTTGAAAGCACTGTGATTTGAGTTTGCTGAACTTATCACTCTTTGCCTGCCTAGTCATGTAATAATATTCAGGTATTCTAAATATGCTGCTTGTACTGAAATGAGATGTACTCTCTTTGACCTGGATGTTTTTGAGATTAAATCTCATGCAAGATCAAGGGCATGATACATCTGTTTGCTACTTTGGTCAGGTTTTATATCAACTATAAAGATACAGAGTTTAATAATTAGTGCTCTTTCCATTCATTAAGCATCATTCCTTCTGTCTGGAGCAGTCTTAATAGTGGTAATACAAAAAATAAGCATAAAATATTTTAGGTCTAATTAATGACTTTGGCATCACTAAATCAAATTAATGATCTCTGCTAATCACTTATATGGCTCATGAATCCCACTATATTGCAAACTTAAAATATAATTACTTTTTTCTATGCTTAAATCCCGATGCTGCAAATCTTGGTTTTTTTTGGTTCTGTTTTCTTGTTGCATAACTTGATCCTGTTTTAGGCAGAATAGCTAGCATGGCAATTTCATAATTTCTGTATGTGTTCATGCAGTAAATAATTTAAAAATAATTAGGTAGAAACCATTTTATTTCAGAAGTTACATACCATATATTTCTTTAAAATGTTCAAGATCTTTATGAAGGTATGCAGCTTCTTGACTGTCCATTTTTTTTCTCTAATATTTATGACTGTTTCATTACCTTTGTAATTAATGAATGGAAAATAAGCCTTGTTGAATAATCCTACTAAAATGTAGATAGTTGATAGGCTTTCAGTACATTGAAGCTTTCTGTTGAATTTTAAGACAGTTGGGAAACAGCTGTGTGGTTTGCTATATTATAAATGGGAGAAGCCTGAGAATGTAAGAGTAATTTATTTTGTTGTTATTCTGACCCAGGTAACAGGCAGATGAAAGGAATGGTGCGTGGGGCTGCCAGTCTGTGGACAGCGCACTCTTAATTTTTGACAAACTTTTATGCATTAGTGTAAATCAAGTTACTGGTACAGTAGGTTTTTTTTACCTTGTCTTTTGTACTTTCATTATTTATGTTTTCATGAGTTGTAAAATATAAAATCTTAGTTTTCTGTACATTCTGTTTGTGATTTAGTTTTCATACTGATAAATATGTAAATACTGGTGGATCAGAACCCCGTAATTAATGACTTGGTATTCAAGTAGTTATGTAACATTTTGAAAAAATCAACTTCACAGCTGTTGGCATGAGGAGTCCGAAGGCATGATACTCTCTTACAAATGAAGTGCTAAAAGTTCGAAATCCTACTGTTAAATGCATTCTTTTCATAACCACAAGAAGTAAAGCACAAACAAAATATCCCGAAACTGTTTTCTTGCAGTAATTTTTATCTTATTTGGACTTGTATCACTTAATATTTTGAAGAAGGTTTTTAAAATAAATGACAATAATAAGCTCGTGTTTTTTATCTTAACTGTTTCACTGCTGTTATACAGTACCTTCCGATAAAGAGCTTGCTTACGCTTGCGATTGGAGAACCAGTTCAAAACAATCTTTTCTGTTACTGATTAAATTCACTCTGTGTAGGGGGTGTACGAAGTTTTGTTTTATTCATCTGTTAAGTGATATGTAGGATGGATAGCAAGGCTTAAATGAAATCTTTTAAGCTGTAGGAATTAATAAGTTCTTTAACAAGTAATTTTTTACCTAAGTTGTATAATTAGTAATTCTCATGGAAGATAAGATACTTGAAACTCCTACCTGAATGTACCCACATTAAACCATAATGCTGCTGTGGTCAAGATCCAAAGGGAAAGGTTACTTCGAAAAGCTCCTTTAGGATGTTTAAATGTTGGAATAGGAGAGAAGGAGGCTACTGTTTTTGCACCCGGGAAGTTCAGTAGCTTTCTCCTTAAATAACATTCATAAAGCGTAGTGGGTTTGACATTAGACAGTAGTATGCTCACAACTTGCAGAACGCTTGTGGTTCCTTTCGGCTTGGTACCACGGGCCTTGCACAGAACCTGAATGAGATACTGAAGTGCCGGACCGCACAGAAGTACAATGATAGCCACATGAAAAGTTTCATTTCGAATGTCATTTTCTTTTAAACACATCCAGTGAATTAGGCCATCAAGGCAGATGTTACATTTTCAGCCACCTGACTGACTATAATAGCTAGAATACTGTTTAAAAAATGCAGAAAATTAACATTGACCTAAATTAGTAGAAATAAGGCATATTCTGTTGATTTCTGACATTCGTAGATGTGTTACCTTATTCCATCTTGGATGTCTTCCAAAGCTCTTGCAGCATACTTCAGCTGGCTGAGCCAAACCAATCTAAATGTTTTTCTTCCAGGCTTTCTGAATGAATAACAACGTTCTCTTTAAGACTATATGTTAATATGTTGGTGGAAAAATCTTGCATTTCCTTGCCCTCCCTCCCTCAAATTGTTTGTCCTTGTGAAAAGACTGTCTGTAGGGAGAGAAATTTATTACTTTTCCAGCTTTTGAGCTGTTCCTTCTGACAAACCTGCTCACTGAAACCCCTGTAACTTTTGCTGGAGGAGGAATGCACACAGCTAGGAGCAAGATTGCTTTTTGTGAGCTTTTTAGGGAAAACTGTCAAAGGCCTAGCGTCAACTCAATTACCAAACCTGCTTTTTTACAGTTTGTTTTGCAGTCATCACATTTGAAAATGCTCTTATGTTTAGCTGTGCTGTGACAATACTTGTCCCACAGATTTAGTATTCATTAGGTGAACCTAACAGTATTTAGGCCTAATGGACTGCAACTCTCTTTGTACTGCAAATGTTAATAAATTCTCTTCTGAAATGTCCATTTAGTTGTCTTCTCTGAAGATGCTCTTGCATGAGGTTACCTTAGAGGCGAAAATCATCTCTTGAGCCTTTTGCTCTTGATAGTTGTATCAGTACTGAAATATTTTGAGTTAGGTAACTGGTAGTTGAGGTCATGAAATCATGGCTCGCACGCGTGTCTCCTCTAGTAGAGTGCAGCTTTGCCTCGCTCCAAGTACTTCACTCCAAGCACTTCAGATGAGCAGTTATTCTTTGCTTGCTCTAGCTATTGTGCACATCCTCTTTATCTCACAAGTAAGAAATATGTCTTTTAAATATTTATATATAATTTTTTTTTAATAAGCCTCTTTAGTAATGGTACTAAGGGCAGCTTATTTGAATGTTTTTAAATTCACAAGGAATTAATGTGAATTTGAAATCCTTGAAGTTCTTTAAACAGTGGGTTTCATTTGGGGAATTGTCTAAATAGCTTCACTTCCAGGGCGCTAATGTTTTTAAGTACGTGGGGCGAATCTTGCTCCATCAGGCTGACAGTGATTGTAGCAAGCTGCCCCAAGAGATAGGTGTGGTCATGCCAAAGCAGGAGGCTTGTGGATGCATCGGAGCAAATTAATTTAGATAATGATGTTTGTGGAATATCACTGTTCTTAAAACCTGTGCACTGCTCATCCGCTCCAGCACTCAGCTAATAATGCTAGCCTAACATAGAGGCTGCAGTGCCAGTTAACACTGGTTATTTGTGTCCTGAAAAGGTGAATGCTAAATAATCGGCTTGTTAGCAACGGCATCTTGCCATCCAGTCCCTGCAACACAGCGTACACTTGCTCACTGTCACCTGTAGCAAGAAAATACTGGAAACAAAGGCAGAAAATAGTGAACTCTCACCTCCGCCCTGGCTAATGACTGTGCTGAATTGCTTCTGCAGCGCACCTGTGTGTCACTGTCATCTCGGTACTGTAGAAAAGGGACCGCACCCTTGTAGGCACGGATGATTTGAAATGGGTGCAATGACTTCGACGCTTTTCAAGGATATTTTTTCATTCGCGCTAGCCCTTGGCTTGTTGCCTGAACAGGGGAAGTGCCTTGCTGGATTGACTTGGGTAGCTGATACGCTCTTTCCTAATAGTACCAATAAAAAGGGAAAGGTTTCTTGTGATCCCGTTTTACAAGGGCTTCACCAGCACCGGGAGAGTGGAGCATATGTCATCAGCCATTGTGCAATAAACGAGCCATTTGCTGATGAGGTAATCAGGATTGAACTACTGTTTTTTAATTTCTTTAATTGAATTTGCTTGTGGAAAATTAAGAGCAGGCAATCAAAAATTCATAAAGTGCTGAGATCAAATAGAGGAAAAAGCAAGCAGATTTATGTTGGATCTTATCAACAAGAAATGTCTCGATGAATTTCTTTACTGAAGAAAGGAAACTTTCTCACATTAAGGTGAATTATGACTTCCATCAATATTCTGATAAAAGGAATAAAACATTCCTGAAGAGCTTTCTGATTAAACTTCTCAAGATGAAAGTTGAAGCTCTATTTATGTAGGTTCTCGTTAGTGGATGGGTTTTATGGAACGAGGAAAGAAATAATGAATAGGATAGTTTAAACAAATGATACATTTCACTTTTACTATCCAGGAAATCAGGTATTTTAAAATATTTATAGTTTAATTTTCATTTAGCACCAGTGTGCATTATTCAGCTAAGTCAACTGTCCTTGGCTGCTGCTGAGATGTGTACAGGGTGAACAGAGAAAGGTTTGCCTGAGCCGCGTGGTTTGAGTTACGGGAAATTGATTTGTAACGTGGCAATGAAAAACGTGGTCTCTCTTAAATAAATTTAAACGCTACAAAAATAATAGAAAGGGAAAAGGGATATTTCTGTGGCTCTAACAGAGACTGCTGTTAATATTAGAAGGAGAAGGGGGATGCTCTTGCAGCTGTAACTCAGGCTTGGGAAGTCTTTGCTTAGCGAGCTGCAGGCCAAGGTGGACAGAACGTTGGTCAGGGATTTCCCAAGTCATGGTCAGTTTAGGAAACCTGCGATGAGCCACGGTGAGTGAGATTTTATTAGCTTTTATTGTCCGTGAAAAGCTGGCATGCTGAGCAAAGAGAAATCTGGTTGTCAGCTGGTGCTCGCTTGGGCTTCAATTTTCTGCCTAAATGTTGAGGCAGCGATGCTGCCCGGGGCTGGGCTGAGGAGGGTGATGGGATCCAGCAGCTGTCCTTGCTCTGAAAGGGACGGAGCAGCTCCTCCCAGGCGGAGCTCTGCTGCCCTAGCCCGACCAGGCAGGCGATGCTGCGGGTGGGCGGTGGGATCGCCCGCAGTGGGATCGCCTCCGGTGGGGCTGTGTTACTGGGAGCGCCTGACGCCCCGCGACGAGGCCCTTGCTTCCCCTTGCCACGCCACAGTCCCCTGCTCTGGAAGGTAAGCAGGTTCCTAACCCAGCAAAACAATTCCTCTTTCTTTTTAAATCTTTCTTCTTCCTGGGTTGATTTTCAGTCATTTTGGGGCACTGAGCTGATTTACCATGCAGCCAGACCTGTGCCAGAGCTGGCTCAAGGCAAATGATGGGAATGTTTAGGACAGAGATGGGGATGTTCCCCATTCAGTAGCAGCAAACTCTTAATTTGGTTTCTTATAAAGCCTTTACTAAGCTCTCTTGTAAAACCAAGCCCAAACAAGAGCGTTTTACATTGTACAGTCGAGGTGAGCGACTGGTCACTGCAGTCTCAGCGTAATGTTTTTTGTTGCTGAGAGGCCAAGCCTCTCATTTGAGGATTCTTTTGGTTTGGGTTGGTTTTTGTGGTAGTTTTCTTGGAGGGGAATCCCGGAGCGGGCTCACCGGGGAGGCCAAGGGGTGGTGCTGCCCCGTGGCGGTGATGGTGCGTGCATGGTCTCGGTACCTGCTCAGCCGTGCAGCTTCCTTCTGTCCCAAATCCAAACTGAAGCTGCATTTTGTGCTCCTGTAAGGCTGAGTAGCTTTACGGGAGTGCTAAATCCTCATGTAGGGCTGATAGAGCAGTAATCTTCAAGGCCGTATATCCCAGCCACCATAAAGCAGCAGAACTAATAACATCATTCTTACGCCTTTTCTTTTACAACAAGTGTCCTTTAAGGAGTCGTCCCTATATTGGTTTTGGTTAAACTTTGCTGATACAGAGCATATGAATGTCCTCAATGTAATAAAAAGTGGTTAATATTAGAACTTCTCAGCTTCACTGTTTCCAATATATCCAATTAGAAAGGGAAGAATAACATCTTTTCTGTAATTGGTCCTTAAATCATTATCAAAATCATTTAGCAGCTTCCTTAAACTTATTTTTAATTACAAGGTCTATTGCCTTGTTAAGTTATTAACACTGAAAATCACTAATCTTGGCAATTTCCTATCTTTATTAAAATGAAAATACAAAGGTTGTGTTATCCTTATTGAGGTGCACTCATTGAGGTTTTATTAAAGATTAAGTGAAACCAGATTTAATCACTTTGTACTATTCTGTAAACAATGTTGAAATGGATTTGATTAAGCTATTTAAGGAAGCTGGTGGGGTTAAGAGCTGAAGTTCAAGTTCACAGATGTACCAAGGATGCTGAAATACTTCAGATTACATGAATTAGGGGACTCTTGCATTTGTTAATCACACAGCTGGTACTCATTATCAGCTAGCTCTGCAAGGCAGTGGAATTAGGGTGTGTATTTTTGTTAGCACCTTACTGCCTTTCACCGTCCAGGGTCCCATGGTGACTTGTGATGACTGATGGAAGTCCTTTTTGTCCCTGCATTTATTTACTGTTTATCAGAGGGGAAAATAGTTATGCTCTCCATATAAAAGTTCCCCCTCTGCAAGTGGGGGACAGTGAATAAAACTTTCAAAAGTACCTACATGACACAGTTCCTGCATTACAACGTGCTGCGGTGACTCGCTTTAGGATGTACCTTTTAAGGTTAACTCACGCTTATTCTTAACAGTTCTGTTAAGTTTCCAAATTAAACTGTGACAGTGAGTGTTTTGAGCTGCAGCCACTGGGGCCAGGAACAGCTGATTATCCTTTATGAAGGTGCAAAGTGTTTTCAACATCTAAAAATTGTCCTTTCAGTATTAGCTGACAAATTCTAGCAGTTAATCTTATTCTATATAGGTTTTAATTCCTAATGCATACTGACTGCGAATCCCAACAGCTGGAATGCCAGATGTTCAGAAAAGGAGAGTTATATTCCACGTTGTTTGGGGAGGGAAAGAAGGTGGGAGTAAAGGGCATAACAGCATCGTGCAGAAACGAAGCCACAATCTCCCAAGCAGTGACGTTACATTTTCAGCATCATTTATGGGAAAGATTCTCTGCATTTGAACAGGTGCTCCCTAGAGGAGAAAAACTGTCCTTGATCTATCTGAGTACAGAGTGTTTGGGCTGGATCATACCACGAAATGACAGTCAGGCTGTGTGACATACGTTATCTTAGCAGTACTGGGGCAGTTGGAGAGGCAACCTTCTTTTGGGCTCTTTGTTATTATGTTTAACTTACTTAATATACAGAGGTGGCTGCGGGGTGCTCGCATGTAGCAGTTTGGTGACTCTGGGGGAGGTGGTAGCATCTTATGTGCTTCCCTGTGGCTGTGTGGTTTGTGATAAGGTGATTAGGTGGTGGTTAGCTTTCACCAAACAGCTTGCTGCAGGTTCAGCAGCAGGAATGACTGTCAGCTAACGGGCTGTGCAGATGTTCCTGTCTGGGATCTCCTCTCCTCTCCTACCTGGAACCAAATGAAGATTGTCCTTCCAGAGAGGAGTAAGATGTAAATATTTGAGAGTCCCAATATCATCCTGGCTCTGAGTAAGCAGTGGAAAGCCCTGGAGAAGCTAACTATACTGTATGTACTGCACGCTCCAACTGTTCATGGCTGAAGACTGTGGGACAGGCTCTTCTGCACCGTGCACAGCTGAAAGTATGATCTTCTTGAGTGCGACATTATAGGAGTCCAGACTTGCTCCTTTTGTCAGCTCCATGCCTGATTTCTCACTCTGGAGGTTAAGAAATTGCAAGATGTTGGATGCGCTTGGCTGACTCTCTCTTCCCGCTACCTTAGCAGTCTCATGCTGGTGCGACAGGTTTAGGGGAGATTTGCTGACTCAGGAGGTTTTCTGCCCATCCAGGTCGGAGGGTCCCAGAGGCCTGAGCCCTGTGTGGGGACGTGAAGCTGGGAAGTGTGAGTTCACCTTCAGGGACCTGTGGACGCATATGTTAACGGATGGAGCCTCAGAAACAAGGCTGGTCTTTCCACATCAGCCTTGGGCTGCATGGGACTGATTTGCAGAAGGAGCTTATTTTTAAAAGAAAGCCAGGGCAAAGGATTGGGTGGTTTCTTTATCTTCCTACCCCAGAAAAGCCCTACATGTGTCCCTTCTCATTTCAGCATGAATATTATGGGTATCACAGTACAAATGAGATGCATTCTGCTGCGGGGCAGGTGGTGTCTGTGAGAACAACAGGATCCTGCTGTCTTCCGTGGCACTTGCCCAGAGCACTGCCTGCTCCCTGCCTGGGACTCTGCTGGTGGGTGAGCAGATAAAGCATTAAATGGAAGTCGTATTACAGAAAGAATTCAGTGGTGAGGCAGAGGAAGGTATTTTAACTGGCAATCAAGCTTACCTTGCTGGTGCTGTGAAACCGTCATGGCTGAGGACAACTTTTCTCTAAGTAATACCCAGAAGAAAAATAATCATCAGTTTAGGTATTAAAATAATTTCATTTTCCCTGCTTTTCCTGCTGCTGCCCTGCTTTCGGAGAAGCAGCCAGCAGGGGGGAGTGTGACTGCGCCGTGCAACGCAGCCTTCCAGCCAGCAAAAAGCTGGAGAAGTGCAAAATAAGTTCAGAAATGAGAGTTGGGATCCCTTCAGACAAAAGCTGGCACGCTGAGACAGACGGCCTGATCCCATAAAGCACACGCCTTCGCCTTCGGCGGCTTGCCTGGGGAACGAGGAGGGATAGGGCTGGACCGCATCGTGCAACTGCGTGTCTGGTCCAGCGGGCTCTGGTTGCACCTGCGGGTGCTGGGTCTGCCCGAGGTGGTGGTGGGATGAGGCTGGAGGGGCTCTGGGAGCCCCTCTGCTCAGCGAGGCAAGCGCTGGTATTAAGGACAAGGGGAACTGGGGTGCTGGCCTGTCGCGGGTCCTCCAGCGTTCCTGCACCGAGGTGGCAGAGATGCTGAGGGGTATTTAACTACTCTTTTTAATTTAATTAAAAAAACCCTCAAGAAAGTAATTTTTTTCCTTTGAGTATGTTCTTCTTACAGTGCATCCCCAGACCTGTATTTTTTTTTTCTCCTGAAAAATGTGGGTCTCTAACATCATGAGCTCTTATATATTAATCCACCTAAGCTGTAATAATATGTTTATATGAATAAAAATAATCTCTACTCTTGTGGGGCTTAGCAAAATAACCTCCAACTTCGAAATCACAGAGATCTTCTCTAACCCTGGGGAAAATAAATCTGTTTCCTCAACCCAACATACATTTCTATTATTGTGCAAGAGGAAAACATTGGAAAACAAAGACACCAATCTCCCTAAATGTTACTGCGTGGTAACAGAAATATATAAAAAGAAAAAATGTTGCTAATTATGGGATTATAGTGTGATGAATTTTACCTGACAGCATCTAACCTTTTCCAGAGCAATATACAAATGATTGCTACGTGCTTGAGTAAATACAGATTTAGAAATATGTCACCAAAACACTAGTTAATAGATTAATTACATGCATGCTGCTAATACCCATTTCTTTGTTGAACTTGATGTCTGAAAAGTAGTTATTTTATATCTGTAAACAGTTTGCTTGCCTGATTCCTTGCTTAGCCATTTCTCCTTCCAATTACACATGTGTAGCCATTGTATGGGAATTGCTAATGCCTGTGGAGCTGCAATGGTGGGCAAGAATGTGTCTTAGACAAGGTGGGAGAGATTCAGAACAGGGAAGAAACGTTTCTCCATTTGGGAGAGACATAAAAATTCCCCAGCTAACAGCTGCTTGATCTTGGGTGATCTCCAGTTAAGTCCTCCTTCCTTCCCCAGTGCTAAAGGCAATGCAGTGCCAGTGCCAAAAATGACCCTAGACCCGTGAGCATCACTGTGGGAATTGTACATCTTCTGCAGTATCCATGTGTCATCCTTTCTTCTTCAAGTCTTGGCATGCTCCGTATGGGTCCTCCAATGGCTATTGAGCCATCAAAGGCCATATGAACCCTTCTGAGGGCTGTAGTAGATGCACAGATGTATATTCAGTGTGCAATAGCCAAGAGCAGAAGAAGATCCCATCCCCTGTCCTCAGAAACCAGGCTCCCCAGTTCCAGAGTGACTAAAGCCAACCCTATACTGGCGATTCATTTTCATGTTTACAGCAGCAATTAACTTCTCTTAAAAGCGATTGTAACTCCCAACAGGGAGTGCTCAGAGCAGAGCTCTGTTAGTGTTGAGGACTCTGATGTACCTCTGAAGCACGTCAGTCCTCGGTACTATTCCTCTTTACGCTTCATACAAAAAATAAAATTGAATATAAAACTTAAAACACCTACTAAATTGGTGCAGTCATTAACATGCCTTTTTTCACAAGATTAAAGTGAGTGATTTCCTAACAAAGGTTAATCAGAACTATTAAAAAAAAAGGAAAATGACCATCATGGCACCCACCACGCCTCCTGGTTGACTTCCTGCTTTATTTCTCAGTCACATGCCAATCCTAGAACACAGAGGTGGAAATATCATCAGCAGAGATGGTTTCTAATCAAAAATATGCCAGTGAGACTTTGGGATAGTTTGGAGACGACACAGTGTTTAAGAAGTGGTTGTTCAGCAGCAGCACCAGAGTGAGATTGGATGGTGATTCATGATTATTCTAGTGCTTGTCTTAAATATTTGAATCTGCTCTGCATAAGCTGGATATCCTTAGAAGTTTTGGACTGAGCTGAATTAATTTAATTCATTTATATTATTGATTTAATAAAAGCGCTGTAGCTCCTTTAGGCTTCTCTGGTTTCCATCCAGTGATGGCAGCAGGAGTGACATGGTGCTTCTTCCTCATGTAAAGGTTGGTAATGTTTTTAGTAGGCATGTGAGGTGCAGGGATTTGGACTTGATGATCCTTATGGGTCCCTTCCAACTTGAGATGTTCTATGATTTTATGATTCTAAGGTCATGTAAAGCTTCTTAGGTCTTGATATTAATAGTGGTAATGAGTAAGGGTCCTACCAAAGCTCCCTGCTGATCTAGCTGTGGTGCTAACAACTAACCCAAGACAATCTACATTTAAAAAGCAGGACAAGAGTGTGAGTGACTATTGCAGGAAGGGTTCGGTGCCACGAACACAGCAAGATTGAGTCTACATATTTCTGTCCCGTTTCTTGTTGCATTGAGTGTTGTCTTAATTCCTTCTCTACACTGAATTGCAAACAGATGCTTGGGTAATTGAGGACTGAGGCTTTAGAGATGATGGTCCAGGCTCTGATGCTGTTACTCAAGCTGGATTATACCTTACTTCGTAAGCAATCCTACCAGCTTCGGTACAATAAACCAAACAATATGGAAGGGGGGGGAAGACTGAATTAAACTGAGCACTGCATGCAGCACTGTAAATGAAACTTGTTCCTATTGAAATGCCACTGACAGCTTGTGCTGGAGGCGCAGAAAGGACAAAGCGGGCTTTAAACAGGCTTTGCTTCTTTTTGCCAGGTGGTCTCATTCTTGTTTGGGTTTACAGCACTCTTTCCCCCTCTCTCTGAATTGCTTCTGGGATTAATGTCAGCAGTTTCTGCAGGAGGCTCCACTGAGGGCAGCGGGCAAAGGGGAAACATTCTCTCTGTGTGAGAAAATAGAAGAAAATACAGAAATCGGGGTGGTTTGGCTGCTTGGCCCTGGTTTGAGAGCAGGGAGAACGTGGTTTCCTCGCCCGGGCTCCTGGCTGCAGCTTTGCTGGCACCTCGCCAAGGGGAGGGATGCCCTGGTGGGGCTACGGCTGGGAGCTGCTGTGGTGTGATCGTGAAAGGAGGAAAAAGATGCCACTTTGTCTCTAAAAGTAAACAATCTGTTCTCTTCAATTCATGGCGCTTGCCGCAAAGCATGGCTCAAAATGCCCTGCTGGCTCACGGAAGGGGTTGGCTGTGTTCCACTTCAAATTAGGGAAGCCTTCTTGGGAAGGTGGAGCTACACCAGTGTTCAGGGCAGGAGATGGGCAGGTAGCTCTTGCATAAGCACTCAACAAGCAGCTGGGGTTGAGAGTGCTTACGCTGTACCAGCAAACCTCCCCAGACTGACACCACCCTCCCAAGCCCAGTTGTATTCTCCCCCAGCCCCAGGACTACACAGCTTGACCAGCTTGATCATGCTGAGCCTTAGTTTGCTGCTAGGAACCCAACAGCGATGAAGGCATTCAAATAAAGTAGCTAGTTTTTCTATTTCAGGACAAGATGATCTTGAAATATTTACTATAGAGGTGTTGATGGAACCAGCATGTTCATGTCAAAATGTCTGACTGACATGTTGGTTTTCAAATAACCCTTTGCTCTTGAGATACTTAAAAGCTTTTCCAAACATATTCTCCTATCTCTGGGGGTATAATCTGCTTGTTTCATTTCTGGTCTGCTAAAGACTGTCCTTTTGCTTTTGGGTGAGAATATTTGAATGCCACAATTTCTTCCGTTTGGTGAGTGGGACATTTACAGATTTTTATACAAGCATTTACCGTTTGTTGTGGAAATCACTGGTCAGATAGAGGTCTTCACTACAAAAATGATATATGTGATGTATCACCTATTACCATCAAACCTCTTAAAAAAAAAAAAAAAAAAAGAAAAACCCAAACCCTCAAATGTTTTCCTCTATTGAAGATACACAAAAGTCCGTTGCTTCTAGCAGAGTTTTGACCCCAGAAGAAAAGTGCAAAAGCCAACAGTTTTCAAAGTTGAGTTGCTATAAATACTCAGATACTCCAGTTGCATGTGGAAGTACACATGTGTCATACAGAAAAATGAGAACCCTCACCCCACTGAATTTATAATCCCAAAGAGATTTTTGAGCCTTTAATGCTGCAAAGTGACCCAAAGACTGGGGAGCATAGCACTTGGCTTTAGGCGATCACAGCTAAAGCGTGTCTCAATTGCAGTCTAACAGCAGAACCTCTTCCTCCTCTTCTGCAGAGCGCTGCAGCTCAGGGCGTGATTGAGACCCCATATGCTGAGCATAACTGCCACAAAACTTAGAATTTCAGGAACATGTGGCATTGGAAAGTTGCAAAAATATATAGTTGAATCCCTTTCTCTCCAGTTACAGTTTCCGTTATTTTACCACATTTTAAGGCTTACATGTGAACTTTTGTCTTTCCCTTTTTTAAGCAGATTAACACTTTATAAGTAAAGAGAAGAGAATTATGAAAACTCTGGAGAAAGACGGTATTTGTGGTGATAAATTATGCAGTAGCCCTGTCAGTGATGTGTGTGTTCATTAACAGGAAGATGCGACACATTTTATTTGATGCCAAACTGAAAGACAAGCCTTTCCTTGTCCCTGCAACTGAGCCCCGCATCCTCGTTAAGCAGTGGGATCTTAACCCTGCATGTCACGTAGCCCGGCGCAGTCCCTGGGTGGGTCGGAGGGCTGGGACCACAGCCCGATCCTGGCAGCGCTGCTGCCTTCGGGGGTTATTTCCGACTTCTGTGCCTAATGACGGCCATCTGGGCTGGGGTGTGCTGTCATGTACCCAGATCTACTTACAATAACACAGTAATAGAATTGCAAGATGCCTACAATCTGTTTGTAATCTTCTCCAGAATATCACCACCTGCATCCTGTGACTAAAAGATGTAAATACTTCCTTCTGCGCAGAGCGGCTAAAACTTTCCCAAGGCTCAAGTGCCAAGTGAATGGGTTTAGTTTTGCAAATGTTGTAAAGCCTTTTTTTTTTTCCCCAAGAATGCAGCTTTTGCCCTTTTTTTTTTTTTTTCCTTTGGCTTGCTTCTCTCTCCAGGGAGCCTGTTGTTCAAAGCTCAGCCTGAGGATTTACAGAGCCTTGGGAGACCCCGGGTTACAGCTGACCCGGAGGCCCTAGAGCAGATGAGATGCTTTGCAGCAAAATTGTGCATAACAGCTGACTTATTCTGTATTACAGAGGGGGAGAGAGACTGTTAAATTAGGTATGTGTTTTCCAGTCCACACAGGTGTCTTCTCTGGCTGTAACACTATCTGAATCTGAGGTAGGGAACTGGTATGAGCTATGAATACATTTATTACTGAACAATAGCAATGGGACATGTAGAATATGCAGGCAATAAAAACACAGACATCTTCCAACTGCTGTTGGCAAAATGCTTGATTTGGTTGACTTTTATCAAAACAAATCATCTCTGCTGGAGGTGGGCTTTCTGCTGTACCTTTGCTGCTGTACAGGCTGTCTCTTGAAGAGCAGCAGTCGCAGCAGTGGGGCTGAACTTGTGACAAACTGCAGAAGAGCTCATCCTCTATGACACTTGCAAAGTGGCACTGTACCTTTCCTTTGCAGTTCTATAATTTCTTGCAAATAATTTTATCACAGTGCTGTCCAAAGGCCTAAACCCAGCTCAGAGCTGTGATGTACTGAACATGCTTTCACACCATAAAGAAAAAAAAATTAAGCTGATGATACAACATGGTGCATCTCTGTGACTTTCTCACAAGCGTTGCAAGGCTATCTAGTCTGTGCAAAATATTCCAGCCTGCCTTTGACTATGATCTTTACATGGCAATTGGTATTTTGGGTTGGTTGCAGCATCTGATTTATACCCAGGCAGCTTAATCATAAAAGGAAATTAACACTTCTGTGGCAGCATCATTTACAAGGAATAGCACATTCCTCAGCTAGAAGATCATTATTGCTGTAACTAATTAACACAGCATGCTTAATTGCTTTGTGCAATTGAGGGTGGAGTTCCATTTACCTGCAGTTAGATGGGGGGGAGCCTGGCAAGCCCCCTCTGTACAGAGGGAGAGCAGCTCTGCTGCCCGGCAGAGTCACCCCAGGGCTGCACCGGACCTTTTGGTGATGGCAGAACTGCTATAGGGGGTCTGGCACCTGTAATTATTTCCTTTAAAAACTCTCCCATGGCTGAGCATTCAGAATATTTAATTAGCTGAAAGCCGTGATATCTGTCAGTCACGTGTTGCCTCGGATTTCGGGTTTAAAGGGCAGAGCTATTCCTGAAGACTTATTATTAAAGGAAATTACTAGTACAATTGGCTCAGATCTTGCTGAGAAACAAGATTATAGATAGGTAATGTTACCATGGAAAGCCAAACACTTTAATCATACCCCAGCATGTAGTAATAGAGTTTCGAAAGGCACACTACCAGAAAACTTAACAAAACCCAGGTATTAGATAGATATTTGAATATTAGCAAACACTCAAGGGAACTTTTAAATGGCTGAATCTGTCAGCAGCAAGCAAGTCCTCACGCCTGTCTTGCATGTGTTTGACATGTATGTAAATGGCTGCACAGCTTCACAGGGCAATGAAAAATTAAATCCTAGGGGGAAAAAAAAAATCCCAAACTGTCAGATTTCCAAAAATTAGGAAGTTCAGGAACATGTTGCCCCACAGAGGCTGCTGCATTGTCTGCTGGTTCCAGTTCACAGCTGCAGCGTATTTTACTGGTTTGGTGCTCTTTCCTGAAGGGCAGGACTCAAGTGTGTGCTCACACTAATCTAAATCTGGGCTAGGCAAGGCTTTCAGTGTGATGGAAACTGTGAGCACACCATCTTCAGAAACCTCTGCTGAACAACTCTGTAAAGTGACAGGTTCACCTGGGGAGCCAGGGTGCACAAATGATGTCTTCATATTTACCTTTCTCCTGTATGAAACATCCCGACACCCCTTTCCTGTATGAAATCACAGGTTTTGCGCTCAAGATGTGCCAGAGATTTCATGGAGTCTGTTAGGAATAGTGCTCTGAAAATATAATTCAGGGAAGGAACCTGGCTATTGAGGCAGTTTTACCTGTGCTGCAGTCTCTGGGGCTTTAGGTTGGGCACCTCTTCTTGCACCTGAGAGAAGGATTCATATCAAGGAGGACAGAGAGTAAATTACTGCATCTTCCTCCTTGGTGACATGGTTCATGGGTCCCTTAGCATCCCCCATGAAAGATTTCTGGCAGGAGCTCTGCAAGAGTTGTGCAAACCCAACGTTTCCTGACCTGTCTTGGCCCTGGTCAGTCAAGTATGGGTCAGGTTAGCCTTGTTTGCTTCCCAGACTTGGGGATCTTTGGTAGGGCAGCAAGAAACTCCCATGGCAGGTCTCTGCTCTGCAGTGGTGGTTCTGAACTGAAGAGCTGCAGTGTGGGGATCTAGGCAGAAAGTGGTTGGATTTACTGAATGAATCTGTCTTATCCCATAATTTCTGGAAAATAATTTGCCAACAGTGACTTATACCAGGAGAGCTGTTGCTCCTTTTTTACCCAGAGAGAAAGTGAAGGAGAAGGATTAGTCACTTGGTCATGGCCAGAGATTAGGAGATGTTGGTGCCAATGTTCAGACATGGACAGGTCAGAAGTTTTGGCCATGCTTTAGAGCAAGAAGTCACCCCAGTGGGACAGCAGCCAAGAGGATGGGCTAGAAATCTGCGCCTTGTTCTAATGGAAAAATGTCCAATATCCATGATCTGAATAGACACAAAACCATGATAATCCACAGTCCTCGATCTGTTTAGAAGAAAATAGTCTCAAGTGCCCAAAGTTCTGATGGAGCTGGGATAAGTTGGCTTTTACTGTCCCCTGTAACTCAGGGCTGAGTGAAGAAGAAATCACATCATTTGGGATTTCCTCATGTTGTGGTGAGATAATGAGAATCACTCACTTGGACATTTTATTATAGCCACTGGGAACCAAACGTAAATTATATACTTAAAAAATGAAGCTGATGAAAAGCAAGGAGATTTAAATAGGAAAGTGGCACATGGCAGTCAGATTTAAAGCCAGCTGGAGGTTATGTAGTGGCAATGAGATTAGGAAAGCCAAAGAGAAAGCTCTGGGACATAATAGAGCTGATTTGTTATGGGTACATAGCTGAAATAATAATAATAATAATAATAATAATAATAATAATAATAATAATAATAATAATGATGATGATGATGATGATGATGATGATGATGATGATGATGATGATATAATAAAAAAATTCTGTTCTGCCTGTTGCCACACTCTTCCCCTGATCTTGTAATGTTAATAAGATCATAATGAAATGCTGGCAAATTTTGGTCTCAGTCATAAAACTTGAAGGGCATGCTCTGGTCGTCTTCTCCTGAATGTCATAGGACAATGCCTCTCAACACTGCAGACTGATAATAGTTTCTTCTCATGCAATCAAGTTATGAATATTTTGATGCATGTTCTCTTAGGCAGGATTTAGTGCCTGAACTGTGATCAGTGTCAGTAATGAGATAATACCTTTCTTTCCCTTTCTCCTGTCTGTGCATAAAGAACAAGTATTATCAAATACAGCAAAGGGGTGAGTTTGATGCGAGCCAGGAGAACTTTTTGATTGTACTTCTTTGAAGGAAGCCTGATGCTCAGACCTAGCTGTGTACATGTGCTGGTATCTTATGGGTGTGTGCTCGTAATTTCCATGACAGAAAAAGATATTAATCTGTTATCTGGGAAGACATTTCTTGGTCCATTTGAATCGGCTTAACATTTTTCCTGAGCTCCAATTTCTGAACCTCATGAATCTGGGAAACAAAATGAGAGCTGTTGCAAATGGATCAGTGCAGAAGCTGGTGTAAAGAAAATACGGGCAAATTCCTTTCAAAGGGTTAGTGCGGTCTGTGAAATCGGATTCACGGCTCAACAATGTGAGCGAATACATGAAGAGGTTGTGCCTAATCCCAGATGCTCTCAGAGTCCAAGAATGGCCGCTCATGGATTTCAGGCTTTGCGGTCAGAGAGTTACAGACTTTGTGATGCTTATTAGTGGTCCGGTGCAATCATTTTCTCATTCACTTCTGAGTCATCCCCGTTAGGTTAGAACACAACAGTTTAGCTTTTAATTGCTCCTTTTACTCCCAGCTTTGGAGGGATGTCTTCATGCCTCACCATACCATCCCTCTCTCTCCCAGGACAGGATTGCTACCTCCTCCACAGCATGTGCCTGTCCGGACCACACCATGACCTCTGTGGAGGAGATGGCCACAGCCGGTCTCATCATCTCCTCGCTTCATTCTGCTCCTGCTTGCAATTACAGACATCTTCCTGTTACTTAATGCTTTGTAAAAACAAGTAAGCACATTCTGTTGCTGTTGCAACCCAAGCTTATTGCTTGCTAGACTAGCAAGAAGGATTGTGCATTTAACTTCCAGGCTTGTTCAAAGGGAAAGGTGTGCAGCTGCAGGCAGTGGTGATGGTTGCTGGTGATTATAATGCCTCCAGCTGTAGCTCTGCTCCAGCAGAGCCTTTGTTAGATGCCAGGATCTAATAGAAGTTCTTGCCTTGCTGGTACCAATAATGATTTTATCAAAATCTTTCACAACCTCGCTCCGTCACACTGCCTGTATCGAGTGCTGCCATAGAAATTCCAGCTGTGCAAGCTGACGGTCTTACACCTGTAAAAAGTTCCTAAGTTGGTAGCAAGATACCTTCAGCAGCAGTTTAAACACTTCTGCTGCTTTTATCTTCCTTTACTTTCTTTCTAACTTTCTGCACCTTTTTTTCTTTTTTTTACTTATTTTTTTCCACTTGTCATCTCACCTCTCTCTCTGTGTTATTGACCCGTGGACTTATTGTTAGGAAAATTATGGGGGCCTTCCCAGGTAAAGGACTCTGTCCCTTCTCCTCCTTTGCTTTACGGCCAGTTTGCACACTGTGAGTTTGTTGATTAAACCAAAAGGTACAGAAATGGCATCGTATCCCACTGTGCGAGCACTTAGCAACTATTTGGTGTTTCGGGTTAGTCTTTCATTAATAGGTAGGTGAAGTAGGAAAGTTTTTTATTTTGACCCCTGAAGACAAGAGTAAATAATGTCTTGTTACTTAATTGGATGCATGTCCAGTTCTAATGATTTGTTACAGCTCAGGCATGGCAGAGGAAAAGAAAATGTGTGACTGGGGAATAACCAAGCTGAAAGCTGAAGCTTAGCTAAGAAAAAGGTTGTCCTTCTTGGACGTAGCTTTTTGGTTTTAATTATCTACATAATGTTATCTCAAGAAAATCTTATTTTTTGGCTAATTAGTTAATCCCTCTCTGGTGCTAATGGAAAACTGTGTTGCAGGGAGGTTTGCTGTTGCACAGCTGAGGAGTAAGGCAATTAGTAGTAACATACACTAAAGCTGAGTCTCCAAACTTACACAAAATGTTTAACGAGACAACTGGGATAGATGCGATCTAGAGCCAAATGTGTTGCAAGTTGCTTACTGTTATTAAACTGAAAGCATGTGGTTTGGAGAGTCTCCCTTATATCTGCCCAATTCCTCCCCGTGCCATGTTGGCTGGGTAGCGTCTCTCGGGGCAGCAGCTGCTGGAAGCGGGGTGCTGTGATCAGAATTCCCTGTCCAGATGTTTCACAGAGCCGTTGAGTGCTTTTGCTTGCTGCCAGATCTCCAGCAAGGTGAACAGCTTTGTTGTAAACACCGGATCACAATGTCAATAATTGATTTTTTCAGTTCCTACTGAGATCTTGGCAATCAAATCCCTGGCAGCCTGGAAAATCTCAGCAGTGAGGTAGAAGACCTTTTGTCTTGAAAACCTGTATTTTCTGAGGATGTATGTTTAACTGATGTGGCTACTATTCAGTTGAAAGAAGGCGCATTATCAAATAAACACCCTATCTGCTGCTTTAGTCAGGAGCCTTATGAATTCCTGTAATTCCAGTCTTGCATGGATCAAAAGAAACACACACCATGTGGATCTTGACCTACAGCCATCGTTCATTTAGCTGACCCCCAAATACATATTTGAGGGCTGTTTCTCTGCAGACCAGCTACTTGCCTGTGCACAGGCTTTTGGGCTGGGTTAGGCAGTGCCGTTGGACACTGCTGGCTTGGGCTGAGCTTTGGGTGCAGCTCCTTCAAACCAAAGTTTCTTATGTTGCTGGAGGGAAGCTATTACCCAAAGTGCATGTGGTGGAGGGGAGAGCTGGGTCTCCATCTGCTCATGGTGGTGATGCTTAATTCATGTCCATTGGTATCGCAGGGGATAGGAACCATTGTTCCTGGACCGTTATGGGCTAGTTAGTGAGATGCATTGTTCATCTGATGGTGTCTTGGATGGGAGTCCGGCTTTTCATCCCCTTGATGGTAGGAGGAGGTTTAGGTGGCTGGTAGAGTGGAGACCTATGGGTTTTTTATTTTATTTTGGAGAAGTTGGACAGGACTCAGAGGCACAGCGTGCTCCACATGTGTGTCCACTTCAGCTCATGAGCACTACAGGTGCTTAGCAGAAAGAAAACATCCTTATTCTGGATGTTTTCTCCACGCATGTCTATGAGGTCAGGATTAGCTCCTATTTTCTGTCTGCTTGTGTGTAATGGTCTCAAAAATGACTTAAAATTATTGCTCTCAGTTGTATGCAACTTTCACAGTGGAATAATCTCTTTTTCTTTTAGTTTAGAGCTGGAGGTGAGAAACAGTGCAGTCGTTACAGCCATTATGATCCTTCTGCCTAACTTCCACCATCTCTCCCAGCTACGCCCCAGCAGCATTACTATAAAACTCAAACAAATAATTTTCTTGAAAGAAAGGACACACCAGAATGAACTCCCAGGGTGTTTGTCTGGAAAAGTGGTTGGTTCCCTAGCAGTAAATTGCACTGTAGTAAATTAGGGAGGCATTTCATAAATTCAAAATTGATAATTTTTTTAATAAATTTTAATATATTCAAAGGAAATTCTGTGATCCAACTGTGCCAGCCAATGCAAGCATTAAGGCAAAGAGTCAATCAAGACATAATTTTGTGATCATATAATTCAGAATAGCTGTGTATTCTTTCTAAGTCACTTATTTTTTTATTACTGAGACTCTATTATGGATAGCTGTAAAATGCTGTTTATGCCTATTTATTCATTATCTTGACCGTTATTTAAAATATAGGTTTTTACAATTCATTTTAAGCTGAAAACGTGTCAAACTCTGCAGGTAATGAGTGTTAATAGGAAAATACTCTTTAACTGCAGGCTTTCTCAATGCATTACACATCAGTTGCTAATTGGACTTGGAGAAATTGCTGAAATATCTTATGAAAGTTGGGTCTGATCCACCGAAGCATTCCTCTGGATCCCTGTCAGTATAATCAATTGCCTGACATCTGGTCCCTTTCCAATTCCTTAAGCCCAGAATAGCCTCCTTCTTGCAGAGTGCAGAATTAAAAACTGGCTAAAAGTTGACATAAGTGATACAGGTCACAGCATGGACCAATTTATTTTTTTAGCTTGGTTTCCTAAAGAAATGACTCTTGTGTTATCAGGCTGCTAGCATACATGCTTGTGAGAGGGTGTATCCTTTCTTCTTGCAACTTTTGAACCTGTTAACACATTTTAACCCTATTTTCCAATAGTAGAGGCTTTGAAGTGATGGTATTCCTACAAATTTAGTGACAACAGATGGACAGCAGAGAAAATCCTTTTCAGAGCTTTAGACTGTGGGAAAGGCTGAAGCGTTACCTCAACTCTTTGCTAATCACCAGGGAATCAGCAGAGGAGAGGGATCACCTTGCAGGGATGCTGCAGGTGAGCAGAAAGCTTCCCCAAAGCTCAGGTTTTGAACGCAAGCAGGAGCTGCACTGGCTCTTGCACAACTGTTTGTTTAGATGAAAAGGAGGAGAAGAGCTGGATTTTTTAACCAAGTTGCAAGCCTTGTTTTTCTTAATTGCTATAAGACATCTTTCACACTCTCTATTTTATCTTTGGATTCTTAGCTTTGGAATACATCCAGAAATAAAGCAATCTGAAAGATTGCACGCGTGCACATTTTTAATATTCCTGGTCTGATGTGCAAGGTTATATTTCTGGCTGCAGTAGTGTATTGGGTACATATATTTTTTTCAACAATCCATCTATGCAGCACCCGTGCAGGGGCTGTGTCAGGCAGTAGCTTGCCTTCCTGTTCATCTGCTGGGTTTTTTGTTACTTATAATATACTCACAAGGCTGCTGGTTGCTTTCATCTTGCCTTTTTATTGCCTTGCTTATTTTTACCTTCATCCTGTTGTTTCTAAAGAGGTCTTTATAAAACAGTGTCTATCTGCTATGCACGTCTCTCTTTTATTAATAATTCATTAATCAATTTAGACTAGAGAAAAAACGCACCAAAACCAACAGCTAGAAGTGATCACAGCTTGGGAACTGTGCTGTGCATATTTTGCACCTCAGGCTGCATCATTCGCTAATGCTACCTGCAATACTCCTGCCAGAAATATCTGGGGGTCGGTCTTTGTAGATCTGCTTTAAGAAAAAAAAAAAGTGTTCTTTTTTGTTACGTGGAAAAGTGTTCCCTGGGAAATCAATTGATATTGAGCAAAAATGGCACCGTGTTTCTGGAGCTGGTGTTTGATTTTTGGAGGGAAGGAGACCTTAGCATGTGCGCTTACCAGAGTCTGCTGGGCAAAGCAATTACAGGTTCATCAAGAATTAAAATTCACCAGTGACTGCGCAGTCATTTCACTGGAGCTTCTGGTAATAAAGTCAAAATTGTTTTGATGACATAGAGGAGCTAATACCTAATTCTGAGCAGGCAGCTTGTTTTTACAGCCAATATTCTTTGCCAGTTACTTCTAATGTGTCCTGGAGAGGGAGATTTTGGCTTTGTCTGTGTGGGCCTGGGGCCTGCCTTGGTCCGACTCTGTATGAAGGAGCCCTGTCCCATGCCAGGACAGGACCTGGGCACACATCCCTCTGCTGCCCCTCGGTTTCCATAGCTGGTGATAGGAGCACCTGATGGACAGCGGCTGGGCGGCAGCTGGAGAGTGTGACCACTGCTCTTGTGCTTATATCTAATCGCTCCCAAATAAGTGCTGTCCAAGACCCGACGCTGCCTCTGATGCTCCTCAAACAGCTCGTGTGGGGTGGTTTGGTGATGCTTCTTCTCCTCAGCTTCAGTCGTGCACAAATTCCTTCTCCCTGGTGTTGGCCACTGAATTGTTTCCAAACCCCATTATTTTACCATAACCAAATTCACCCTACACGCCTCAAAGCTTCATGTTAAGATGCACCTTTGCTTCTGTTGTCCAGACAGAAAATATGAAGATTTGCTCTGTTTTCCTATAACCTTCAGCATGTTCGGTGCTAATCCTGCAGTGTTAAGGCAGTTTAATGCTCCATTAATTATTTTGGAGGCGGTCTGGGAACTGCGCATGGTAACGACTGCATTGCTTATTCAATGGGAAGTAACTTCTCAGCACAATGTTAGCCCCTGTTAATAAATGCTGTCTGGTCACCAAGGAGAGACTTTTCCCCTCTAACGAAAGTTAAAGCCTTTTCTTAGTCTGCTTCTGACCCAGAGTTTGCCTCCTATAATCCTCCTTTCAGTAGGCACAAAGCAGCACACTGTGAATTAACAGAGCTTGAGCAACCCTCTGGAGGTAGATGAATCCCCAAATACGTAAGATGTTAAACAAGTTCCCATACTTCATCCAAGCTTCTGCCACTAAGTCACAGGAAGGGATAACATTATGAGTTTGTAATTTATTTCCATATTCTTTAATCATATTTCAGTGGCTGTTTGGTTTATGACCTTTAAAACCACCTTAGATTTAGATTGATAAATGGGTGGCAAATAAATTTAGCAAAATAAGCAATTTCAGCCTATGGAAGGTCAACAGAGGGCTGTGCAATCATGGCTTCCATTAATATGTTATATTTCAGTCAAAAGCTTTTAAATGCTGAAGGTTTTCAGAGGGAAAACCTATAGCTTTGATGAATGGGTTTCTTCTAATAGCTGAATGGGAAATGAAAATCAAAGTAAGGGAAAAACCACCTTGTATCTGAAGCAGAGATGAAGTTAGGCAGCGGGTTTTCCTCTGGCATAGGGGCAGGACAGTCAACTGGGTTCACTAACGAGCAAATTACTTTTCAGCTCATAAGGCCATTTGAAAAGTCTTGTAATTTAGTTAATTGACAGATGTTATTCATAATAACTATTATTATTATTGACATGGGGCTTCAGCAGAGGAGAGCCAGACAGGGCAGGTAAACTAAATAGGCATCTTTATTAGCAGATCTTAACAGGGAGAGAGAGGAGAGAGCTCAATGATGATAACTCTCCGTTTCCCACTGTCAGCTCTTCCAGCAGCATTGGCCAAGGTCCGAGCTGGCTGGGCAGGGGATTAGGCCTCTTTGAAGAGGAAAAGTTTGTTAAATTATTTACTTGCTGCATATTAGCTCAGCTACATTCATAACCATGTGCAAGGCTCCCCTTTTTGCTGGGGTATAAGAAGTCAAATTAATGGAGAAAGCAATGCAAAAGCTTCTTATGGGACTGAGATGATCTTTTCTTCATGTTTAAAGCTATGGAGCTTTTGTGCGGAGTAGGAAGTCATATCTGCCGAAAGCAGCGGTGAGGGAGAATCATTACAGGAGAGATCCAGGAAATGCACGAAAGCAGCACATTAAAGTTGACTTAGAGCTTATTCCTGATTCTCACAAAAGAGTATTTTCGCCACAAGTAGAGTTAAAAATCCACTGTAATTTTTTTTAACAATGAAATAAAGTCAGTTGTTGTCTCTGGGAGCTACGGGTCAGATCGCTGGTCTAGATAAAGATATCTTGAATGGCTCCTGAAAGTCAAAGTTGCCTTAGAGGTGATGTGACTTGTGGGGATGGGGTTCGCGTGGGACAGGGAGCTGGGATAGCTCTGTTGCCTGTGTGGCAGGTTGCTGGGGTGGGCTGCGGTTTGCCTCTATGAGATGATCGATTGGGGTGGCCTTGGTCTGCTCTGCCCTGGGGTGACGGGAGAAGGTCTCGCAGCCTCCAGCTCTGGGGAAGAGCAAGCAGAGATGTGCCATTGCCCCATTCCTCTGGTCCCACAGGAGGCACGGCTCAGCTGCAACCATCTCCCAGCACCTACCACCAGCCAAGGTGGGGATGTGGGGCAAAATGTGGTTGGGGAGAACAAGGATGGGTGCTGGCTGTTCTCCAACACGGGTGCCGTTGCTGCAAAATGTAACCTCCCTGTTACACTGAGCCACTCAAATTAAAATGCATATGACAACTGAAGCAAAGACTTGCCTGTAGGACTGATGTGCACAGTAGCAGCAATGTGGGACAGGGTGGCAGGAGCAGGGTTGGGGCTGGCTTCACGGAAAGCCGTGAGGTTTATACCAGCAGGGGACCTGTTGTCTCTGGAGCGGGGAACTGCTTATTAATGCTTGAATTGCCAGTGGTGTTTGCGTCTGATTTAGTATCACTTAAGTAAGTGATGTATGATTTCAATTAGGAAGCAAAGATGCTTACTGCATCTCCATGATATGTTTGGATGGAGAAAAGTGCTTTGCACAGTCTTTCTGTTTCGGGGGAGGTAAATGGAGCACGGGGTGTCTGTGGGTTGCTTGCTGCAAAGTTATTTCAATGTCGGCTGGGAAAGCAAACTGCGTCAAGTTCATCCCATGTGTGCCAAAGTTGATGTAAAGTCACTGGGGGGGACTCGCGGGCTCTGGCTGGCACTGGAGCCAGGCTGGTGAGTGCCATCGGGGGATGCTTTCTCTTGGGGTCGGTGCTCTCTGCCAGCTGGAAGCAGAGCAGCTCCGCCGTGTGCTGTTGGCCCTGCGCTGCTGACACCCAGTAGATCTTCTTTTAGGATCGTGAGAACCTGTGGTTTTGGAGGAAAATGAAGGTTTCATCCTTGTTGCTAATGTGAAGTTCATCGATGTCTGTACTTCAAAGATTGCAGTGGTCTGAGGTCCCCCTGGATTTATTAAAATGCTAAAGCTTTGTCCTGCAATAGGAGGCCAGCATCAGTGGCAAAACAAAACCGGAGGCTGAGCAGGAGCAGGCAGTGAAATGAGGGAGGGCAACATCAAAAGACGTTTAAGCAAGACCAGCTCAGTGATTCTTGAGTCATTAACATCTGAAAGGGCTTTATGTAGTGGGATGCACACACATTTCTGGCTGAAATTAGCACAGCAGAGCTATCGGCATCCCTGCTGCTGCACTGGTGGCGAGGGAGCACCTCCTCCTCCAGCGGCACCCTTGTGCCCAGCTCTCCCTCTGAGCCCCAAACGGAGATGTCAGTGCCACCATCACCTCAAAAACATCCCCAGGCTCTGAGTCTGCGCTGCTGGTGTTTGCCTTCATCTCCTGCTGTGTGTTTTAGTAGGAAGCAGCTGGAGATGAACTGTGGTTTGTGCAGCCCAGCAGCTGCATGGGCAGGGGCAGAGGTTTGGGAGCTGGATGTGTGTGATACATAGGAGATCCCTGGACCCACTTCCAGTTATTAGTCCTCCGTTAGTTCTGCTTCCAAGCCTCTCTGCATTTTGCAGTTCTCCAGGAAATCCAACCATTGCTCTCACTGCCTTCTCACTGCTGGGAGTCGCACAGGGTCTGCTGTCGAAACCTCAGAGACCATTGGCCTGACATACCAGGCAGTTTTGCTTCCATAGTAGTATTTCTCCTAGAGTGACCACATTAATTAGTTTGGTTAACTGCACTGAGGTGTTGAGATAAGGGATGCCCAACAATTACAGGCTCCTGGGATAGCAGCTGGCATTTTCATGATGGTTTCTAAAGTCTTGCCTGTCTTCTCAGGTCACTGGTTGAGAATAGAGAGGGGTAAGAATCAGATTGCATTTAGGAATAAGTAGCAGAGTATCTCTGACACAATAAAATTTTAAATTACAGGTGAGAAAACGTACAGTGCCAAGAACAGCCAAAGCCAGGATCTGTGATTTGGTGTTTGTCACACACTGCCCAGCATTCTTGCTTGGATCAGCTAGAGACCCTGCATTCTCCAGGTAGCTGGGCTTCAGCTGTAAAACACGCAAGGTACAGAGTGTGCATAGGTGTGGGTTTGGGTACCAGAGCTATGCTGGAGCCGGTGGGAAAGCGAGGTTAGATGGCTGACACACAGGTCTCTTCACACTCTCCCTGCAAATGTTGTAATAGCACTGTGTTTCTTAGCAAATTAGCTGATACCAGAACTATTATTCTTATAAAATTAATGCCAGTGGTGATTTAAAATGTTGTTCTCAGAACCTGGTTGCTACTACCTCTCCTCTTGAGAGATGTTCCCATGTTTCAGCCATATGAACTTTCAAACTGCTGAGCTAAACAAAAGATAGATAATTTTCCTTTAAAATAACATGATGAAGTGCTTACAAACAAATTAAGAGTTACCTTGCACTGATTAGAGGAGTAGTTGGAAAGACCCTGTAAAGCAATAACAGAGATCACTTAATTGCTCAGAGAGTGATGCATCACCAATTGCGGCAGCGTTGTGTTTCCTACCAGATCCCATCTGATCTGTAGGCAGAGCAAGTTTCCTAGAAGAGGAAAACCCCAAGCTTAGTGCTTTCCTCTGGTAGCTGGGAGCTTTTCTTTCTCAGTGAGAAGGTAGCAGAAAGCTTTTATGGGTGCTGGAGTGACTGGAGGTGCTGGACAACAGCTGCTTTGCTGCCTACTGGAGTATCCTCTAAAAAGCAGCATCCTTTCTCTCCTACCACCCTGTGCCTTGTGGGTGACTGTTCCTGCTTTACCTGCACAGTCCATCACTTCCCTGCATCACTCCAGCATGCTTGTTCCACCTGCAGGAGAGGTTTTCCTCTTAATTAAATGTAGTTTATTTACATTGTGCTGAACTCCAAAAGAACATGAGAGGCCAGCTCCCTCCCAATGGATAGGGTCAGCTCCTGGTCATGTTGTCCATCCCCAGTCAAGGGAGCTTTCAGGTCCAGATTCCAACAAGCCACATTTTCAAGTTGAAGGTGAGGCTGACAGCAAGCTCTTCTAATTCATGCACTATTCATGCAGTCCTCTAGGCTCCAGTGAAGCCCTTATAAGATAATAAGAAATTAATGAAACGTGGCAGTCTACACCTCCACTACAGTTTTCACCCAGGGATCTCTGCGTTTCACTAATATTTATTAACTGAGTCTTGCAATAGTCTGGCAGGGTCTGAGGTTCATTTTAAATCCGAGGGACTTGCTCTGGGCAGTGAGTCCATGGCAAGGCTGGGGTAAAACCTCAGCTCCTGCTTCCACTTACTGATTACTGTGTGAGGACATGGGCACCCCATTTCGGACTCCTCACCTCCATTGCTATCCCTAGGGTGCTATGGGGTTTGCTAACAGTGCTGCTTGCACGTTTGGGGTACCTCTGCCTTCAACACTGCGGGAATGAAAGGAAAGCTTTGGATCTGATGCCTAAGGAGGGTGAAGACGGGGGAGCTCAGCAATATTAAACACAATTGTGAGCAGAGGCAGGTACGGTGGAAGGATAAAATGGGCGCTGAAATGGAGGACAAGGTCAAAAGTGATGTCCCACTTCTCAGCTCTCCTGAGGCAAGCATAGGGAACTGATGTATCTTGGGACGGAAAGTTACGGGTGAGAAAGGGCAGGACAGCTAGCAGGAGAATTTAGGCAAGGACAGACCTGAGTGAGAAGGGAATGACAAAGACAGGAGCTAGAAGGTGACAAGAAACAGGGGCAGGAAAAAGGCATTTGAAGAAGGATAAAAATAATGGGCTTGGAAAATGAGAGTTACCAGGAAGGATTAGAAAGCATCTGTAAACATTCATGTACCCTTCTGTCTGTAGGATGGCTGTGACTGAGTCACTCCCTTGCACGTTTCCTCTTTTTATAGAGGTATAAGTGTTTTTTCCAGCTAAGTGAAATGTGGTGTTGGCTCTTATTTCCATTTGAAGCTAACTCAGATCACCCAGCACTGGGGGCTGTACTGCCCCGCTTCGGCACTTGGAGCTCCAGGCAGAGCAACGTGTTGACCCTAGCAATGCCCCTATACTGTCCACTTGAAAAAATATGCTAAAGGAAACTACTGCCATGATTGATGTGAGTGCATATCTGCCATGTATTGTATATAGCAATGAATGTGAAGGAAAAAGTCCATCGTTTTTCAGGTTATTGAATCTGCCTGTGTAGCCCACAGATATGAGGCAGTTGACATTCTGTGTTTGCTTCAGAAATCAGAATAATCCCAATCCACAGGCTGGCTCCCTCTGACAGAGATTTCATGTCTTTTGTTGCTTTTTTTAAAATGAAATTGGACAACTAGACCAAAAAATACCTTTTTATTCTTTATGCTTCCTAAGCAATCTTTGAAAGTAAGCTCCTTCTGTACTTGTACCAATTTAATTTAAAACTGCTTCTTTAGATCTGTGATATTAAGGAGCTACACATCTTTCACCCATAGTTAGTGGCACCTCTGCAGAGGCAAGGATGTTAAAAATTGCCTGAGTGACTCCACTCCAGCCCTTGTTGAGTCTGATACCTGTGTTTCATATGGTGGTGGACACCAGATGCTGTAAGAGCCCCATCATAGGCAGATGTGAGATACTGTACTTTGGCCTCTCAATATCTGATCCTAATCCCTAATAGTCAGTGAGTGTCTTAGTCCCAGAAAACTCAAGGTTTGATAATCTTTGCAATGGTTTCTCCTGTTGTTAACTATAAACCTCAGTCTATTTGTTAATGTTCAGTTAAATGTCTGCACCTTCAGCTGCAATCCTTGATAAAAACATCTTACCAGCAATTTAACTAAGACTGGTATTGTAAATTCTTTTCTCCGCCTACTAAAATTAGATTTTCTATATATTATTTACAGTTGTTTATTGTCATCCTGCTGTGATGAAGACAACAGCTTTGTGGCTTTTCTGCAAAAATCTGTTGCTAGCTTGCCGTGACATCCCCTCACACAATTCTGAGTGTCAGCACAAGGGTGTTCCTCATGCGGCGTGTTGAAAGCCAGAAACAATTTACATCTGTGGAGTGTCACTTACCACTGAGGTTACTTATGAAAATCAGTGCTTACAACAGCTGCTTCACATGAGTTCTTTGTGCATTGGTTTTTTTGCAGTATCTCATCCTCTTCTGTTGATTTCTGCTGGGGGAGGCTGAGCCTCACAGGAATGAAGAAATTTGAGGTCACATGGAGCTATTCCTCTTCCCTAGAGCAAGGTGAGTCCCCGTGATCAAAACAAGCAGTGAAGGTGACAGAAGACCGCCTGGCCATACCTCTCCTTTCATAGCCCCAGGGTGCTGGCAGCAGCACACCTTGTTTTTTCTCAAAGATGCGGGAGAAGGAAGAATTTCAAAGCACCGAATGGAATCCTGCAATGAGAAGCCTAGGGGAGGCTATACACCTGAAGTCTTGAGTTACTGTAAAATTGCTCTTTCAAAGGAATGTAGTGAGTAGAGAGAAGGTGGTGTTTGGGTTCTGTGAAGAAAATAAGGTGTCTGAGCAAAAACCAATACCTTCTGAGGGGTAGGACCAAGCCAAGCCTCTCCATCTTTGGGGTATGTTCATCATTCAACTTGGGAAATTTGTGACACTGAAATCTCACACCTGCACATGTGCTGTGACATGAGTCTGAGGTGCTCATGGTGACCCAGATGCCCCCTGGCATGGCAGCAGGGCTGGTGGCCAGGGCTGGTGGCCAAGGCTGGCTCCCCCTTTCCTTGCTGCAGACCAGAGAGAGGTTCTTTAGGGCACACTTCCATGTGGCTTTGTGTCATCAGGTACCATATGTATTACCTACAATGCAGAGAGGTATATCTCACCTGACAAGGTGCTCTGCCTTTGCGCCTTCATGTGTGAGAAAAGGATAATTTATTTAAATTTATGATGGCTAACGGGTTTATCTAACTACAGTTAAAATAACTTGCTGAATTATTCATGTGATATTTGAAATCATGATTGTGGGAACAAATTAGCTGACTGAAAACTGGAGACTGATGTTGCTCATTAATAATGCATAGAGGGAGGCTGGGTGCTGGGCGAGCGGGCGGGCTGGCTCCGAGCATACAAATGGGATGTTTCCATGTTAGAAATGTTCTTCCTGGGCAGTGGTTGTCTGGAAAAGTATCACTGGCTCCACTGCTGGCTGAGTGGTTAGATGTGATTGCAGAAGCAGGAGTCTGCGTTGTATTGGGTAGGTATTCTGTGCCTGCTGCTAAGGGTACTTCTTCTAAGGGTACCATGTCCCAGACAAATGCACGGCCATCCCATGGAGAATTTACACTTTTAAAAATGTCTCCAACATAGTCCAAATGTTGCCAACTTCACTTGTGCAAGCGTTCCCAGCAAAGACCTTTTGATTCTAGAGTTTTCTTTTAAAGATAAAGTGGTACCCTAGGTCACTGGGTATTTAGCAGAGTGATGCTTTCCTTCTTTTAAGTCTTGTTTAAAAAGCCAGATAATGTGGTGGACATGTAAAGAAAGCCATCTTACCACCTGGAGATCATCTAATGGGCACTGCTCTACATAGAAATCACTTCTTGCAGCACCAAAGAACTGGAAGATATTTATGGACTCAGGATCACATTAGTTCTGAGGATTTGCCAGATGGTTTGGTGTGCCATCAGATAAGGATGATATAATACAAACAGGGCACGACTTGGATAATGAGGGGCTATATGTGAAGTGACATGATTGCTTGATTAAGATAATAGTTGAAGCATGTGGAGAAGGAAATTATAATTTATATATTGCTGATTGTGAGGTTTATTTTAAGGACATAATTTAAAGATTGTCAAAATCAGAAAGAAAGATCCTGAGCAACAGGAAGTCACTGAAAGAAAAAAGAGAAATTGCTACTGAACAATAAATGTCCGAGGCCAAGCAGGAGGTGGACAGCAAAGGGTGGAGGCACTGGAGAAGACAAAGACAAGAGCTCCTGTTCTTAGCAAAGAACAGAACCAGAAGCCAAACACCTGTTGGGGTCAGGAAGGGCATTGTAGGTACCTACCCCATCTTTTGTGGGTAGATGCTGCCTAAGTTCAGCTGGATGCATGGAAGCTCCTGCCACTGGCTCTTCCAGCTATCCACGTCCATGTTGTTGGGGGTACCGTCATGTGGGGTCTGAGCTAGCCGGTCCCACTGCATGTCTTAAGCCATCTGCACAATGCCACACATCTTCAGCTATTGACAGATATCTGGAAAAATTAATTGCTGCGTGATCTGGGGGAAATCATGGTGCTTTCAAAACATCTAGTGTGGGTGTAACTGCAACCAGCCTTTAGCATCTGGGTGATGCTTTGGTGATGATGAATGTTGTTGGTGATGCTGAAACACTGCTGGGTGATGGGAGACTGGAGTAGGGGACGGGCATGGTGGGTGAGGTGCCAGCATGGCCCACAGCCATCTGCAGTGGCAGATAGTCATCCCCGTGTCTCCGGTGTCAGGAGTGTGTGAGGACTTTCTCCAAGGCAGCCAGTTTTCTGCCTGCATTGCTGATTTGTTCATCTGCAATGTCTTTAATATGATTAATGTAGAAGGTTTTGCAAACTGATCAAGACAGACCTGGTCTGCCTGTAATTTCAGCTAAATTACAGTGATGTTCAATTTCAAACATACTTTTAATATGGTAATAGAAAAAGCTAATTTAGCATATTGCACAGACTTCAGGTAAAGTGGAGGTGATACTGAATATTGATCAAATACATACACACATGTAGCAATATTGGGGGATAGTGATAAATATTTCTGTAGGGACTGAGTAGATTTATATTGTTATCTGTCTGCAAGCTTGTACCTTAACTCCTGATACCTTTAATTAGAGCTGTGCAGGGCAGGCTTTCAGCTTGCTTCCATTGTATTCCCATTATGAATCAAAAGTTTATTTGCTTCTCTGTTTGATGTGTGGGAAATAATGATATGGCGTATAAGCTCACAACTTACACAGCCACCATCAAAATGCCATGGTGAATGAAACTACCCATGTGTTATGACCTTGATGCACAATTTAAATAGATGATTTTTCAAGCCAAATAAAACCTTTCACATTAGGCAGTAGATGAGCCACTTATATGTGCTACAAATGCAGCTTTCCTCTCTCCTAATTAATAATACAAAATAGTTGTGGAATAGATTTATGCTTGTCAGCAGAGCAGTTAACTGTCATGCCACTGATGAGTCAATGGCTTGTTGTATCATAAGTGCTGATAATACCCAGATCTGGGCTGGGCACTAAGCTCTGATATGGCAATTTAGTTTTCACACACCATTTAGTTATGATTTTATTTCAGATTAATCTCTGTTTTTTCCCCCTTTTATTTCAGTTCTAATGCAATAGGCTCAACAGTGACCCAGGTCACAGTGTGAGAACTTGCTGTCACAGGCTGAACTTCAGCCGTAACAGTTTCTGCGGGTTTTGGAGAGAAGGATGCCTGGCAGAGCCAGGGGAACAACCAGCTCACAGGTCCAGTGATAACTAAGGACCAAAGTCCATCCTACAAGCAAGAGAGAAACACCACTATGGTTAACTGAGGTAGCATGTGCCTTTCCACAGCAGCATCAAGTTCAAAAATTCAAATGAATTGCAAAAGGAAGAGGTGTCCTGTTTCCCACCATGTGTTTTTTAGAGGGAGGGCAATGTAAGGGCTCTTGGGCTGCCCCTGCATCACTGGAGGGTTATTGCTACTCCACGTCATTTGAGGTGGGATTTAAGGTGAGTTTTGGTAGCACAGGAAGGGCCGGGGTCAGAGCTGGGTGGAGATGGTGCTACGCTTGATTGGAAAAGGGCTGCAAGTCTCTCTTCATTAACCCACAGACTGTCTCCAAAACAGGGGCTTGAAATATGGGCTTGGTGGTCTGTCTTATTTTGAGGCTCCTCAGCAAAGATTCTCCTTTAGCAAAATTTATGAATGTAAATGCTCAGAGACCGTTTGTGGGCAACCACCAGCTGTATTTGGGATTTCATGCATTTGTCCTGGGTTTTGTAGTACCTCTCTGGTACTTTGTCTTCCCCTGAGGTCTGGCACACCGGTAATTTCCTTTTGGTTGATAATGTCTTCACCTCTGTTTTCCTCAGCAAGGTTCACTTGGATTCCTGATGAACCCAGTTTGTTTTACAGGTGACAACAGGCCTTGGGACACTGCCATACCTGCTATACCTGAGCATTTAGTCCATAGCATTGGAATTTAAGGAGCATGATGGGTTCAGGAGACGATGGTGTCTGCTTCTTCACAAAGCTCTTGCCCCACCTTCACAGGCCTGCAGAGACTCTTTGGCAAAATGGTCCTTGCAAGGTGAATTTCAAAGCCTTTTGTGCAGCAAAAGACTTTCCCTGCAGACATGGAAACGCTCAGTACTGTGCAGACCAGGACTACCCTGAACCTGCTTTTAGCATTGCTCCGTTGACTTTTCAGCAAAGTTGCATTGAATTAATTCATCTGGGGAAGGAAATCTTGTAACCCCACACCCACCCTCACATGTGGGCTTCCCAATGTTAGCAGGAAAATGTCATTCAGGGATATGTACCTGAGAGAGACAATTGCTATTTTTTCAGGAAGTGAGATGACAACCAGAAAAAAGGAAAATCAGCCTGCAAATAGTAACGCATTTTTAAGATGTTTTTCCAGTGAAACAATATCTATTATATTAAATTTATGTGTATTTTCTCACATAGAATAAACAGCTCTCTTGGTGCTAGCTTGAAGCTCTGTCAGACTGACCCTGAAAGGTAGAGAAAGATCTCCTGTGCGTGTGGGATGGAGATGCCTGCAGCAGAGTGGAGGGCTCTCTGTCCAACAGCTCTTCTTTGTATTTTATCACTCATGGTGGTATTATACAGAATTCACAAGGAGTCTTTATTTCTGCTGCCCCAAATCTCAAAGCTTTTTTAAAAATTCAGTCTGACTGTTCTTCATGCTTGTGAACATCCTACACCTAGGAAAGGTTTTAGTCCTTCTGGAGCAGGGCCTGGAAATTCATTGAAAAATAAGACCTAGTAAAATTAAAACGTACAAGAATCATTGCTCCAGCTTGGTGATGGGAGATGGAAGGTAGCTGGCTGCTTTCTGAAAAACCTGCTTTGAGAAGGATGTATCTGATACCCAATTTTTGATGGGGTTCCCACACCATTCCTCCCATTTCCTAGTCAGTCACTGTGATGCTTGGAGTGAAGTGTTTTCGAGGCAGCATTTCCACACATTTGACTTTTAAATTAAGGTGGGATTATAGCGATAGCACATGGTTACATGCTTAAATGTGTGAAAGAAATTGCATTTTATATTCTTTAACCCTACCATAATGGACTTTGAATGAAAACTTTCATCAGTAATTTTGGATCCTGACTTTGCAGTTGGATTTGCATGGCTCATCCTTCCCACCTGGCTGGCTGCCAGTGGCTTCAACGTGACTTCACGTGGCCATAGGGATGCATTGCTGGCAGCACAGCCTGTGCAAGCCTTTGGTGCAGGGTTAGAGGCCCCTGCAGTCAGGTCAGCGAATATCTCTCCCCACCAACACTGTTTTTTTTGTTTTTTTTTTCTTAAACATCTTAATTCAGAGTCCCTGTTGTTCATTGCAGTGTAAATTAGGCCGTATGTCCCCCGCTGCTGGGAAGTCTACCTTTCCAAAAGTAGGCTTTAACATTACTATGATTATAGCCTAATGCAAGTTTCTCTTAGGGCATGGCCTCAATTTAAGGATTTACTTTTAGAAGGAAACTAAGTGGGTTAAACTGAAAGCAACCCCAGTGCTCAAATGTCAATACACGGTGGAATTTAAGCACAATGAGTAGCTGGTCAGAAGCTTTTGAGCTACGGTATTTGGGCAGAGGATGTCAAAGGCCCTTCTTATTTGTGTGTTTCAGTATTTTTGCATATTGAAGTTTTTGGACATTTGTCTGCATGATTCCTGTTGAATTTTATGAATTATAGACTAGGTAAATTTTGGAGCATGCAACAAAATGGGAAGACAACCCCAAATAGACATACCTTTCACTTGTCATCCGGTTGCATTTGCCAGGAACTCCACAGCGGTGAACACCCCCTTTGCTGCCACAGAGAAGCTGAAGACTTTCATGTCATTTTTGCTCTTGCCAATGCACTGCAACCTGTTTGGAATAGAGAAGTTTGCAAAGATCACATATTTTCAGAATAGGTATTTCTGATATATTTTCTGAAGATCTATGGATAACTGTAGGAAGGCTGCATTGAAAAAAAATATAAAAATTAGTAACTAAATGAGTTACAAGACCTGGAATATTTAAAGTTTCTGTTAATATGTCTAAAAGCAATATACATGCCATATAAATTTTGAAACAAGGAGGGGGAAATGAATCTTTTAAAACTGTCTGCAGAGTGTTTGGATGGAGGGGACATTGGAAAAGTGAATACTGGAAGAGGACGTCCTGTGTATGTGCAGGTAACTGCTAACACTGCGATACCTAGCCTGCTCCTCTGAAACATTAATGATTTATTCTACGTACAGTGGTAGCAGATGTTACCGGAGATAGTTCTGACCATTTCTTTATCTCAGTGCTGGAGCAAACAGCCTGTTCAGGGCAGACATCCTGCACACTGTGATTTCCTCTGCTGTGCCCAGCTCTCTGCAGAGGGACCTGCAATCTCAGCAGCAATAAGGAGATTTTTTTTTTTCCACCTCACGCTCCTGTCTGGCAGCATCAGCTCTGGAGTACGGAGCCTCCAAGAAACGGGAGACATGCACAGTGTTTATGTCTAGCTGTGCCCCAGGACTAGCATGTGAAAACACAGATGCTTTGCCTGGACGATAGCCACTAACATCAGTAATGTCTGCTTTGTAAAAAAAGAAGCTTGCAGGGGTCCTGAGCTTGGTCTTGGCAATATTGTCCTGGTTTAATGGGTGGAGAACTGAGGTGTTGGAAAAAGCATGTAGGTGTCTCAAAGTACCACGACAGAGGTAAGGCAAGGCAGATCCTGCTTTGCTTACGCATCAGGTTGTCCTTCCCTTGGGTACTGCGCTAAAATTGTGTCATATACCCAATATGCCTTACGCTGAGGCTGTTCTATCTGAGCTCAGGGGAGCTGAGCTTGACTTGCCTGTGGCCAGTTAGGGCTGGTTTATATTTCCACCACCCGTCACCCTTTTATGTTCTTTGTTCATATACATAAGATAATAAGGCTGAAAGAGGAAAATGGGTATGGTGATACAGAATATATAAAGAGAGCAGATGATGCTAAGTAATGACTGTTAAACTATGTAATAAATCCTTGGTGATAGTACAAAACCTTTGCATCTGCTCACAAGGTAGAATTATTTCATTGCTTTCAGGCCCCGTACGTGGATATATAAGTCAGTGCATCAGCATCTTCAGGGACACATCCATAATAAAGATAATACTAATTTTCATAGCAATGTTTTTTCCTGTCAGCCAGAGGTAATTAAGTGGTTAAAGGAGAACTCAGTTTGCTACCTAATGTAAAAAATAACTCATGCGTTTTATGTCTCCTAGTCTTCTAACTTTCACCAGTGTCAGGACACATTGGTTTTGCATTTACTGTAACAACCTTTCAGTAGATATGAGACAGAGCATGCTAAACATGGGGTTTCTAATCACTTTTCTTTCGTGTCTGATGTCCCAGCTATCCACGAACTTTAAGCATGATCAGATCATGGCTCTGAACTAATTAGATTTAATGTAGAAACAAAAGAATGGATCCAAAATGAGGTGGAACTAACAAATGAAAATAATAAGGAAATTAAATGACAGTAATTGAAAAGGTTTCTAATGTCTTAGATGCAGTACAATAACACTCCTTTACAATTTATCCAGCCTTGAGACCAGTTATTTGCTTTTGAAAAGTTTTGCAAAGGTATATAGATTAAGTGCTGTATTTTCTGTACCTACTCTACCTAGACTAATTGAAAAGCTATCATGGAAAGGAAATTGGGTTGGTGTTGGGCGTTTGTGCTTGTGCTCTGATTTTCAGGAAGCTATAGAAAATCTTCAGAAAATTAATTGTTTAGACTTGAAAGTGCTCCATTAAGCTGAGGTAATGGGCAAATTCAGCATTCCTCAACAGTGATCTCGGGTTTCTTCCAAATCTTACTACACTAATCATTATTTCTGCACCATTCAGTCCCATATTTTCTAAGTTTGCGTAGCATATATTGCCAAATTACCTCCGCAGTTGACGAGGCATCATGGCAGAGGCAAGTACATTTTAAATTACAGTAAGTTTTGCACTATCTGTTTTAAAAGAGAAGATCATCCCAGGGCGGCAGAGTTCCCACCCTCCCAGCAGTAGAAGGGTTGTTAAAAATCCCCATAAGAATAAAAACACGTGTTGAAACTTCATTTTTAATGTTGTTTATGTGTGTGTATAAAAGGGAAATTTAAACCTTGTTTTCTGGCCAGGTCCCCATGAAGTCCATCCCCCTGAGGACCACAACCCTCCCGTGCTGCAGGAACGGTCCGTCCACCGTCAGGTACTTGCAGCTCCCCATCACTGGGGACACGTCCCGTGGTTTCATATCCCTTCCAACCTGAAGTGCCTTCCAAGTGCAGGAAATACTTTCTTTTCTTCTCTTTGTTTGCTTTTTATGCTTTTCCTTTTAATGGTGTATTAGTGGCAGAGAAGCCCGTGGAAATAAAAGCTCTCCACAAAAAGGCTGCAACAAAATACTTAATACCAGCGAGGGATGAATGAGACCTTGAAATTACAGCCTGCAATATATGACTCAGTCCTGCTTGTGGGTACTAAAGGCATTAATTTCTGAATACTGTCTGCTTTAGTAGGTAATTTTTGTGAAATGCCTGGAGAGGCTGGTGCATTTCACCATATACTATAATGAAGTATGGCAGGTTTTAGAGAGATGAAGGACTTTCCAAAGGTGCAGCAGCCTGACACCAGGATTCATTTTGAGCATGAGCTGGTTCCTATTTTATCTAAGCCTGATTCCGTCATCCTTGGAAAGGAGGCAGCTTGCTTTTGATGGTGAATCTTGTTATAAGTACTTATTTGGCATGCCAGTGAATAAGAAAAGCTATCATGATTTGACACGTGAAACGTGAAGTCTCAATTACTTTTATGTTGTTTTTCCTTCTGTAGATCAGAAGTGAAAAATATATTTTAATTAAAAAGTGAAATATGATATCCAGATCTCGGCATGCCTTGTGGAGAACAATCTGAATTTTGGAGTGCTTCATAAGTCTTGGAGCAGAGCTTACGCTGCACTTCACAGGCTTGGGCAGCAGCCGCGGCTGATAACACTGACTGATTTATTTGGCCATTATCTGACAGTTTCTTTACTTAAGGGAAAAGCAGGCTGCAGATGCCATCCTGCATATTCAGATAGCTGTTATTGTAATGTTCCTTTATGTATTTTGTATGTTAATCTTTTTTTTTTTTCCTTCCAGGGCTAATTTTTTAAGGAAACGAGGGTTATGAGAATTGTGCTTTTTGCCTTCCTTCCTCACCTCCTGCCCAGTCACTTTTGAATCCCTGGACCAGCCTCACCTGAATTTGATCATGCGATGAAGGCTCAGAGATATTAAATCTCTGAACGTGCTTCACCAATCAGTGGTGAAGCAAAGATGTTGCTCAGGTAAAACCAGGGAGAAGTTGGTTATTATGAATTTTGCTGATAATGTGTGAGTTATTAGCTGGCATCTGAGACGGGCTGGCTGCAGCACATGCTCTCGGCCATGCAGCAAGCCAAAACAAAGCCAAAATCCACTGAAAATGCAAGGGCATTTCTGAACATGTTGCGGTGCTAAAGTCATGTTGGGAGAACGTTTGTCTCTGTATTAAGGAGTTTAGTCTCTATCACCCATGTCAATACAGTCTGGCATTATATTTTCCACTGACCAGAAATATAACCAAATTACCTCTTTTGTTCAAATTAACATCTAATTTAAAATAAAAAGGATAATTCTTGGCATGGTGGGCAAAAACGTCTCCTAATGCATTTTGAAGAGCTATGTCTGAAAATGTAGAAGGTGTTTTCTTTGTCTGTGTTTCTTGATGGTCATTAAAGGCATCTCACTATTAAGAAATAGTAACACATTCCTTCCATCAGTCTATTTAGGATAAAGACCTTGGCTTCTCCTCCATCACGGTAAGTGGACCAAAACCAAAGCTTTTTGTAGAGCTCCTTCTAATTTCCAGATGTAGCACACCACTTCACCAATAAAGCAGTATGTTTTTTCTTAACAGAAAATAGTATTTACCCAACACTTTGCTAAGTTAAATATGTTGAAAGCTAACCATCTTTAATATCTAGCCCATAATGATGCTTACACTTTCCTTTGAATGCTCCAGCTGCTAGGGGCTGAGATCACTGCATATTGATGGATACTTCAGCTAGTGCTTCCTCAAAGCAGCCTCACTAAGCAAGCTTAAATTTAGTCCATGCCTTACTGAATAACACTAGAATCATAAAATCCTATGCTATGAGATTGGCAATCACTATGCTTGGTGGTGCGTGGTTTAAGCAGTAGTCTGTGTATCTAAAACTGTCAACAACTTAAAAAGGAATCAAAATCAGTTATGACAAAAATATAGATGGATAATTATGCAGTATTTTAATAGAATCATAAAAAATTCATTTTATCATCTGCATATCTTGCTCCCTTGAAAAAAAAAATGGCAGAAAATGAAAAATTTAAAAAATCCTACCTCTGTTAAATTAGAAAGTGCCGCAGAATTTTTTTGTGCTTTGCTCCGGATATGACCCACTGGAAGTTCATGGCATAATGATCCAAAATCCCAGTGACTTCAGGACTGCAGCAGGTGGGAGTCTCAGGAGCAAGGAGGGGGAATGGGGCCCCTTGCCCAGCCCCTCTGGCATGCCCCAGCAGAAGCTCACATTGGGGTATCAGCACCCTTCCCACGGAGGTGGCAGGGTTTCCCTTTTCCCTGCCAATGCTGGAAGTGGTTGAAGATGTGGTGGAAGACTTCTGCTCCCACCCCCTGCCCTCCCGCCGTAGGTATGGCAGGGGGACCCCATCCTCTTCTCAAGGCGTATGGAGATGGGCAGGACTTGCAGAGATCAGGGGTTGCTGTTTGTAAGCTTTCTGCTGCCTGCTCTTATGCAGATTTAGTGTATGTAGCATGCACTTTTAATCAGGTTAAGGGGTCCATGAGTGAATAAACAGAGTCTTTCTACATTAGCCCTTTTGGCGCACAAAGTCAGGCTAGAGCTCATAATAATTGTTTATTTAATACTTAGTTTATGTCACTAATCATCTTTACTTGCAAGGAACTGATTATATTTAAACACTGGGAAGTCAATGACTATTTTATTACCAATTTCATTAAGGCCAGCATTTTAATCCTTGCCATCTAAATCTCCACATTTGAGTAGAAATTTCTCTAGAACTCGTTACTTTAAATATGAGAGCAATGGGTGAACCTTACCAATCACACCATCTATTATTGTATTTAGTACTGGGGTAGCTGCAATGCTGGAAGGACTCTTCAAATAAACAGTCATTAAGTATGCAAGTGATAATGGAATGTGCACTGTGAAATTATCTAATTACTGACACTTTGAGTCTGTATCAACAATTTGTTTTGAAATAGAATATAATTAAATTATTTTGCTCCAAGTACATCCCAAAGAGCAATAAACTTGCAGACTTCAAATAACAAGGAGTGAACAAAAGGTGCCACGTAAAAATGATTTTGAACATTTGGACGATAATATTCTTGCAGAAAATGTATGTCATGACTACCATTCTTGGACCTGTTTGCTGGGTTCTGTTAAAACCTGTTGATGGTTATGGAAATGAAAAGGATGGTCCCAAAGGAAAGGGAGAAGATGAGAATAGTAACAGATGCTACAGCACCCCAGAATGCTTCACTGCTGGCTGTGGAAGATATCTAGAGCCTGATTTGAACCGTAATTGCTTTATTGGGTCATAGCTTTGAAAAGTAATGTAGCAAAATGAACAGATGCATCTAATCTGTTATTCAGAATGATCATAGATGGTTCTAAGTGTGGAAGGTCATCATTACAATTTGTTGATACAGGCTGTGAAACAGAAATATGAGTCAGTGTGCTAAGTAATAATTAGAGTTAACTGGACACTTGGAAAGGTGTCTGCAAATGTGTTTGATTCAAATCTGTTCGTTTTCAGCAAATCTGTTAGTTTTCCATAAATCTGAGTATATGAATATTGCAGAGAGCAGCTTGAATGTTGCAGATGCGGAAGCCAGGGACGAGGCGGTCGGAGCATGCCCGTGCTGCTGGCAATGAGTAGCGGTGCAAAGACAGAAGGGGACCCAAGAGGAGCGCAGGAGCTGTGAACCCATCCCTTGCTTGGCGTCACTTGTGCAGTGGGTGCTGCGTGCGTGGGGTGCTGGCTCACAGCCTGGGACCCTGCACCGGGCAGGAGGCGTTGCGCTGTCTGCTCAGAGGAAAGCATTACATTAGCTTTTCCAGGAGTCTCAGGTGGGGAAATGGACTCTAGATATATTTTGACGGGGGCTTTTCTAGGCCCTAGCACATGTACCCTTGTCAAGAGTAAGAGTAAAATTCAGGAAAGAAAAGACAGCAAAGGAAACAAAAAATGTTTTCCAGATTACATTGCTTGTAGCTTGCTAGAGCTCCTCCCTGTTTATGTCTCTAACAAGAAATCTAGGTTGCACGCATTTTTAAAAAAATGTTGCTTTTCATCTACTAGCTAGAAAACTTGGGAGCAGTGTTCTCTTCTTGTCATTTTTTTGAATTAATTAGAAAACATATAACCCAGCAGTACAAAAGAGCCGAGAATGTCATCTCTCGGGTATCACAGCCTTTAATAAAAGTCAGAGTGGCACCATTCATGACCATCTGATGTTTACGACTGCTGCTTCTAAAGTGCATTGTGTTTCAGCGTCCACCTTGGCTCCTGTCCATTCTTGCTTTAACCTCAATGACTTTGGCATAGTTATTTCAGTGCTGAAGTTCGCCTATTTTATCTTCAGCAGAATATGAAGTCTGCTGCTTGCTTATCAAGTATGAAACTGTGTACAACCGGACAACCTAATGCTAATGGAATCAATATAGCAAAAGAGATCTCACAACCCCTCTGTACTTTTTACAATTTACTTTGTTCGTCACCCATTAATTCTTATATTGATTTTGCTATAAAACACAAACTGCATTCCTATCACAGCCCAAGAAAAAAGCACATTGATTATATTGGAACAAGGTATGTTGTAAAAATGAAATGCCTAAAACATTTAAATGTAGTAAGCTCTGCTAAAGTACATAAATCACACTGTTTAATGTTGTAAATGAGTGGTGCTGCCTTAAACAAGGGAAAAATATGGCACCATAAAACAATTTTGACACAAAATAACAGTCTTTGTTTCTCTGTACCTGCCATTTTAGAAATGCTATCAATAATGGTTATGGTTGTTTGCAAGTGGGAGGGGGGAAATGTTCTCAATATCCCCTTTAAAAAGTTCCTTCAAAGTCACTTTGTAAAATTGACAACAGTGGTGTTTTACCTAGCTATAAATAAAGCCTGATTATTACTGTGTCCTCTTTACTTTTATCATTCGCTCATCAAAAACTTTTTGATGCATCATTACTAATGATCATTTCAGGAGCCAAAGTTGAGCCATGTGCTTGACTGTTATTGATGGGGAGGGAACTGCAGCTGCTTCCTACCACCTCGGTGACCACATTGTCTGCTGAAGATCATGGACACCGTTCCACCAGCTTAAAGGGAAGATGGTTCAAAGGGAATTCATCTTTCTGCACCACTTAGAGTTTAACCCTGAGTAGAGAAGACTACTGATTAGGTATAACTCTGCACTATGAGAGTGTCACAGCAGTGAAGAGTGAAAAAGGAGAATTTCATGATTATAAAATAGGTGCTTTTTGTCACCCAAGTTATGATTGCAGAAATCTATTCTAGTTGAGATTCCCATAGTGCTTCGGAGCCCTGGTCATGATCCAGGACTCCACTAAGCCCACTATAAGCCCAGGAAAGTTGCTTTGGAGAGCCTGCAGTTAACAACAAGACAAGAGGTAACTGCCAGGCAGGGACGGATTTGGGTCCAGCAGGAAAGAAAGGGAGGATGGGAGTAAGAAGGATTGGGAGTGGTCTCAACAGCTTAAAAACCTAAGCTGTTTCCAAGGTTTTCAGGATCCATGGAAATAGATTTGATGGAGAGGAAAAAAGAGAGGAAGGCAGGAAGAAAGCAAAAATGAGGGTGATTAAGGCGGTTATCGTGCATTCGCTTAATACTTAAGCTGGTCAGAGCGGGGGCCTTGGCTTCCTGCTCAGGGCTGTGCCTGCGCATGACACTACAAAATCACCCCTTCTGCCAGATTTTCTTGAATGAGCTTAGGAAGAGGAAGAAGAGGAATTAACTCATCTTGGATTAGAGATCATAAAGCAGGGATGAGAATGTTGCCTGCTGCCTAACCCTTGGATGTGTGCTTCTGTTATTTTAGTTTTTGCTTCATCTTGCTCGATACATTTATCTTTTTGATTCAACTTTCCTTGTGTGTTTTTCTTACCTGTGAATCAAAGCCGCTGCTGCAGAATCTGGGATGGCTCTGCCAAACTTTGTTTATCTGTCAGCTAAAGCCTCCCTGCTTCCAGCTACATCACTGTAAAACCCAGCAAAACTGAAGTGACTGTAAAGAGGTTGCTATAGACTTTACCCAGTGAGAGCAGAATTTGGCCTGTTCCTCTGGAAAGGAGAGGAGAGGATTTGTTTCAGGGGATGTGAAAATTCACTAAAGATGCTGAGACTCTTCCAACATGCGGCTTCCCCCAGGACAAGACTGATGGAAAATGAAGCTGGGTTACAACCCTCTGTGCAGGCTGTAGCACTAAACAACAAGTGCTGGGGAAAGCCAGCACACCTAGAAGATGTGCTGGGTATAGGTCCTTTTTTTGGGGAAGGGAATATTATCGGTAGGGAGGTGGTAGATGTGAGACTGACTTTGTTCAGCAGGAAATCTGTAGCTGCAAAATTCCAGTTAATTCTTGGGTGCTTCGTTATTGGAATTCATTAGCACTAGTTTTTCCTGTGTGGCTGGCAATCATTCCTCCTTTAAAGTTATAATGTGTTCCTCTGATGGGAGGCTGCTCTTGTCCCTGTTGGGTGAACACTGTTTTTTCCAGTTCTTTGGGAAATTGCTCTGTTGGCAGAGCGCAGCAGGTCTGTTCTCCATGGGTTTGCAGGGCAGCAGGACTTCTTCCTTGCCCACCTCCACCCTCTCTCTTCTTCCCAGACACGGGGGGGAAAATTCATAGAATGACTTTAATGTTGAAAACCCTGTGAAACAGATTCCTGTTCCTGCAAGAGGGAACTCCATGAAGATCGTGCTTATCCAAAAGGTCAGCTCCCGGGCTTTTCTAAGTTAATGATTAAAGGAAATTATCTCAGATCTCTCATCGAGGAAGGCTCTGTTTTTCAAGGTTGAAGCTCTTAATTTTTTATTGTAAGGATCCTGTAAGATCCTCAGAAGTTTAGTTAGGGCATTTTGTCCTAACGACAGCTCCTTCAGTTGGCTGCTGCAAATGAAAGCAGCTGCAAAGAGTCCCCAGGCCTGTGTGGGTGGTGGAGTGCTGGTCCCTATCAAAACAATTGTGGAAACACAGAAGAGCTGAGGAACTGGAGAGGAAACAATACAGGAAAGAGCCTCTTTTTTTTTTTTTTTTTTTGACTGTTAAGCCCATATCGCTGTCTTGCTTCACCTGCAGGCAGCACGTCTAGGAGAGCAAGTTGCTGTGATGATAGATGGACAGGAGCTGTAATTGCTCAGAGAAGTGGTATTAGATGGGTGTTTTGGTACAAGTTGCTGGAGCTTTTACAAAGGCACGAGTGTGAGGAATTAGAGACAATCCTTTTGCAAACACCAGGGAGCTGAATGTCTGGACTGGGCTTTTATAGGCTCTGCTCAAAACCCAGCTATTGCTGCTCCATGGTGACTGTTTCCTTACCGATACCGCAGCTGTGTGTTGGGGACATGTAATAATAACCAAGCCAGGAATCATGGTTTATGGGGTTCTCTGTGGGATAAAATAGGGACTTTTTCTGAGGCCAACAAGCAGAGTTACAAAGGGGCAAGTTCAAATGCCAGTCCCCAGGCTTCCCTTTTCTCTTTTGTGGAGGTTTTTTAATGAGCAGCTCCTGCAGTCCTCTTCCCTTATTCCTCCTCCACAGCACACTGTGTGCCTGCAGGAGGTTAATTAGGGAGCCAGGCTAAGCTGGGGCTCTCTACTCACACATTTTGAGTCACTAAGTACTTTCTTCTATTAAAACTAACATGCATTTACAAGCCTGCCTTGTATTTATCTAACGAGGATAATTATCCACCTCCAAAATGACATGATCCATTTGAGCCAAGGCAATTCTTCTGGAGATAGGGAAGATGTTTTACTGCTGGTTTCTTTTGACCTGTCCCTGTAGGGCAGTCTGGTGGTGAATTGGCCTGGGGCAGCAAAAGCAAAACTCAGAGCCTGCAGAGTGATGGTCCAGATCTGAGTAAGTTGAAAGGATTTTCTTTGTTTAAGTTGAGTATAGTATGTCTCTCGCAAAGTGAAAACTAAACTTGCTGCGGTGCAATGCCGTGAGCCAGGGAGCTGGTGGTAGAGGTGGTGTGCGGAAGGGGAAGACTGACCTGCCTGGTTTGTTGTTTTTTCTGGTGTAGGATTTTTTTTTGTTTGTTTTTTTGGTTTACTGTTTTCCAAGTTTCTGTAGGTCAGTGTCATGGCCATGGTATTAGTTAAGCAGTTGCTTGCACTTAACAGATGCTGTAGAGAGGATAAAGCAGCCCAACTGCTGATGGGCTTTAGACACCTGGTTACCAAACAGGTCTTGCTCTTTCTCCAGGCAGTTTCTCTTTTAAGCAAGTTGTTGTTAATTATAAGTGCTGTTTTGTGATGGCCCAGGCTGCACTTCTAAGAAGGTGCTGTGCCCTCAACTTGAAGTGTTTTGTCTCTGTAACTACTTGAATTGCCATTTTCTGCCTTACACATAGGTAATTGTTATTGCTGCAAAGTGCTTTCTTGGATGATTATCAGTTGACTTGTATTAATATTTACAATAACTTTTTTATTAGTAATTTTTGCTACAACAGGAAATGAAATGCAAATTAACAACTGTAAAGATTAAAACATAATGAAATAGGACATGAACTCCAGAGAACTAATGAATAAAGTGGCTCGAAGGCACAAAAAGATGTCCTTCAAAAACAAACATAGAGATAAATAATAAGATAAATAACTTTGAGGCATTAAACTGAGAAAGAAATACTAAGTATGGGATAGATTGTTTCATGCCAAAGTTATAATTGCATTCCTTTTTCTTAATAAAAAGATGAAGTTTCTCCCCAAAGTTAACCAACTGTGTAATCGCTGCATGGTAGATTTTTTCCTAACTTACAAACCAGCACATCAAAACATCTCTCTGTTTGTTTACTTTTACTGTCCTTGTCTGGCTACTTATCAAATATATTGGGCTAATGGACAGAAACAACATTATTTTTTTATTTTTATGGTTTTTGTCTCCTGTGCTTTCTGTTTTCTAAAGCAGAAATGCATATCTGAAGCTGCTGGGTGCTTTTATGCGGTGTTTAAAGCCTGTCCAAGCTGACACGTATTAGTCCCTTCTTGAACAAAGCTCCCAAGCGCTGATATCTTTTGTCCTTCATGAGACTCACTTTGGCAAATGGCTTTAAGACAATACACTGTTCCTTTGTTTAACCAAGGGCTGGGGGCAAAATGTGTGCATAGGTGTTGCTGACTGCTTTTCAGGGCAAAACCCTCATTAACTTGATATATATGTTGGTGCATCTGAACCCGGAGCTTACCCTGAGTTAATTTGCAGTGCTGTAAATCTTTGGTGGTGTTTTGGCTTCATTGGTTTAAGTTGTCTTAGATGATGTCTTAGTTGTCTTTCACGTTCCTTGTGAAATCATGAGGTATCTCTGATTCAGTGCATCTTTAACACTCTTTCACGTGCTATTTAGTATGCTATAGCTTTAGCATGATGCAAACATCTGTACACCTCAAGTCTTTAGGTATGAGTCTAAAATACCTCCCCTTAAAATCACGGAGGAGCAATTCCCAAGGCGTTGCTCGTGGTGGGGTTTGTCATTTAGACTATGAAGGTTGTCAGGGCCGGGGTTCTCCCTTCTGCTCGTGGTTAAGCTGTGTACAGCTCTGGCATTTCAGAGGAGATGGAGAGGAGCCTTCAGGGAGTTGCTGCTCCCTGACATATGGACTTGGTGAGATTAGGACAGCATTTGTTGCCCAGGAGGATACAAACCTCTCTGTAGTCCTGGGCCATTTGGATTACCCAGTTATAGCCTGAGATGCTTTACCTCTTGGTCTGTCTTCCACCATTTATTAGGGAAAAGGATTAAGGTTTGGACTTCTGAAGCACCTGGGTACTCCCAGGTGAAGGTATTTGCCTAGCTGGATTTTCAGGAGTGCTTGAGCCTTCCTGGAAATAAATTGAAATTAACATTGAACCTGACTGAATTCCCAAGTTTTTTTTAAAAAAAAAATCTTTTTGCAATTTCCATTCACCTATCTTTTGTGAATTTTCATGACACACTTTGAAGACTGAGGTGGGACCTCACAGTAGTTACTTGGCCAGGTGAAGTTTGTTTGCATGTGTGAGTCAAGGCAGTCAGGCTCTCCCACAGCTCATGTCTGGAGCCTATAATGATCTGTAAAGATTCAGTTCAACTTTTACTGAGATTTTGGGGTTTTTTTAACATCTTTCTTCTTTGTTCTTGATGACAAGGGACAGTGTCATAAAAATAAGAGCCTCTTATTTTTTAAGACAGTTCATGCAAATGCCGTTTCTATTTATTCTCAGCCTGATGTCAGAGTAATTCTGTGTATGATATCGCATTCATTATCATACATTGAGTTGTGATGGCAAACAGAGGGCTTCACCCGAAGAGCAAAGAGGAGGAATGAAATCTCAAAAACAGATCAAACCTCAAAAGTTAATTTTAAAAAAGAGCTAGCTGTACAAAACAATGTATCTTCTATTCTCTTTTGTCATTTGCACTTCAGATTCCCTTGGATGGCCAAGCCCTGGCACAGTAGGTATAGTAAAAAAAAACTCTCCTGATTGAAATGTTTTCAGATCTTTATCATGGAGTCTTCTTACCTCTTAAACATCATCTTTAATCTCTAGTTCCATCTAGCAGTTTTTGGTGGACTCAAGGCTGAAGCTTGATTGGCCAAAGTTAGTGCTTTTCAAGTTGGTAGCACCTCATGATGTCTCAGCAATTAGACCAAGCATAAAAATAGTATCTTGTACCCTATTACCTGTAGGAGATGATCTAGCCTAGTAAATATATCTGGGGAAAAAAATCCTATCAACACTGAGATGCATTCTCCTCCACCTTTCCATAACCTTGGTGGCAAGTTATACAAATATTTAATCTGCTGAATGCAGACTTGGCTTTAGGAAGTGTGTATTTCAGCTCTCCATAAATAAAAATAATGGGCCTAATTTTCATTTTTGCTAGGGACCACTTGTATCTATTTGGGGACAGATCCTCAGCTGGTGTGAGTCGTCACAGCATCACTGCAGCTGGTGGAGTTTGGAGGCCTCGCACCTACTGAGGGTTTGTTCCTGGGTGTTTCATGGCCCCATTGAGTACATGTAAATTTACACCAGAGCATTGCACAGGGCCTGAGCCAGAATAAGAAACAGGTCTAATTAAGTTTTGTAACTGAAATCATTATGAAGGTCTCTCTCATTTCCACTATACAAATATTCCAGCTGAAAGGATTATATTTACAAGTGCTATTTATAATTAAGCATTTCACTTGATTCGCCTGCAAACAGAATGTAAATCATATTTTGCTCTGCTAAAAGGCAAGGAAAAGGGGAAAGTGTCTCCAAGTAATTTATATTACATTTTGTAGTTAGCAAAAACACGGGTTTATGCAAATCTGGATTTGTTGAAGTCTGTGTATTTTACTTGTAAGAGTTGGGCTCTGTTGGGCAGAGGAGAGGGAGGGAAAAAGATGAACTTGCTCATCCTCTGCAGTGCAGCTGAGCAACCCCTGGAGATGCCTGAGCTCTGCAGACCAGGTCGGAGGGTGAATGTGTCCCCCTGTCAGCCAGGCTGTGCTCACAACAGGCGTTTGCAGCAGTCCTGGGAGGTTAACGGGTACCCGAACCCCTCATGGGATGAGAAAGGTCTTGGCCTATCTGTGAGGGGGCTGCCTGACATCCAGGGGATTACCCTGATGAGGATAGCCAGCTCCTTAGGCACATTGTGGCTCTGCTATAGGTCAGATTTTCTTGCAATAAATGAGCTCCTAATGTTTCTGAAGATGGAAGGAGACTTGAAGTGCACAGAGGGGACCTCTTTACCTCACCACCTTGGGAGGCTGATACCCGGGAGGTGACCCCTCAGCTATGACAATAGGATGCTGCGCAAGAGTCACTGGGTAATTTCATGTTGTTAGCGGTGTAGCCCATCTCCCCGCCATAGTTCTGCTGCACTCCTCGGTCACATCAGGGTGGATACTACATTTCTATAGGCACCAGCTTATTTGCTTTGTGAATCTTTCTGTAGCTGCTACAGCAATATAAATTAATTGATGTGAATGGTAAGAATGAAATAACTTAGAAATTATACTCCTGATGTTAACTAGGCCTGAACAGACAAGAATTCATCTTCACGCTTGCACATAAGTATCCAAATAAGTGTGGTGTTTTGTTTTTTTTTTTTTTAGCTTGGTTTTTTATTCCCTCCTGTCAGCTAGCAGTTCAAGGCCCCTGTGTGTGGGGTTCCTTTTTGGTGTGTTTGTTTTTTTTTTTTTTTTTTTTTTTTAAAACAGTTGATTCAATAAACAATTGTTTTTTCACTTCATCTGCTCTTCCTGTGAGAAGCAGGGGTGCTCCCAAATTTGCTACAGAACCAAATTCTGTTGCCTTTATCTGCAAAGCTAAGTTCTGATTCACATTTGATAAATAATCCAAAATTTTCTTCTTGCTATTCACTGAGTTTCTATAGTTGCAGGCTACCATGAGCCCTCCTGTTGAAGGCTGGAAGAGCCAGCCACAGGCTCACACCAAGGAGATGGCTTTGAGCTGCATTAGGAAACACAACATTGCCAATGCCGGTGGCTGATGAAGCTTTTCATTTTCTGGTGATGCTAACACCAGTGGAGCTGAAAAGGTGGGAGCAAAGGGCAGTCCCTTCTCCTCCCACAAAATGACAGTGTTTCAGAAAATTGGAGTGATGTCTGAATGGCCAGGCAGGCTGGCGTGTGGCTGTGTCTGACTGTTGCTGCTGCTGTGTTTCCTGAAAAGAGGAGAGCTATTCCCTAATCCAAGGGTACGGGCTCTGCATCGAAGGCAAGGGAGCCTGCCTTCCCCAGGTGCAGCTCCACACCCTGGGGTTAGCGTGCTCAGGCTTTGGCATTTTGTGGCACATCATGCAATAACCTGGCAGTGCGGCCTCTGCAAAAGAGCAGTGCAATGAGGTCAATGGGTAAAATGGGGCACGGGGAAGGCTTGGACTTGAGCAGGGGCCAGGACGAGGAGAGCGCGGGAGTGGGAGCCTCAGGTTCTATCCCCATACGTCTCCCATCCAAGCAGTGCTGGAACAGAGGGTGTTTGCTGCTGTGCAAGAGAAAATGTGCACAGGTGTTAGCTTTGGAGAAACTTTTCCTGAATTCCAACTGTTTCTATCTGACACCAGCTAAATGGGGAGAGAAAAACCAAACCCCCAAGCCAACATGTTTCAGAGCCTTGGCTCCCTCTCCTCATGTTTTCCTGGACTGTGTTGCTTTTCCAGTTGCATCGCTCATTCCCAATTTCTCGGGCTGTCTGCTGGCCACTTGTTTTATCAGTGCTTTGCCATCTTCTGTGCAGCAAGGACTGGTGAAGGAAATTCAGTGCATTGAGGGGGAAGATGCAATACTTCTATGCCACCATCTGTCTGTGAATTGGGTTGTTTTCTGTCTTTCAAATGCACTTTGTGAGAGTGTTTGCTAAGGAGATTAAGTTGCAAAGAAATGGAGACAGATTCTGATTTATGCACTGACACAGATTGGGAATAATTCAGTGCTGAGTTATGGTGTTCAGGTACAACCAAATCAGTGGGATTCAAGCCCAGAGGGAGTTTCTGACTAGTTCAATTGTAACCACCATGAAACAGAGAAAATGTGCATCCTTGGCCTCCAGAGGCACTTCTGCTTTACATCCAGTTAAGAAAATGAAGCTTAAAATAACTTTAGTGAATTGTGAGCAAATGCTGATGCCATGTTTCCTTATGGGTACTTAGTATTTTCTGCCCAGTATTAAGTGGGTTGTTAGTGCAGGCTGCAACATTGTGGGTGGTTTAAGCTGCCCAAGATGCTGCAGCTGACAGAAGGGGTGTTTCTGACTTACCCTTGGCGGTAGCGAGTGTTTCCTCTTGGAGTGAGGCATGGGATCCCATCCAAAAATGTTCCTAAAGAACTGGAAAAAAGGAAACAAAAGGAGATGTTTCCAGTTGGATCTGTGAGCTTGAGCCTTTTCATGGGCATGTGATCAACAGAGCTGACACAAGGAAGGGAAAGTGGTTTCATTAAATAATTGAATTTTATACATAAGCTATAAAAGCATATTATGTTCAGTTTAAATTACATGCCTTTTTAACCATATTTTTGCTCTAACTTCAGGTATTTATCCTTTGGTTATCCCAGTTAATTGAGAACTGACTCTTCAATTTACAACTGAAAATGAAATGTTTTCATTACCGTGATGATTAGGAGCTCCAGCCAAGGGTTAGACTCTGGTTGTGTTAGATACTGTACAATCATAGCTCAAAAAGATGATACCTGCCTTAAATACCTCATAATCCAATCGGAAGACAAAGAAAATATATGTATCTAATTACAAGGGAAGGGTCTGATGAGCAGTGGCCTGGGAAGGCAATAACCAAGTGATGGCTTGCGTGAGGCCGTCATCAAACCCTTCCCTCTGGGGGGGACGTGAGTTGCGCTGCCAGTTCTGCCTGAGCAGACCTCCAAAATTAGGAAAATTTAAAGGCCATCTGCTGGTAGATTAGGTAAATAAAAATATAACTTAATTGGATTGGGTGCTCATTTCAGCCTTCTGGGTTATAAAAGATAGGGAAAACGTCACATTTCTTCAGGTTATCTGAAGTTGAGTGGATTTATTGTCTTGGCTTTTTGTAACCCCCGGTTTAAGATGTAATATCAATTTCATTGTTATCTTTTTTTAGCCATGGAAAAATCTCTCTGGCGATGCTGCGTGCAGCACAGCGCCATTGACGCTGTCTGGACCTGTGCCAAAGGGCTGTGTGTTTATATCTCTCCCGACTGTGTTTGGAAACAAGTAGATGTTTAAATGACAGGGCAAATCAGTTGGGCTGGAAGCTTCCAGCTCAAGTAATTACAGTTCTGTAATCTCCTGCTTCAAAATTTGGTGTTGCAGATACCAGCCTCCAGGCGTCATGGGAATAGCAGGAGCTAAGCTAGCATGGCTGGATCCTGACTGGAGAGATCCTACGGCACCTCTGCAATGGGGGGAGTGGGATGGGAGGGGAAGGGCAAATGGGGTAAACGCAGGGAGGACATCCTAGGCAAGAGGCGTGTCAGGTTAAGCACCTAGAGGATGAGATGCAAGCATAACACAACAGTGATTAGCGTTATTTTGACTTTCCTTCAGTTAATTGGGAATCCCTGGAAATATCTGGTGTGACTGAGGCAGAGATGAGGGATGCATTAAATTATTTTCAAATGTGAGAGACCAAACCTGGAATATTTGTATCTATTATCAGTGACACCAGAAGGATAACTGGCTTAAGAAAACACAAGTCAGAGGAACACCATTGATGTCTAAATCATAAGCATTTGGTTTAGAGAAAGACTCAGATTTGGAAAGTGAAATAACTGCTCACAAGCTGGTGTCCGTATTTTAAGACGGAGCAGTTCAGCAGCCAAGAGAACATCCCACGGAGGAGAGGGATGCCTCGTTACTGTATCTACAGGAGTTCAGCCAAATGAAAATATGACTGTGGAAAACAAAGGATACTGAGGATGTACCTTAAGTTCTTCAATTTCTTCAGAGCTTTTATCTAGAACCATTTTTTTTAAGTTTGAAATAATAACACTACATTTTAATGGAATATTTTTTAATTACATGAAATAATTTAGTATCTCAGTGTGAAACTACACTGCTTTTAAAACTTTCAGATGGATTTATCATAAGTACATGTTTCCTCTAAACACAGGCTTCCTTCCCTGTAAACATTTCTTTCACATACAAGCCCATGCCTCTTCTCCATCCTGCCTCCTGCTCACTGCACATGTTCCCACAGACTAGAAGTGAAACACGATTTATTTTCACCCCAACAGGACTAGTTTCATTACAGCACCATTCTGCAATGGCAACACACGTGCCCAGCTGGAATTCCCACTGTTTAATTTTTGATATCTTTAAAAAGTGTCCAAACAATTTTAGACACGTTTTCTTTAGACACAGCCTCCTACAATATATAGCTATGAAAAAGTCTTTTAAAAAGTCCAAACTGTTAAAGGGGACAAGGGTGAGGACAAGGGCTGCTGTGTGGTGCAACCAGTAAGAAACCAGAGGAGGAAACATTCTCCAAACTAAAATGTGAAGGGTACCACGTTGGAGATGACAGACTCGGCACACAAGTGTTATTTAGGCAGTCAGGAGCTGGATGTTAAATCCTAACAAAGCAAAGGTTGGTTTGCTCCTGTTCTCAGCCTCAGATTTGCAGAGGTGCCATAGGATCCCTCTGGTCAGGATCCAGCAGCCCCAAGGCAGGCAAAGCAAAGAAGCTATTGAAGAGCACGTTTAATAAAGTAGAATGAAAACAAGCAATATGGGGTGTGGGCACACGAAAATGTAATTGAGCAGAAAAAATGAGTTCCCCAGGCCCTGTAATGCAGGTATTAAACAGCCCATTTCTCTTCATCCTGTTTTTTTTTTTTCTTCTTGCCAATCTCTGGCGATGGCTTATTTAGCCTGTGTCTGCAGAGCCCCATGCCCTGAAGCTTGGAGGGCTTGGAGCATTGAAGGGTTTTGGGGTAAAGCTGGTGTTTCTGAGCTCATCTTGCTGGTGGGACATACAGGTGCCAGCTTGAACATGGTGGGATTTTTTTTGGGTGCCCAAAGTACCCTGCTTGAGCCAGCACAAACATGCTTCTGAGCTCAGTGAAAAAAAGCCAAGGCTTTTCCTGGTGCACTGAAACAAATCTGTACGAATCGAGTCTGTGTTCAAGGAAACAAAGCCCACGAAGATAAATAGGGCTAATCCCACCGCAGCCTGCAAACAAACACCACTGTTCAAACCCCAGACAGATAACACAAACAACCCTGGGAAAGCAGTTTGGAGAGTGTCAAATCACATGACAAAGCCAATATATTGCTCTGTGACTTCCAATTAGAGACTTGCTGCTGTATAATTAAGTTTCTGACGACACTGTATTTAAAGTCATGTCAGTGCTTTCATTTATAAATACTGCTCTGCAGGTGGCTTAGCTCCCAGCTGGAATCTGGCTTTCAGGATCTAATCCTAGAAGTGATTTTTATTTTACTCATTTCAGTTTTGGGTGGGGGAAAAAAAAAATCCCTCTGAGCAGTTAGGTTACACAGGAGGGAAAAGAATTAAGTATTTTCAGTATGGTTTAGTTCTGCTTGAGGTCCCAGCTGTGGATATGTATGTTTTATTATTGGCATAGGGGTGTGTGTACCCATGTTTGCACATTTCTGTAAATTAGCAGTAATCAGCCCTGGAGCCTGTGTTCTCTGGTGTGTTTTATACTTTACATAAATTGTAAAGGACGTTAGTTCACCCCTTTTTTCTTTCTTTTTTTTTTTTTTTCTTCTTCTCTATTTATACTCCTTGCTTGGTAGGATTCATGCTTGCAGAACAAAATGTGCTTGCTTTTCCTGTACTGTTTGTGGGTTCCCAAAGTCTTGGTGAGAGCAGGACTGGGGTGGTGTTTGGTGCCTGCTGGTGCAGGCAGGCTATGTGCCTCTCTGATGTGTTTACTTGCACAGTCACGGTCAGGATCTGATGGGCTAAGAGTCGGGCTGGCATGTGCCTGGCTGCCCCACAGTGTGATGGAGGTAGGATGTGATATTAAATCTCCTCTTATGTCTCGGCATTTAAAGCAGCGAGTCAAGAGAGTTGGGAAGCAGCTCCCCCCCAGACACCAGTTCATATCCTCATCTCCTAATGTGCCCAGAGCTGAGAAAACCCTAACCTGAGCTGGCAGCCAGTCCCAGCCAGAATGACCGTGCTTGTGCTCTCATTTTAACTCTTATGTTTGAAAAATAATGTATATATAAAATATAAAAATGCAATAGAAACATGAGCGTCACCTTTGGATTCTGTTTTGCTCTGAACACTAGAGCAGACATGCCAGACTGAGTTTTTCCTCCCTGACTCATGCATCCATGCAAGCATCATCACACGGGAGTGATGGACACTGCCCAGAGCAGGGGATGAGGATGGCTGGGGCTGTGCCCCTCTGCCAGCCTGCGCTGGGGACCAGGCTTTCCCCTCCTGGGTGAAAACTGCTCGCAGCATGGTGAGAGGCGTCGAATGCCAGTAACCATTCCTTTGCAAAGGCTGCATCTCCCAAACCTGGTACAATTGCTGCTCTCATCAGGCTCCTTGGCTCGGCGGTGGCTCTGCAGGCATGGGAGGTGGTGGTGTGGCATGGACAGCTCTGTCTCTCCTCCACCTCCTCCTGGGCAGTCCCTGCCCATGGCAGGGAAAACGGTCTAATGAGTTGATTTTCTTCTGAATATCTTAAAAACACACTCAAGCTGTTGGTCATTACAGTACATTTAGAGCCAGATGCAGATGCCTGCTGGTTCTTTTGATTATTAGTTTTTCCTGTGCTGATTGAAATTATGTGGAGCCCTGAAGGATGGGGGAGTCTGCAGAGTCCCTTGGGGTGAGGAGGGCTGTTGGTGCCTTTCTGCTGGAGGCACGGCGGATGCGGGTGCTCCTCCGTTCCAAAAGGCGTTTGCTCCATCAAATTCAACAGACATAAATAATGATACCCACAGAGCTGTGAAACTGTGTGTGTGCACTTCCTGAGGACTAAACCATTTGATTTGGTCTCGCTTAAAGGTCTGAAATTTCCAAATGGATAACTGAATTCGTGAGTCCATTAGGCAAGGCAATTTAGTGTTCTCAAGCTTTGCCCATGGAAACACATTAACATGGTTTCCCATTCGGCTTGTTGAAAAGCCATTATTCTAAATACAAAAAGGGGAAGAAAAAGAAATTTTTGCTTTTTCAAAGTTTATTTGTTGTGTTTGTATCAGCACACTGGTGTCGAGTGGTGCTGTGTGAAGCTTTTGACAATATTGGAGGGAAGCGGGGAGGAATGCTGTCCTCCCATGTTAGGAGTGCTCTCGCCAGCCTGGATCTATCCAGGTAGCACCTGCTGCTGCTATGGAAATCTGCATTTTTCTGTTTTAGACATGACCTAGCAAATGAAGAATGAAGGCAGTCCTTAGAGCGGATCAGAAGGATGTATCTTGGCATACCTGACCACTCCTGAAATCACCAAAATATACATGAGGAGAGGTGGTAAATTGTCCCTGGTGCCACCTCTGATGATTTAGCACCTCCAAAGAGATCTTTAAGATGATTGATCGCTTGTAATAAATCAGTTGTGTTTTGGGGGTTTGGTTTTGTTTGGTTTTTTTTCTTCTTGATATTCTCTCTCCTTCTTTACAGTGAAGGAGTATATTTCTCCTGTAGGTGTGAGAAGAGGGATGGATTTGAGGGAAATAGGTGATGTGAAAAGAGGTTTCTTGGCTGGGGTTGGGAGTACTTTGTCTCCCTGAGTCTCTGCTTTCCCTCTGTAAGTCAAACCGCTGCTCATGACATCTAGGTTCTTGCTCGTGGCTTTGGCTCTCAATTGCATCTGTGGACAAAGCACAGGTACTGGATAGCTCTAGGGATGTAATTTGTTTTCTGCAGGTATTGGCTAGTCACTTTTTAATTCTAATTTTGAAGAGAAGTGGAATTTATCAGTAGTTAATACACTTTGTCTCAGAGAGGCAGCCCATGTAGTCTCTCTGTTCAATTTAATGCGTTAACGCTATTTTCCTTTCTGTCAGGGTGATGCTGCCGAAGGCAGGGACAGTTGTGGAAAGGGATACCAAAGTAAACAGTGCCCATTATTCAAGTAGATGGGTAACTTTAGCCTTACAGTGCTCTCTTATGTTTCCAGCAGAGAACACTTTCAGCACATCAATATTGGGAATTAGCAGCAAATCTTGCTTATCTGTCATACGTTAGCTAAGTAAACACCATGTATTATCTCAGGCCACCTATGAAAAATTCACCTGAAGATGGCAAAATGAGTAGGACCTTTTACCTTTTAGTGGCGACAGTATCTCCAGGAAGATCTACATTAAGTCAGTGTTGTATAAAAATAGTGAAGTCGGGCACTAAAGGGTCTCCTTTAGATGGAGTTAATTGCTGCTGATCTCTGAATTTCTTGTGGTGGTCTGTCTTTTGCATTTTTAATGATTAGTTACTAATGCGCCTTTGCATCAGTAAGGAGGAAATGCAGGTTTGCCTGAATAAATGTGTTCCCTTGTTGACTTCGGAAGATGATTCCCAGCTCCCTTTGATAGAAATTCACATCTTGCTCGTAGAAAGTTATTGTTTCTGTTTACTTCAATGGTCATTTTTTTTTTTTAGCTTGTTGCTTTTTCAGTCATATTGCAATAATCTGTCCAGTTATTTTTGCTTTACTTAATAGTCTCTAGAAACTTGCTCTACCTGGCAGGTGCAGCTGACGCCTTACGGGTGGTCAATAAGAGGGTGGTCTCACAGCCTTCAGCAAAAATGGTCTTATAGAAATATATTTTAAATATCAATTTCAGCTAAAGTAACTTTCTATTGACTTTACTGCCTATGGCACAGCATCAAGAAGTGGCAGTTTATTTTGCTTTTATGTTCTAATTGCTATCTGCTAGTTGAAATTTTGGCAGACGGTTTATTTGAACAAGACGATGTGCACAAGGGTAGGAAAGAAAGGAGAATACAGATGATAGGATATTGCTGCAAGAAGAGATGCATTTGCAGGAGAAATTTACTTCAAGCCTATTTAGAGGGTTGACAGTTGAAAGATGACATACAGGAAGAAATGGTGTTTAGAAGTAAGTGGGTACTCTTTATTATTATTACTTCTGTCAGTAATGGTGAAAGAAAAACTTTCTTTAAAGATATTTCCACAGCACAGAAGTAACTGGGGCTCTGTACCAGGAGGCAGAGTTGTAGCCAAATGCTTGAGAACACTTGGGCAGGAAAGATTGGGCAGGAAAGGAAATTGGCAGAAAAGAGAACTCCAGAAGATCTGGAGATGCTAATAGATTGTGTCTGTGAAAGAAGCAGCATAGAAACAAGCTAGTTCCTTCAAACCAGAACAGTGACGAGAAAAATGCCCAGACCGGGTATCTTATTGTGACTAGTAAGCAGTCGGTGTGCGGGCATGCGTGTGCTCATGCTCGTCTATGTATGTGTGATCCTTGTGCTGATAGGGATAATTTGAGCAGAAGTACATGGATGCATGTGTTTTCCTTATTCTTTCATTCTTTCTTTCATGCTTTTTCAGCTCTTAAAAAAATATAGCTTTTAGAAAGGTGGAAAGTGGAGGTCCTTCATGTTCTTTACCTTGCCTTGAGGAGCTGTCTCAGAATAATCAATGTGGTGCTTCAGGCTTAATCTGGATCTCAGTAAACTTGCAAACCTGGTAGCATTGAAGAGTGAAGGAGTAGAAGTGATGCAGTATGAAAAGCTCTTGCTCCCAGGTTACCTCACGGTACGGAGGCTTCATGGGAGTCCCTCTTTGGAGCTGTCTGAATTTCCCCCGGCTTCCTGGTGAGATTTAGAGTGTGTGTGCCTCTCGCAAGGCTCACGATTCATCACAGGCTTAATGGTGCTTTCAGGCTTGCAATGCAAGGTGAGGCTTGCAAGATCACCCTCTCTGGAGGTCACAGTTTGAAGGTCTGGCAAGCTCCTTGCTGTACCGTGCTTTAAATAAAGCAGGATGTTATTTCCTAGATTACCTTGTAAGACTTACCACTGGGCTGCGGAGTTTGTCCATTGCCGAACTGCTGCAGCATGCTATAACTGCAGTGATATGAAGGCTCTACAATTCCAGCTGATGATTCACAGCAGATCATTTGATATTTAGGGCTCTGTTCATTAATAAGTCATGCTCCATTTACCTTGTTTTCTGTGGAATTTATGAGTCAAAAGTGCAGAGTGCACCAAAAATGATCCATTCATCAAATTCCTCTTCTCTCTATGTAATTGGCTAACCCATCATCGCAGCCCCCAGGGGCACATTGCACAAAAAGGTGTGTCCCGCATGAGAGAGCAAAGTGGCCTTAGGAGGGGAAACAAGGATTCGGCTTTTGTTTGAGTCTGCGGGTTGCCCCAGTTGGTGTCTTTCATCTGTGTAGGCAAGAACCTTCCCAAACAAATTTGTTTCCTTGTTTGCTCTGCGCATATCCCAGGCGTTGCGACAGCAAAGGAGACGTCCTGCTTGTCTGCAGGTCCCACCAAGTGCTTGAATGCCAACGTTGCAACTGCAAGAGTCAAGAGGCAGAGGGAGAGCAGAGGGAGGAAAAGGCTATTCTGACAATCCAGATCCATCTGCAGTTTGCTTGCGTGCACGTTAGCATAACCAGGCCTGTGACACAGAATAAAGGTGAATTTGTTGAGTGGTAGAAAAGTCCCGAGGTGCCAGAAGTTGTAGCACTAAGGGAATGTCAGCTGTGGGAATGCAGGGAATTGGTGAGGGGGACAGGTTATCTAAAAAGCACAAGAAATGAGATGCCTCTTTGCTCGTAAATAACAGGAAAATGTCTGCAGACCACTGTGTCTCTAGCTGGCATCTAAACAACTAGTGTTGTTTCTTGTTTTTAATGTTCTTTTTAGTTAAGCACATAAATACTTACATGTTGGCACAATTACTTACGCATTGACAAGAACTAGAGAAGCAATTTAATAGCAATGAAGACGAAAGAATAACTATTGTATATATCCTTTTGATTTTCCACCACTTAATGGGTAAAGCCCTAAACAGAAAAGAAAGCAAATAATAATTAGAACATACTGCTTTACAGGATGAATTGTGAAAATGTCTCTACTGCTGTCTGCAGTGTAGTGTAAAGATACTCACAATAGCTTTAAATGACCTGCCTAGCTGGTAAAGCAGGGGGACTAACATAGATTAATTCACCATTTTTAGCACTTGGTATCTTGTTTAAAGCTGCTTTGGATCCTGCAATATAGATACATTGTCTAACTCCCTTCTTTCCCTGGATTACTTGGTGAAAAACCATTCAGCATGGTGGGTATCTGGAATGTGGTCTTGGCTGACTTTGGGAGAATGGAGGTTGAGGAAAGTGGGGTTTAGAAATGCAAAATAAAACTTAATTTCATATGCGAAGAGCTGAATGCAGCATTGCTGGGCAGCTGATTTTCAGTCTTTTCAGATCTAATCTTCTTAGTATGAGTTGGATATAAACTCAGAATAACAGACCAGAGGTTTTGTTTTATGGTAAAAGGAGATACTGAAGCTTGCCAGGGGGCTAGGATTCACCTACAAGTAACAAATCTTGAGGAAAACATTTACATTTAAAAAATACCTTGCCCAAAACCGCTTGCTCCCTACCACAAGCTGGATGGGTTGGTACTTCACCAGCCAGCATTGGAGAGGTGGGAGACAATCCTGGTAGGTCCTGATCACAATTCCTGGCTTCTCCTCTTGGATAGACTTATTGTTCCATCCAATTAAAAACATTTTAAAATGTCTTTGAGCTTTGAAGCTCAGTCAGGAGAGCCTAGACATGCTCCTTGGTCTCCCAAAGCCTGTGCGTGGTCGGTTTCAACAGAGTTACGAGGTGTCTAAGAGGTTTCTTGTGCTGAAGTCAAGGTGTGTTGGACAGTGGCTTAGACTGAAGGCAATGTAGACAGCCATTGCCTTGGACAAGTCCTGGCTGCTCCATTCAACATTACTGAACTTGTGCAGTTTGTATGATGCAGAAGTTTGCACCGATTTATAGGTGGCCTCAAAATCGATGCTTGCTGCAGCTCTGGCTTCCCCACGCTGCCTGTGAGTGGGGCGCAGCCAAGGCACCGGGTTGGGGAGGGCAAACCTGGTCTTCCTGGCATGGAGGCAGAACTGAAGTATGATTTATTATGCATTTCAGCTCTGTGCACAAAGCACGCTTTTTAGTGCTTCTCTTGAAGTAGGAGCTAACTCTACTTGATTCCAAGCCAGCTGATGATGTGCTTAGCTGCTTCCAAGAAGGGAGGCTCCAGGCTAAATCTGACCTCTCCAGTGCAGCTACAGGACTCGTGTCCGTGCACCTTACTGCTCCAGGGCTCGTGTCTGGAGGTGCCAAGTTTGGAAAGATTGAAGATTTGCTTTTAAAATAGACCTGCTGTGTGCAGCTCGTGATGTAAGCCTAAAAGAAGAAAAATTAATCTCGATAATTTGTCTTAATTGCCATAGTACTTAAAGAGAAAAAAAAACTCTGTGCATGAGAGTGGAAGCAAGAAGAAAATATTTGGAAGTGTTTTGGAGGTCATGAGTATTGGATTGGAGCTTGTATGAATGTAATTTCTGTTGGGAGTCAAGTCTAATAGCAATGTAATTTATACAAAATATATAGCCAGGGGCTATGTCTCAGTTCCACTGAAATTAATGATAAAACTCCAGTGTCCTCAGTGGGAGCAGGATTTGATGCCTGGAGAAATGTTTTATTATTAAAAGTTTATTAACACTTCATATGGAAGGGCTATCTTCCCTTGCCATGTTGTTCCTTCTGTGTAGGCATAAGAGCTGAAGAACTGAACAACAGAAATAATGCACCAAACCTTCTTTTCAGTCTGAAATCCTCAACACAATGTTGTATTAAAGGACTGTATTGAAAACACTTGGCAAATAGATTAAAATATGGCTCTTTTAGACAAAGGATCCTCAGAGCAGCGTATGCAGAAGAGCTGTAATGGATTTTTATCCCCTCAAATTTTCCAGTATAATAACTCATACTGAATTACAACATGCAACCTACACAAATAATGAGCAATTTGACTTGTTAATATTACATCCTTCTGTGGCTGCTCCTGTAGGATTAGCTCTTCACACACCTGATGAGTCCTTCCCTTTCCTTGGTTCTGCCTGCCTGGGATTAATTTCAGTCTGCTTTTTTTTTTGTACACGTTTTGAAATATCTCTTACATTTTGGAACTTAAAAGAAATTTTTGGGCCATACAAACATACTTGATGATCATCTCGTTCCAGGAGTGTCACATGCCACTTTCTTTTCATTCACGTGTACTTCAATAGCACTTTTTTATGACCTTATAGTCCAATCAAACCTGTACTGCAGTTATGGGTATTGCTCTGTCATATCACTTTAGGGGATTGTTAATCTTATAATTAATTCCCACCATAATCTCAATTAAATGTGCCGACACCTTAGCTTTGCACTCTTGTCTATGGAAAATGGATGGTCTCTATTATTGCATGCTGATGACTGAAGGTGCATTGCCTGCATATGGAGCTGCTGGCTGCTTTTTTAACCTTGAAAAAAGGTACCTTGCAATAGAAAGGTAACACTTTGCACAAACAGAAATGTTCTTTTTGGCTTGGTTTCAGACTAGTTCTGCCGCCAGATGAGCAGGATTTGCGGGGGGCTTATGCATGCAGACAAGAGAGGAAATTGGAGTTACTCACTTAAAGGATTTCAGCAGCTCTCACTGGGTGCTTTTCTGCATCTTTAGGCAGCTAAATACATTTATCAACCTGACTGCTCATCTTTGAGAAGTGGCTGACTGCTTAAACACAAAGCTAGGATATCCCTGGATATTGGGATGGAGAATGTCTGTGACTTGTGATGGCTGAAGGACTGTATTGGCGATCCTGTTGCTTGCAGCAGGTCGGTGCGACTGGGCCGCTGGTTTGTGGCATGCTGTTACCAACTGACATCCCAAAGCCTTGCAGAACCATAAGAGAACTTGAAAATTTGCTGTACAGCTCTTCATCTTTGTTAGAGACTGGAGAGAGACAAATTTATTAGTACTTCACAACATTTTTCCTGTTAATATTTCATACAAGTAAGTTCCTGAAAGGCTTGAAAGGAGTTCTGAAAAATTACTGAGTATTAGTTGTTAACGCTATTGATAGCAGTGGAAAATTCAGACTACTGAGCACTTGGGTAGGACCTGCCAAGATAAAAAGGCTGTGATTACAGGGGTGGGTTTTTTGATGTATCTCTAGAGCTAGCCAAAGGGTTATAAGGCTGTATGACTTGTGAGAAAGCATTTCTTGTTATAACCATTTGCAGAAGAAAAGCCTGCTCCTAATCAGTTTTGAAGTCTACCTAATTCAAAAACAGATATTACAAAATCAAATCTGAAATGACAGCTGTGTCCACAGCTGCCGTGCAGCAGGTTGTAACCTTTGCTGATGTCTTGAAAAAACAGAGTAAGAGTTGATTCTTAGCTGTCAGTTTTGCTTTCCTTGTTTTGGCTGCACTTTGAGATTTCTGGTGACAGCACTATTTTCCTTTAAAAACAGCCAAACTGGAAGATTTCTTATTCTGCATCTTACTGGTTTCTACTGTTGTGTTATCAGCCCCAGCAATGTAGCCCTGTTGACATGATTTTAATTGGAAGCTGTATTTATTAACTTGACATCTGGTACAGCACGCAGGATCAGGGCCAGGGAAGATGATTTACCTTCCTGGGCATTGTGGACCACCACAAGTGTGAAGGTGAAGAGCAAACAGGGCTGGTTTTCAGGAGTGGTGCCGCAGCTCCCAGCCCGAGCATCACTTATCTCCAAGAAAAGCAAGCTGGAGCTGCTAAATCAGCTGTCACCTGAAAGGCACAAGCATTTAGGAAATGGGATTTGGGGAGCGAATGTTTGAAGCAATAGAAAGCACTTGAGGTCTGCTTCATCCGTAGTTAAATGTCTTAGATATTTGCATTTGAAAAAGCAGCCACCCCAGGTAAGGCCTCTAGCCACAGTCTGTTTTTAACAGCTTTGAAGTCCAATTCGTATTTTCTTTTGCAATTATTCTTTTTTTTTTTCCTGAAGGCTCCATTGTGAAGGCCTAGAAGTAAACAAATATTATCCATAATGTTTCATTTTAATTCAAATTAGTCCAAAAGCCTTCATGCTTCAATAGCTACAAACTCGGTGAGTTACTGGCATGTTCAATAAATAAATAATAAAAAAGGGAAAAATAGCGTCTAAGCATGTAAAGAAAAAAACCCAAACCAACAACAACCAAACTCCACAAAACCCCTCCTTAAACCCCCCAAAAAATCCAAACCCAGACAAAATCAAAGCCCAACAACAATAAAAAACCAGTCCCCCCAAAAGCCCCTGTCATTTGGAGGTTGATTCTAGGTGCTAAAGGTTGGCTAGGATCAGGATACCCCAATAGCGTTAAGAATTTTCTGCTGCCTTGAAGAAGTCTCTGAAATGGATGTGTCCAGCAGAGATTTGCAATTTGGAAGACTGGCCACATGAACATACTAAGATTTTTGTCCCCCAATCTTGCTTTTAAATAAGACCCATAAACTTTATAGCTTTACCCAGCATTTAATGAGCTTGGCTGGAACAATAAACTGTGGCTTATGAGACACCATGAATTAAACCTGTTTTCCTTATTTTGATCCTTTTCTTCCTATGTTACTGCTTAAGAAGGAGCAATACCCAATGGCAGGAGAGAATTGCATATAAATTGTGAGGTTTAAAGTAGCAGCAGTAGATAGCTATTTATTAATCAAGCATTAGTTATGGTAGTTAAGCATTTAGGGGTAATAAAATGTAAATGTGCTTTCAGCACAAGTTGTGGTTCTTAAAAAAAAAAAAAAGGTCTTTAAGAAAAATTGTTGCAGTAAGGTTATGGCTAATATTAATTGCTGAATTTACTTGCTGTACCAGACACTTCTTATACTAAACAGCAACTTAAGGAATTACTTTTATTAACATATACAACATGACTTAAATTGTCTGATCTTCTGCAAGGTAAAACGTGAAGTCTTTCCTGGAAGATTCTCATTTCAGCCTCCTTGCTGGTGCCTCTGTTTTAGAAGGTGGTAGACAAGTTGACCCTGTTCTTCATCTAGAGAATATATATGAGCACAGAGTATAGTTTGCTGGTCTCTAAAGATTGCTCTGCTGTGAAATGGGAAGTCAGACCACAAACATGCCCTTCGGGCTGGGATTTGGCGTCTGTCTTTCAGCAGGAACTATGTGCCATCTGTTAATATTAGCAGGCTTCGTGGATGTAGAAGATGATTTGCAAAATATTGATGCAGGTGAGTTATTCCTCACCTGTTCTCCCATCTATCTTTCTTGCATGTGTAATGCCATGTTGGCATGGTAAATGCATCTAGTTAAAGCAAAAATGTAATTATATTTTTTTGTAGGTAAACTTAAGCAAATAAAATTTTAATTAGGAAATATTGTAAAGAGAAATATCAGACATGGTAGATAATTGTGAAGCACTTCCATGAAAAGCAGAAAATGAGCATATGTGATCTTGGCTGCTTAAGTAGGAATAGCCATTTAGGAACATGGAGTCCCGTGGCTGTCTGTTGTGGAGAACATGAGAAGCAGCTGCTTCTTCCCCCAGCTGATGAAGATTTTTGCTAAAAGGATGTTTTATCATGAAAACTCTGCTCCTGTATCCAAGTGACTTGGAAATGCTGGAGAGAGCTGTGTGTCCATAACCATTGCCTGCCCCATAAACACCCCAGGAGCGGTGAGCGAAGTCCCGTGGTGGTGCCAGGCTGTGCTGGTGGGGTCACAAAATGGGACCGATGTGCTGAGACAGGGAATGGCAGAACAACTGTGCTGCATCTGGCCTTTTTGGGAGCCTATGGCAGAAATATGGCCGTGATCAGCAGCTACACTGATCCTCACTGATCCACTGATCAGCTCCTTGTGGAGGACTACCATGTGAAAAATTGCAGTGATAACATAACGGTGGAAGCAAACCTCTAAGGTGGAGAGGCTGAAAGCCCAGCATTGCTGCCAAGTGCCTGCATCCGCTGGCTGACTGGGGTTGCTCTTTCCGTGTATCAGAATATTAGAGACATTAAAGCGATTTTATGGGCTAATCTATACTTTTGATTGGCTTTAATGATCTTTGCAGTCTGTTATTTATACACGGCATTATTACACAGCAAGCTTTGTAATGCATTAGGTCATTAATGCATTCGCTTTACAGCTTGTTGGTTTTGCTGCTAAGCTAACCCGTCGTGGGTGTTCCTGGATATGTGCCTTGCTTCTAGATGAATCTCCTTTATTGATAAAGGCAAAAAAAACCCCAGTAGTAAAATGAGAAATCTAAAATGGCTCAGTAAGTGAGGGGGTGGCAGCTGTCTGATGCAGCTCTCTCCTTGGACCCGCTAGGATGGGATCTTGTTTGTTCCAGTCCTGGTGAAGTTGGAGCTTTATTGACTTGTTCCTTGAGAGGATCGATTCCCTTGCAATGCGTAACAGGACCAGACAAAAGGAATTTCTCAGTTTTACTTCTAGTTTGTGGACAATATAATGTAAAATCCCTCAGTGAAGGATATTCATTTTGTATAAAGCTTTATAGCCTCTTTATGTTTGTGGTGGGGTTTTTTTGTTTGTTTTTTTTTGTTGTTGTTTTGTTTTGTTTTTTGGTTTTGTTTTGTTTTTTCCTGGACATTCACTATAATTCTGAGAATGGGAGAAAGGCAAGTAAGTGTACAACACTGCTTTCCAAGGTGGACCATCACCCATCAAATCTTGATGGAGGTGGTGTCTGTGGCAGGGAACCCTATAGCCGTGAGATAACGGGTGTGCTTCAGGAGGGGGATGCAGAGCGCAGAAGGCATACTGAACTCTCCCTTGGATCCTCCCTGTGTTGGAACAGCTGCTTTTTTCTCAGCTCCGTTCTCTGCCGCTGTTCCCATGCATTTCCCTTTGCTACCTTGTACCACTGGGTTGGGACTTGTCCTGTTAATGAACGTGGCAAAAATTGTCTGAATTATGTTTTATCATTAATTCTAAATTTCTTTTTTTTGTAAGAAAGGTACAATTCAGAGGCTCCTTCTTTGACTTACGCTGCAGAAACTGTTCCCTCACTGCAAAGTGTGGGGTTTTTAACACCAAAATAAACAAGCCTTCCTGATGTGAGAAGGTCCTCATTAATGACTAATGCAAAAGCTTGAGTAAAAGGCATTTCAGCTGCAAAATGTTTTAGCAGGGCAGACAAGGCTGAGTGACTGAAAAGTGGAGCTTTTTATGCCAAGGGAAAGTATATCAGTGCAAACATGTAGCATTTATCCAAGCTGACTCATAAAACACATGCATTAAAGTATTGAGGCGAATTAATTTTGGACAAGAACCCCAAGTGTTGTTCAGGTGTTCAACACCATGACTTGATTTCGTGGGAGCGGGCGTGCCGGGCAGCTGGTGAGCATTCGGGAGAGCTGGTGTCTCTGCAGGGTTCAGGCTGGCAGCAGGGTCCTGCCCATTTGTGGGGCTGGGTTTAAATGAGGGGTGCATCTCCCTTCCCCACCCGGGCTGCTGATGCTGAGCCTGCTGCCAGCGGGTGCAAGGCAGTGCTGGGGCTCTGTTTGTGCCATTGGGGTCATTTTCATATAGTCCAATTAATTTCTGATGAGTTCCTGACTTAGGGATGGAGTCATTATGCACTTTAGCTCTGATTTCTACTCCTGGCCTTCTGCAGGTTTTCTGCATTTACTAAGGGTATTGCTCAGCTTGTGGAAGCAGTGGATGATTTGATAGAGGCTATTTCAGTGACAAGCATTTGGCAAAAAGGGATGCTTTTTGTGTCCCCTCCTGCAGTGGGGGTCTGACAACACCCCCCTGCTCCATAGCAGTGTTAAATTACTGAACAAAGGAATGTTTTGAAATTGCATTGAGCACCCAAAAAGCCTCATAAGTGTAAATAATCACTCGCATCCAGTTGCTATTGTTTTCCTGTCTTACAAATTAGCACAAGATGAATTTTCTGTCAAGGACTGGAACCAGTCAGGAGCTGAAATTTTCTTTTGGTGGGAAATTCTGTCATTTCAAGGCTTTTCCACCTAGAATTGGAATGAAATGATAAAATTATGTGAAGAAAGAAAATTACTGAAGAAAAGTATGTGAATTATTCACAACTTTTTTTTATTATTTCAATAAGACCAAATTATTGCCTTCCTATAATTCCGAAGTTTTAATATGATAAAATATTTTATTTCAATTACTTGAAAACATATTATAGTACATTAAACATATATAAGTGGAACAAAGTTAATATTTGAGCATGATATAAAATTTGAAATGAAATTAATTGAAATAACAGGTAAAATACAAGTTTTTGTGTTTCAGAACACAGTGAGAGTTGTCCACGTTTCTCTTAGACTTTTTTCTATTTGTCTGGGATGGATGTATTGCTACAGATGGTTTCAGTTTTACAGACATGGGTCTTCTCCAGGAATACAACTCCATCAAAGTGTGGTCAGCAGCCCTGGTGGGGTGCCCACAGCACCTTACTTGACCTGTACAAAATTTCACTGGAAACCAGTATCTAAAGAGATGTCTATTCCCATAGCCAGTGTGACTAGCTGATGTATTACAACCCTGAACATATCAGATATAAGCAATCTGCAGTTCAAAAATACCTGGGATGTTCTTGTATGTACTCAGTCAACAGCTTGTAGGAATTTCGTAAGTGGATTCCAGTGTTGTGCTATTAGCTGCGTGTTGCTGCTCCACGGGATCCCAGGGGTGGTTTTTGCAGTATTTCATAGTAATTCACAGTATTCAGGGAACCTATGGCTGTGATGTTGGCGGAGTTGCAGTGTTGTATGTGGTACCACAATTTTTCAAGTGCTTTCTAAAACAGGTGAAGTTTATGAAATTTCTCTTGTTTCCTCCCCTATCTCTAATAACCCTTGAATCTGCTGACTGCTCTTGACTTGAGTTGGGAGAGATAGAGGTGGACAAACATTCACTGCCCACAAGCTTAGTGAATAACCGGGTAGAGGAGAGAGAGGATGGGGAGGCAGCAGATGTGCAGCTACGTGGGTATCACGGCCAGTACATCCTTCCCTTCATTTTAGCACCTGTCGTTTGCCTTGAAGCTTTTCCTCATTCAGCGTGTGCTGCTCTCTCCCTTCAGCACTGTGAATGCACATCAGTACGCAGAGATGCACTACAAAATGCGGTGAGACAGCAGCTCTGAGTGGTCCTGCCTGCATCAGGGTTAGTGGGGGGTAACAAAACTTTCTGCCTTTATTTCCTCCCTTTCCACTTTGGAATTGCATGAGAAAAGTCTCTTTCTTCTGGCACAGGCATCTTCAGAGGTTTGGCAGGGATTCTCTGGATGTATTGCATCTCCAGTTGATCCTCCTCTACTCTGGCTTCCTCTGGTTAAGAAGTGCAGTGGGGATGCCTTGGCGAGCAGCTCACCTTGAGCAGTAAACAAACATCTGAAAGCAGAGCCGCTGCTCTGGCAGTGCCTGGCAATAGGCTGTGCAAATGCCCCTTGCTGTTAGCACTTGGGGATGCAAACTGAGCTCTGCTGGAAGAAGGGAGGCTTGTGCACGGGAGCCAACGGGGCCAAGCCACGGACCTGCAGGCTGAGCGGCTGCACGGCAGTGACTGTCACCCATACAGCACATCAGCAAGTTCAAATGCTTTCACCCTTCTGAGAATATGACCTGATATGGTTGAAATGCAGCATAATTCACAAATGGAGTTATTCTGGTTAAATAAGTAGCTCATTGATTGCGTATTATATCTCTGGTGACTAACTCTTGGGCAGAGCATGTCCATCAGTGTTATTACTGTTGCACACTCGTAGGGTAAACAGCCTCTTTGTTTTTTTCTGTTTGTCTCCTGTCCCTGAAGAGTGGGAGCTGGTGAAGGCAGACCCTGGCCTTGGCACCCTTGCCTGCAGCTGTCCCAGCCCGCACGGCCACCATTGTCCCTGAGGTAATTCCTCTCTGCGCCCTGTGCTGCGCCTGCTTGGGATGAAGCATCTCATGGCAAAGCACAGCGAAGGAAAGACCTAACCTGTGCCTTTGAAAGCAGCTGCTGTAAAGCACTGTGGTTTGAGAAGATTACTTTGGGGTGAGATTGAAGAAGGGAAAGAGGAGTGATGGAAATCCTGCAGAGAGGACATGTTGTGTGTCCTGCAGTGGATGGTGGGTCGTCAGATCCTCCTGGAGGGGTCCTGGGGGACTGACTCGGACCTGGCTGAGGTGGGAAGGACTTGTACATGGCACCGCTCTCTGCTTCTTTCAGTTTGTTATACAGCTCATGCAATGCAATGGTGCAATGACCCGAAATCAGGTGATGTGCAGTTGTATCCCTTGTTAGCGTTTGTTTTTTTGGTCCCTATGTGTTAAATGTGCTGAACCCACCCTGATTCACCCTGGCCCATTGGGGTGTACCTGTACTCCTCCTAGTCTGGCTCCCCAGCGCGGCTCCCCTCCTTTGAAGCAGGGGCTGCCCCGTAGCTGGCCTCCCTAACATTTTATTCAGTGCATGTATAGAGCAATGCCAGAACAAATGGAAAAGCTTCAACTTCTCAGTCTGATTTTCAATCTATGCTGACAGGAACAAAAACTTTGATGGGAACACGAAATAATAGGAACCTGCCCTGTGCTCACAGCGTGGCTCTCCTGTCCCGGCGACCCTGAGCACTGGGGTGTTAACATCGCTTTCTCTTTGGAGCACACGAAAATGGAGCAGCTTGAATTTGAGGCAGGCACTGCCTGTTGCTTGGGCTGCAGCATGCTGGGGCTTAAGATCTTGCTCTGAATCTTAGTATTTTATAGTCCAGAGAAGAGCTCAGTGTGGAGGGTGAAAGTGGAGGGAAGGAGCTGCTCTTGCTGGCTTGAAAATTTGTCCTTTCTGATAACGTTTCCATTGGAATAAATAAGCTTCAGAGAAACCAAAGAAGCTTTCTTCCTCCTCTGTGTCTCCTTGTAGATAATGATGGTAGTTGTGCTCAGCTGGGATGCTTTTGACAGCTCTTCTTGCCTTTGAATATCTGCCAAACGGAGGCAAAGCATTCTTAATGGACCACTGTTGGCAGTGGCATCCACTGCCTGAGAGAGCCAGGTTTCGTTGGCCTTTGAGCCCTTGGTGCATGGCTGATCCATTTCTTCAGGACTCTGTCTGAGGATGGAAACAGTGAAAAACAGACAGAATTTCCTTTTGAGGCAAGAGTCTTCTGCACTGATAGTATTTCCCCCCCTGCGCCATGTACCAAATGTGGTCTGTCTTGTGTGGCATCTGAAAGGATGATGTTGATACCATCCAAACTTCCTGATACAGTGCATGTTCCTAGTGGGGTATAATTGGTGCAATGGGCCCATGCCAGCTGAACGTGTGAAAGACACATGTGCTGTCGTCTTTGCTGCTGGAGTGGAATAAGAAAGAAATCTTGTCCTGGTACTCTAAAACAAAATGATAACAACATCCAGGGATTTCGTGGCATCTCCTTAGAGAGGCATTCTACCTTCTTTCTGCCAAGCTGAAAGCAGATTTAGCAGCTACCTGGCTCGGCGGGCTGGTACCTGCGGCAGAGGAGGCTGCTGGGGTCTGTGCCGACGCTGCGTGCTGAGCCCATTAAGGGGCGACTCCTTCCTTCTGGGGTGTGCTGAGGCTCTTCCCTGAGTAAGCCCCTTCCCAGGAGCTGCTCCTGCCCAGAGGTCTTGTCTATTTGCAAAAAAATTCCATATATTAAGGAAACTCTTGTTGTAGCTGAAACCATCTCTGTGGCAGCCATGCAGCGCTCCAGCAACCACCGGGGGTCCCTGGAGGGATGACCCCCTTCCCACCAGCGCCAGAGGCCGAGCACCAGTGCTCACCGATACAGCGGAGACCCAGGGGGAGGCAGGCATAGCTTCTCTGCTTGGGGATGAAATGAGGAGGGGAGATGGCTGCCATTTGACTGGCATTTAAAGCCTCAGAAAAGCCAAATGATTTAAGGAATCTTGTGGCAGACACCTGGCTCAGCCAGTCCTGGGTTTGTTGTTCTGTCAGTAGACCTCTTGTCTGGGCTTCCTAATTCTTGCTAAGATGGACAAATCCAGAACAGAAGAGCTATTGTGAGTGTAGTGCTGTTGAGCATCTCTGCAGCATGAATAACTGGGTGATGGGGTCCTTACCCCGCTTCCCCTGGGACAAGGGTGCAGGTAGCAAGGACGGATGCTCCTGGCTGGCAGCAAGGAGGCAGCCCAGGCTCCTGTGCGCTGCAGAAAGTTATTTACAAGCCTATTGTGTACAGATGATGAAAATTAATAAGCTGCACGTGGAGTTCTGCACATTTCTTCGTTTAGGTCTGTGGTAACAGAGGCTGCATGTCCTCGCACTTGCTGTGGTGGTGTTAGTCAAGAGGATCCCAGGGTGGGATTGTTGCTGTGGTCTTAAGCTCCTCTGCAAAGAGATCACTAGACTATTTGCTGTCGATATTAGGGATCTGGCTGGCCCTGCAGGGATGAAAGATGTGGAGCTAGCACAGGTGCTGCAGGAGCTCTGCACCGGTCTGTGTCTGCTCACCCTGGCCGTGCTCCTGGATCCCCATGGAGGGTGGCATGGCTGGAACAGGGTAGTGCTACATCAAGCTGTACAGAGCTACAGACCTCTGCGCCTTGCTCTTCCTCTGTGAGGAATGGTAATGATAAACCATCTGTAAAATATGAGAGATTTGTAAGGTTTACATTTATTGAAGTTTGTAAAGCACTTTGTGCTGCTTCAGACAAATGCTGGTGTTGGTACACGGAATTATTTTACTTCTGCACCACTTGGGAGAGCTGCTGTGATTTGCTGTTCTCCGGCTCCTGGGGAATCTGCAAGAACTCTTGGCTGCTTTGCAGTCCCAAATGAGATTTTTCTGCATCCTTAATGTATTGAACTTACTGTAATAAAAAGAACATCATGACACTCAGGAGGTTTCATATCAGATTTCATATGAATAGCATTATGGCCAAGCTCAGCTTTTGATAAGGAACTGCACCTCCCTACTCTGGGCTCTGTCAGTGTTTGGTTTTTATTGTTTTTGTAATGAAGAGAAGTAGGTTGACACAAATGCACATTGCACGTGATTACCAGCAGGAAAAATATTGCCCTGTACCTCAAGTTTTGTCTAGGATGGTGTTTTCTGGTCTGAACATGGATGCATTCAGGTTTTGGTTCCTGAATAGGACCCAAATAGGAAGGAAGAGAAGCCCGAGGTCTGACTGAATGTAGACCCAGGACCAAACATTTGCAGCTGGGCTGGGGTGGTGTTTGCAACTGCAGCAAGCAAAGGATGGGCATCGTTGCTGTCCATGGTTTCTACCGATGCTTTGTGTATAGAGAATGGAGTCAGGTCAGGAAATTCATCATTCCTAATGATGGATTTCCACTTACTGGTTGTTTCTAGAGAAGTTCCCTCAGCTTTGTTATCAACAATGATCGCACAGAGTTTGTGAAACATTTGTATTTTCTATTTTAGATATAGGGAAATAACATGAAATGTTGAACAGGATTGTGTCGCATGTAGGGGGAAATGACGTTAAAACAGAAAATACAGTGGTTTAGAAAAAGAAAAAGTCATAAATGGAACTGAACCAGTGTCTGTCAAGGCAACTTGAAAGAAGGCAGCAGGAGGAGAAACCCTGCTTAGCATATGGCTAATGACTTGGCCAAATTGCTCTGAATTGCCATGCATGTGACTGAGAACAGAATAAAGCCTAGATGTAATCTGCTCAATTCGGGCCAGAAAGGTTGCAGGATGTTTTCTTCAGAATGAAGCTTTCATCTCTGGTTTTGTGGTGGTTTTTTTGGTTTTTTGTTTGTTTGGTTTTTTGTTTTGTTTTGCACAGCAGCTTTGATGTCAGATTGCGAGTCTGAGCAGCATTGAGCGGAGCCTGCCCGTGCCAGGGCAGCGGACCGGGTGGTCCAGAGCCCCCTCCCTGCCAGGCTGGCAAAGAGAAGCTTGCTTTATTTATTTATTTGGGTTTTGCAGAATCTGCATTTTCTATGGAAATGAGCTGAAATCTGCTGAGATAATTTTGTGCTTGGCTATTGATTAAGCCCATCCTGTTCCTCAGCAGGTGTTTGTTGTCCAAATGCTCCTTTTCTTTTCTCTTTGCTGATTACAATGGTGGAAATGTAATCCGTGCCCTTATGAGAAAAGAAAGGGCGCTTCTTTATCTAGCCATTGATTTGAGAAACAGCACTCTTGTCCAGCTGTGCCCTTCTAACAGCTGCTGGTGGGTGCCCGGGATGGGCACTGCAGGTGGACACGGAGCCTCTGGAGCAGCTGAGCAATGGTTTGGATTTGTTTGTTGCTAATGAGCACATTTTTGAGATGATTGAAAGGGATGTTAATATTGAAAGAGGTGCTGTGATGCTGATCTATGTGTGCAGACAGGTTGTATAGATCTCTGCTATGCTGTTCCAGAGTGAAGTTAGTCTTGGATGAAATTATGAATTAATGCCAAAGCGGGGAGTACTGAAATATTTAATATATCATTTATAATATATGTCTCATTATAATAATATACATCTCATTTTGACATTTCCAAAACAAAGTGTTTCTTTCTTTGGCTCCAAAAGTGTGATTTAAGAGTGAATTTAGTCAGTATATAGATTTTTGTTTTAAATCGGAGGAATTAAAAGAGACATTCTGACTGCAAACAACATTTTTGTTTGTTCTTTGACAGAAGAGAAATGGGGTAGATTATCATGAGGGTAAAAAATAAATATTTTTTTCAAGCAATTTTTGGTTTTGCTGCCTGAAAGCCTACTTTTGCCACAGCTCCACTCGGTCTGTTTCCTGAGTGTCCAGAGAAAGGCGCTGCAGCCAGAGAGAGGAGGGAAAGGATGGAAAAGGAAAGGGCTTGGCCTTTTCTGGAATGCAGCAGTGGAGCCGAGAGGTCCCTGTGACTTAGCAGGGCTGCTTTAAAATTCTGTCAAATTAATTTTCTCCCTGTTGTTAAAATGACAACCTCTGGCCATGGGATTGACTTGAAAGGCAATAAACAAGGAAATTGCATATTCTATTTCCAGTGTATTAATTTCATCGTTTGAAACATGAACTCATTTTCTGCTGTTGCCCTGGGTGGTGTCTCTGTGTGTAGCTACCTGGTGCTTGGGAAGATCAATTCCTTGCCATCTGCAGAGGTACTGCAGCCGCTTCCCCTGCAGAGGAGAAAAGACAACCAAGTGATTTGCTTGTTGGCATTTTGGCTGGAGAACCTCCTTGGCCCTCAGCAGCCCGGGAGGCACGCAGCTCCCCGCAACAGGGTCCCACAGCGGAGAGGGTAGGAGGTGTCTGCGGTCGGACTACTGCTACTTATCATATAAACCATTTATCCAAAGTTTCTGACCTTAAACTACTGACTACTCTCTGATTGACAGCTTAGATTTTTATTGCAAGTTGTTCATTGAAAATGTCCTTTCAAGAGAGGTAATCTCAGCCAGGTGCAGGATTGTTTTTGCAGTGTTATCCCACTGAATTATCATTCATGAAAGAGACCGGAGATGGTTTTCAGGCTGAAATTTCAAAGTGCCTGAATTAGAATAGAGGTTAAAAAGTATTTCTTGTAATACATGTTTAGTTTCCCTGGAAAGCGAATTTCCTTCAGGCTTAATCAAGGTCATTAGAACTACACCGGGGCCGAATTTATTAATAATTTCTGTGTCTGGAAGCAGAAGTTGCCGCAAGGTTCTTCACGCAGATGTGCAGCATGTGCTGAATATCTGGGCCAACAGGTCAACTGATTTATTGCAGTATAATAAATAAGTAACTTTCTGTAAGACCCTGGGAAACTCTGGCTCTGGACTGTAGCTCTGTTGTGGACAAGGTGACTATATTTTGGTACAAATCAATCTATTAATAGATTCTTTTCCTTTTTTTTCTCTTTCCTACCCCCTCTGACTGACTGGCCATTTTTTTTTTCATGTTTCATTACTGTGGTGCATTGATGCACAGATGTTTCTGTGCTGGAATGCTACTTAGATCCTGATCGAATGTATACTATAGAAATATCTATAAACTAAATTCTTGGCAATTTGTAAGAGCTTGTCTCCACTGAAGCTAATGGATGTAGGAGAGATGCCGCTCACTAAAGAGTAATGAAGAAATTGTAATTTCACGAGCAGCTGGATCAGTCCCACCTGTTTAACTCATAAACTGATCCTTTTTTCTGTTCTTTGGGAAAGACTTTTCTACTGACTAAACAATTGGGATGCAGCGATACTGAAACAGGGTGGTGAACAAAATGTTTTCCCCTTTGAGAAGCCAGATGACAATTTCAAGTGTTCCCAAATCCAATACTCTACCAACTTACATTTAGAACTGATGATTAAGCTTCCTTTGACTTTTTAATCTTGAACTGATATTGAGAAGTCTTTAAAAAGATGTTAGAGTAAAACAACGGACTTCCTAATCAATCACACAAAATTATAATATATTGGAAACTTATTATTAATAATGGACTATTATTCTTTATGTATCACGTCTTACTATCTAATCTATCTATATTAGTTACTTTTAAAAGGAATCAGGTGATAAATTACTCCATTAAAACAGAATGAAGAGACTTAAGCTCTTCAACAGGGAAAATTATAAAGGGGATTTGTACAGTGAGTTAACGGTTTTGCCAAGCGCATTACATGCTGTTGGCTTCCTGAGAGCTGCAGGGGATGTGGGGTTTGAGCCAAGGGATGGGCATTCATGTAAACCCTGTGTCGTGGCAGAGAGGTGAGCAACGTGAAGGCCACCTCTGCTTGGTGCAGAGTGTATGTGCCAACAGCAGCGTGCAGGTTTGGTTTTGGTTTTTGACTTGATTATGATAAAGTATAAGTTTTAAAAGTGTTGTTTGGTTTCAGCTCCCATCAGCTTCCATTGGGTCTCTGCTGCGTTCAGTGAGTCCATACAGACAGTTATGGAAACTTCTCTGCTTGACCCTATGTAGGAGCTGATAAAAGGAAAAGGAAGCATTGGCCTTTCCTCAAGGTCTTCTGAGGCTGTAGAGAAAATATATAGGAGAATTTGGGCAAAGGACTGTCTCAAGACACTTGGGTTCCACTTTTTGCTTTGTAATTTGCCCGTCTCTGTCTCATTTTCTATCACTTTGGGGTGAGTTTTGAAAAATTGACTGAAACAGTCTGCTCATGTGTGGTTTGTATCTGTGGGCACCTTTCCCTGACAGGTGTGGATTTATTACACCGTTTCCTTAATGCAGTTATTTTTTCCCCTCCAGCATGCCATGCAAGTCTCTTCTCATGGTCTCTTGGGTACGTGCCAGGCTTAGGGAGATGAAAGTAAAGAGATGAGCACATATGTGTTTGCATTTGTAATGGGTGGAGAAAAAGGCTGCAAAATAGCACTTTGTTATTTTTCTGCAGGCTGATAAAGAGCAAATTTTGTGGGGTTTGGGGAGAATCCCTTCCAGCTTTTTGACCTTTCAGCTTTTGGGGCAGGTTCAAACCAAGGTGGAAGACCTGGACTTGGGAAAACTGCTGGGAAAATGGGCTGCGTGGGGCTGTTTGAACACTCTGGGCACCCTAGGGCTGATAGAGTCGTAATATTGGCACTGTTATGTGCAGCCTTAAGTTCCTTCACCTTCTCTGTTGTTACAACTTATTGCTATTAAAATAGCACCTAAAAGATTGGATTGGCATTGCACAGCACTGGGCACCTTGCACATCCCCGGTATATCAAGCAGTGCTGCAGAAGAGCTGCCAGATGCAGAGGGAGAATTTGGAAACTCAGATGAGTGGGGAGAGAAAATAAAATAAATGAGCAGAATGGGATTCATCTATTTTAATGTTTTAGCTGTGCAGTGCACATATAAGGGAAAAATCAATTTACTGAAATCCTAAATAAATAACTGATAAAAGAATACATTCATCTTGAATTGAAAACAAAAATGGAAAAGGTAAATAAATGATTGTCTGAATGGGTAAAAGTGTTAAAAGCAGCAGTAGCAGAGTCGGAGGGCTAAAGGCACTACATTTTCATATAAAACAAAATATAAAATCGGCATAAATTGAGGATAAAGGCCTACTAGTAAGAGGCCTTTGTTTGTTTACTGATGCTTTAAACAGCTCATTTTTCTCCTCATTTTGATTTAAAATAATCTAAAATGGTGGGGAGGGATTTGCTGTGAAGAAGCACAGTGTGCAGCCTAATCTTCCATCCCACAGACTTACCAGCATTATCATAAAAATGCTGGAGGTTTTCTTGGTTTTCAACTCATTTTTGTGGGAGTCTTGACAAATGAGCCCAAGTGCATTAATAATGGAACTGGAGTGATCTTCATGTGTATGGGGAAACAGGCAGTCTATTTGAATTTTGTATTTTCATTGTCTTTGACAGTCTTTGTAATGCCCACTGGCAATAACAAATCCTTCGTCTGGGTTTTGGTTTGGCTAGGCTGGGTTTTCCCAGTGCACTGCATCATCCCAGTTCCAGCTGGCCCTGTTTTAAACTTCGGTATTGATAGCTGGAAACTTTCCCGCTGATTTTTGTGGGGAGTAAGCTGGGAATAAATGACAGCGCATCTGCATTTGTATGACCTTCTGCATGGAGATATCCCATCTGATTCCCAAATATGGTATCTCAGATTGATTCAGCTGTGTTTAGTCATAACTGGCAGTAGTAAATCCATTGATTTAGGGCGTGCTGATGGATTTACCTACTGCCACTGGTGAATAACACAGGGTGATTCCTCAGCTGAGGATGTGATTGCCTCGAGTTAAGCTGGATCTCCACAGCCACATCCCAAGTGCCAAGGATGCTGCAGCTGCGGGAGCCAGGGGTTCAGTACTGAGAGTCCTCCCAGTGCTCCCCAGTGCATATGTACTTGTTTATCCATGCCAAGGTTTGTGCAGCCTCAACATCGTTGTAATTGCTACCTGGGCTGGTAGGTTAAAGCAAGATCTGTTATGCCTGCTGCTGCCGTCCTTCTTTGGCAGCAAAGGTGTGTAGATGGGCTTGGGTTGTACTTGGATGTTGTACCAATAAAGCTACCGTTGGTAGATGAAGCCCTTAATATGGATGAAGTTAACCTGCCACAGAGGTGGTTTATTCCATTACTGTTATTGCTCACTGCAGTATCTGAGTGCAAACACGTTGGGAGATGTGGCAGGAAATAAACTCGTTTCTCTTCTTTTGTTGCCAATTAAATGCACTGTTGTATATCTTGTGGCTAAGTTAGTTGTGTTTTTCCCTGCAATGCTGGGAAAAGAAAGAAAATAGTAACAGAAAGAAAATTAATTTCCTGGGACAAAATGCTGGTTGAGAGGTGTTTTTTGAATGTTACCCTAATCCTAAATATTGGAGTAGTGCTAGTAGTAGCTGTACTTGGAGAAGATTAAATGGTGCAGTGGTTCTGGGTCGTGGCTGTGCAGTTGACACGTAGCAGCTGCCTTTCTCTCCTCCTCTGAAGTGGAGGTCCCCAAATCACCCTATCGGGTGTCATCACCGACAGCAGCTCGGGTTTCAGTGCTGCAGGTGGTATCTTGGTATTCGACTGTATGTAGTTGTGGCTTAGCTAGCATTTTATTAGTGGTAGATGCATTCAATATACTTTAAATTTTTTGTTTGATGCAGCTGCCTCATGAGATCGTATGTACCCATGTCTGTTTTTAAGGGTTGCTGAGCATGTGAGAAATTGGAGTAAGGTGGTCCACAGACCTCCCTAAGCAAGACAAAAAGGCTTTTTGCTATTGCCTTTTTTACCAGCACCTTTAAGTGTATTGCTTTGATCCATCCAGTGCCCCACTGTACATCTGCTGGGAGGGGAGGGGGGGGTTACAGTGCTTTTGGTGTGCTTCAGAGCAGAAAAATGAGAATGATGTTCACAGACTCTCCGTGTGTGCCAGTGCCATTGGTGCTGTGCTCTGTGTTCCCATTTGTGCTGCCAGATCCCTTTGAAGTTGGGTGACTGGAAAGCAGGCACCCTTTCACTCACTCGGTATCATTGAGCTCTGTGACAAAATCACAACACTTTCAGCCTCCCCTTTCCTTCTCCCTTCTCTCCTGTCTGTTCATCTGTAGCACTTTGTACAGAGGTACCTATTATAATGCCTTAATTTCCTTTAGAACTGGTTTTATTAAGTTATAACACAGGAACATGTACAAACACTTCAAAGAAAGAAATGGTTCATTACAATAAAACATCAAACACTTGGTTTGTTACACGCTCTTTTTGACTTGTGCAAAGTGCAAAGATATTTTTAATTTCTTGTGGCCAGGGAGTGACAACTGTAGGAAGGACACATAGCAAACTTGTGAGTACCCCAGTAAAAAGGTATAAATTTGGAGCTAAATTTGGTATCAGTACCTGCCTGTTCTCTCTAGCAATGGATCTCAAGAAAATTCTTGATGTTTTGGGGTTTTATGCAAGCTACCTAAAAAAACAAATTAGTGCTGGTGTGAGAGGGAAATAACAGATTATGCACTTTACAGTAACAAATTCACTCTTTCTGAAACAGTAACTAAAAACTGTAAAATATATTAATAAGTCCAAATAACATACTTAAGAGTTAGTGCACTACAACCCAGCTTGCTTTTGAACCGTATTTCCCAGTCCAGTTTTAAGAGCACAGTACTTATGGTCACAGACATTAGAAGCCTAAAACACTTATTTTGTATTTTACCCTGCAAATGGAGGGGGAGGCTATGGCCGCTGCTCTGGAGCTTCCGAGTTGTCAGAGGTACTGCTTGTTACTAGGAAAAAACTGTTGCTGTAGTTTCCAGTTAAAGAGGGCATTGCGTAAGCGCTGTAGACTAGTTAATCCTACGTCTTTTTAATGAAGTAGTTTGGCATCATTAGAGGAATGCCAAGGGGAGCTTATACCTGGACAAGGACACTGGGAAGGAAGCTGTGCTGGATAGCCGTCCGGGGGGAGTGATGGCAAATGTCATCTAAAGAAAATGTGATTTTTAGGTCAGGTGAGTTCATTTCAACACTGTGTAATACTCGCCTTTTCTAAACACCATATTCAATGCTATAGGAAAGCCTACATTTCTACCTATTTGCTAGATAAAACAGAATCTCTGTTTCTCTCTTAGCTTTTAACAATAACTGCATGTTGCAGTGGATTTCACTCTCTAGAACAATAAATATCTTGCAGGACAGGTGGAATTTTAAGACCTTATTTTGCTGCTGCTGCTGCATGCTTGAAACTTCTATTGAAATTAATGGCGATTGCACTCTTGTAACCGTGTTAGGAGAGAACCCTGTGACCTTATAAATGCAGGCAATATTGTGAAGCAGCTAGCTGCCTTCAGGTGGTGAAGAGCAAACAAAACTGCACTTTATATTAGACATCACTCATTTGTCCTTTCTCTTCTACTATTGCACTCCAGGTCCTGATCCTATTAGCCACTGTGTCTTTTTGTAATTTACAAAAGTAATGCTTCGTGCTGGGATCTGGGAGGTGATTTCCTGCATTGCCTCCATCAGCATCACTCTTTTAACAGAGCCAGTGTCTGCAAATAGTTGAGCTGGGGCAAGATCTTGCAGTTCCAGTGCATGCCAGAGAGTCTGTTTTATTTGCTGGCTCAGATATAAATCTGTTTTCAGTGGCCTCTCTCTCTTTCTCCAGCCCTGCAGAGGCAAACTGATGATATTTGAGGAAGGAAGAAATGGTGGGGGTGGGCAGAGGGCAGGAAACTGGATAAATGGGCATGTAATTTATCTCTGATTCTTCCCAGTTGTTCTCCTCTTACCTGTTGCTGTGGCTAATTGAGTTTTTGCCCAAATATGACCTCTCCTTCTAATTCCCACATGCGTAATTTCCATAACGACCATGTAACTTCATTCCCTATATTCTTCAATGGGTATTTAAGCTCAAAGGTGTTAGGGCAGGATGGTGAGCATCACAGTGTTTCCTGAAGGCATCCCATCAGCGGCCATGCATTTTGATGTATAATTTTCAGAAACTCAGGTGTTTCTTGACTTTTGCTAAAGGATCTGTTTCGAATTTTTTTTTTTTTTTTTTTTTTAAAAATTCAAGTGAGTACACGCTTATCTGAAGACTGCGACTCATACTCTCAAGTCACTTGCCTGCTCTTGAAAATGTCTCCTTGTTTTTTTCAGAATGCAGTTTTATAGCATGTTCAAATTTCCATAAGACTTAAAACCTTGGTGTTCTGCATTACTAATAGCAGTGAAAATGTTGCATTACCGTAAATGGATTTGGAGACTGTCTTTTTTCCCAGGCAGATCAAGGAACCTATATTCCCTTGCATTAACTTTTTAAAAATGCATTTGAATATTAGTTATTTTTCCCCCTAAATGTATTTTAATCCAAATGTTACAGCACAGTACACACCTTCTGAAAAACATAAAACTTTTTGGTTGTTTTGAAAAATATTTGAGCACCAACAGTGCTCAAGTTCTGCTTTTCTGTTTTGTTTTTGGTTGGTTTTTTTTTTTTTTTAGGGGGGGGGCAGGGGGAGAAGCAACATCTCTCCCTCCTTACTCCCCCACCCTACCCGAGGAGAAATCAAAGGGTGTATGGGGTGTGCTGATCTTCCCCAGCCGGCACAGAAACCTGGATTAGATTCCTGCTGAGGCTTCCCGGCCCTGCCTTCATCACAGGCAATATTTCTGGAAAACAAAACAGTCAACATGTTTATAGCTCAGGTTCAAAACACTTGCAAAAAGAGAACCCAAATAGATATTCTGATTTATTTCCCCTCCGCATGCCCCTTCAGTCACCATGTGTCAAAGATGGTGCTGCTGGAGTAGCTCTTCTCTTCCCGGCTACCGAGAAGGGACGTTGAATCTTACTGCAACACTAATTACTGAAAATGTCTTGGTGTCCTTTATCTGAATCTTCAAAGGGTGAAACTATTATTATAGAGAAATATCATATCACATGAAATATCGCAATTGAGTGTGCAAGGCCATGGATCAGGAAGATTGCCTGAATTAACTCGACTTGGTGATGAATGGGAAGGGTAATAACTTCTCAGAAGAGCCATAGGAGGCAGGCAGCAGCTTGATTAGCAGTGATATATCATGGGTATGGATTTAGGGAAACACAGATACAGAAAAAAATGTCAAAATTTGACTCCCTCATGAGGTCATGTTCTGGGGAAGAAACCAGCAGTGAAGGTAGGGGAGATGGAGCTTCATGGAAAGCAAGTGAAGCATTTGCTGGATGCCAGGGTCAGCAGCGTGCAGATGTGGGGGCAACGTGCACCTGGAAAAGAGAGAATTGGAGAGGGGAAGAGTTTCCCATTCTCTGCAGATCACGCTAAAGTCTCCATCCTGGGGATAACTTATTATGAATTATGAAGTAGTGATAATCCTTCTGAAAGAGTTCCTGGCTTTCCTCTAGTTTACCCAAAGGCAGATCAGCAACTCCACAGAAATCAGTGGAGTTTATTTTGATTTACTGAGTTTAAATGAAAGGATTATGCCAAAGGACTCAGAGTCTTTAAGCTGCTGTACTTTATTGAAATCAATGAGACAGCATCACATTATACCAGCTAAGGACATGGCGTGATTTATTTTGTTTCTGGATGCAAATACAAAATCTCTTAATGGGGACAGATATTTTGAGATCCTTCTCCAGTTGCTCTAAGTTGTGCCTCTCTCCTAATGACTTAGTTCTAAATAGTCCAGGAAGAAAATTCAGCTGTTGATTGCTGGGTTTGGATTTATTTACATTTATTTCTATTCATGACATAGTTTCAAACAGCTGGGATTCTTGAGATACCATAACATGGATTAATATTTCATAATCTGATAACAATATTTAAATAAACCAATCATTATTTCTTAATTCATTGCTTCCTTTTTCTGTTCTTCCTTAAAATACAGCTTTATCTTATTTTATTTTTAAATCTAGTAAAGTCTCAAGATCCTTGGGGCTGAGTTTTTGTATTTTCTTATAGTACCATGTACCAAAGCTCACTGAAATCGACAGGAAGCTTTTGAGAGATGTTGGATGTCTCAGTAGCACATTTGCTGCTCACTGTGATGTCCAGGGGCTGCTGAGCACTTTGAAAGCAGAGCCTGAGCACGGGTGCCCAGCTGGGTGGACCACACTGACCCACAATCCAGGGAGCTTGGGGGATGTCAAACTTGCAAACTGCAGTAAAAAATACAGGGTTCTCCCTTCCTTCCCCCAGTGTGTGTTAATGGTCTTTTCACTTTACATTGGGATGCTTCATCTGAAAGGTGGGAATAACCCTGGGGTGGCAGAGGACAGGGTGTGAAACCCTGAGTGTCACTGTTCCCAGTAGCAGGGGGTTTTGCAGGGTGGTCACCCAAGACCCCTCTGAGTTAGAAGGGAATTGCAGCCTCCTGGGGTCTCTGATCTGTGCCTATGGCTTTCCTGGTGTTCCTGCCTCTTCCTGCCTCATCTCAAGTTGAGCATGTGCTGAAGCATTCCTGTGTGTTATATACCGTAGGCGCATCGCCTCTGTTCAGTGGTGATTTTTCCTGATTACATCACTGGACTTAGAAAAATCACATGGCTCTTTAACAACTAAAAAGGGGGGGAGGCAATAAAGCAAGTCTCTTGATAAAGTGCTTATAAGTACAGGCAACCCACAGAGTAAAGTCAATGGGTCCCTCCAGCGCTGGAGGCACTTGAATTTCCTGCGGTGGGGTGAGAGCTCCTCTGCTTAAATGTTGAGCTGGTTCAGTGCTTCCCCTCTTGTGCACCTCCAGCAGATGCATCTTTAACAGCCAGCTCCAGAGTAGGCAGGAGGTTACAAACTCCCATTTACTGATTTCTTTTTCTTAATGCATTAACCAGTTCACTGACACAAGATTATCACCGAAACACAGAAAATTTAGCTTTCTTCCATGACCATAAAACTGCCAGATTAACACAAATCCTGCTTCTTCCTTACATAAAATCTTTCTAATACAGAAAGCCACTGTACTGTGACAATTTTCACAAAGTAACCCTGCAGATTGCATGTAATGTGTGGGTTGTTTTGTTTTTGTGTTTTGCCTTTTTTTGGTTTTTGATTTGCTTTTGTTTTTGCTCATGAAGCATTCAGAAGACCACCTAGTGTATATAAACACACTGCTTTTCAAGATCACATTAGGTGCTTTGGGATTAAGCTACTGGAGAATAGTCTGGTATAAAGGGAGTTAGTTTTGAAGAGTTGTGTGTGCTGTGGGGCAGGTGGCTGTACGAAGCCTTCCTGAGAAGCTGAGCATGATGCACCATGTCTGAGTGCGCAGACCCAGCAAGCGCTTTCAGCCCAGTACAGTGCAGAAGTGGATCAGTAACCTGTGTCATCCACTCAAAAGGAAGGCTGGAGACCTGTGTCAAAGGGATCAGTTTATCGTAAAATACTTTAGTGGCTAATTCCAGTCAAGGTTCCTTCTAGAAACGGACCTTGAGCAAATATGCAAAGTGAACTGCCAGTATCGTTCTGTTCTCTCACTGTCCTTCCCCAAATAGATTCTGCTGTTACAACCCTAACTTATTCCAAATCCTTGAGTGTATCTGGGCTGGATGTGCTGAATGCCAGATTTTTCTGTCCTGCCTGTCTCTGCTTGCAACCCTGGAAATCGATACAGCTATGATAGCGTGCACCCAGTGCTCCTGGGTATCAGGTCTACGTGTGATGAAGTCTCTGGAAACGATAGAAATTGCCATGGTCATGGTGGGCTGCTTTTGTTAGCTGTTGTAGTGGGAATTGCTCCGCAAGGTGCTGCTTTGCTTTATCTCATTTGAGATCTGTAAGTAGTCTGTGCAATTAAAAGACAGAAGATGAAACAGCTGTCAGCCGTTCGGAGCACCAGCCTTTTGCAAGGCACTTTGAGCTTAGGAAGCTAAAGAAACCTCTAGCTGGGGTTTAACTTCCAAAATGAGGTGAGCTTTGGGAAGGTTATGCACGAAGCAGCAGATACCCAGCTAAGTGTGCAAGGATTAAAAGAGAAAAAAAGTAAGGCCAGTGCAACTACCACTTTAAGGACTGCGGACAGACCTAGCAAAATAATGGACAATATTAATGAATGGGTTACATTTAATAGAACAACATTTTATTTTCTACCATGCAGAATGCTTTTAGATCCAAAAGATTCCTTATGGTAGAGTCCTGAACCTTTGTCTTGCCCTGATTAAGTTCTTACTTCTCAAGTTCTTATAAAATGTTGTGAAGTTAAAAATTTAATGTTTTTAGAGATTATAATAATGAGGATTAGATCCTTTTCCAGTTTATTGATAAAATGCCATATTAAATGTAAGCAGTATTATGTTTCGTTATGCAATTCTGGATAGCTCTCCCTCGAAGATAAATCAAAGAGGACTAAAGAAGAGTATTTTTTGTAATGTAGGTTTATGGTAGCGCACAGTAAAGTGCTGCTTCTCAGTTGCAGGTATTTTTGGCATTCTAGTTAAAAGTGTCAAAATAAATGATTAAATTTAAATTACCCAGTAGCAGCTCTGCTACCCCCATACCAATGTAATAAAGCAAATACTAAAACCGTAAGAGACAAATCCAACAGCATCCTCCTGCTGTGTCATTAACTTTCTCCCAATTGCTGAGATATTTGCAAGTCTTGCTCCGTGTCTACAATATAGAGGAGGAAAAACAAGGATGCTTTTAGGCTGAGGGCAGCAGCAGGAGATGTCGTGGGTTGCCCCTCCAAGGGAGAAGCAGGGAAGTTGCAAGGTAAGGATTTAACTACGTCTGTGTTGTCTCCAAACCAGACCCCGGTGGGTGCTAGGCAGAGACCCCCGTCCTGCACGCTGCTTGCCGGCTCTTTAATGCAATCCTCGGCGATTTCAAGGGAAAGGGGGCCTGGAGTGACTCAGTGGGTTATGTCTGCATTGAATTAGGATCTCTGTTTTGAATTACATCCTTGATTATGCTTCTATGCCTGAGTGGGAGCTTTGGGCAGCAGGAAGAGGTGTAGGGTGGCAATGCTCATCTCGTGGGTGGCCAGCGAGTGGTAAGCCCATCATTGGGATGTGCTCAGAATCAGTGGGCTTCATGGGCAGGGCCTGGCTGGCTGGAAATATTGGGTCCTTTGGCTTTGGTTTGCTGTGTAGATCCCAGGTTTGAGGAGAGGAACCTGTGGGTTTTTTGCATTTATAGTCTTTTGAGGACAGCAGAAAGAGCACCAGGTAAATTGCAAAGCAAGCAAAAGAAAAATCATTTGAATTTTAAGCCAGTAACATCATTTTGAGGCCCTGACTTGTAAACCTTTTTTTTTTTTTTTTTTTTTTTTTTTTTTTTCCTCCCCTCCCCATTAATCTAAAAACATTGGCAATACTGACTACATAAATCAACACTGGGCTAAATAGAAACTAATTCTCTGGAGAAAGTTTTTGACAAAGCTAAATCTGCAATGAGAATTGCCAGATACTTGAGCTGGCAAATAAACAGTGAGAGCAGAGGTGAAGTTCTCCTGTTTTGTGTCCCCACCAATGCAGAGTGTGCCGTTCAGCTGCAGCATCGCATCAGCTGCGGTGGCAATCGGCGGTCCAGGTGTGGCAGAGGTGGTGATCTCTGCATTTTAAACTTGACACCAGAGAAAAACCCGTTGGTCTGGGCTTTCAGTTACACGTGTGGAATGTAGAAGTAGATGATATTCTATGAAAATTCAATAAACCTTGAGAACAGCATCAGGGCTGATATCTGTAATTTAAAATAATGGATATCAAGAAATTGTTTCTCATTTATCTTTACTGCTGAGCTTCAGAGGCACCAAAGAGACTTCATTAGGTTTTTTTTTTTTTTTTTTTTAAATAGCTTCATTTATCTCAATCAATGATGGGTTCTAGAGGTGGCTGACTATTATGTTTAATAATACAGAGGATAAAAAAAATCCCCATCCTTTCACAATTTTTGACATACGTGGAAAGGATATATGAAATCTCTTCTCAGTGGGAGATAGAAATAGTTTGGTGTGGTGTGGGTTTTTTTTTTTTTTAAATTCATTATGCAAGATAAACGTGTGTTTGTTGCACAATGTGATTTGTAGGCAGAATATTTAAATCTTTGTTTTACACGGATTGAAGTTTCATTAGAAGAAATTACTTTGGAAACTTAGGTTTAAGCAAATACTGCTACCTAAACATTACTTGATTTAATCCTGTGAACGTTACCCCAGAGAAGCCTCTTCAGGAGATGCAGTTATGCAGTTTAGCCTGGACCTTTGAATAGAAGTTTTATGGAAACCTGAAAATGGGAAGTAGGTGTTTTTAATCCCTTCCACTCCTCTCCATCCCTCTCTGGGTGCCAGTTGCCTCAGCCAGGGGTTGTAAGGAACATGGGTTAGTGTTATTTCCAGGCTACATAATCTGAGCTTTGGACCTGTTTAGCTCACTGCAATGCCGTCTCCCATTCCCCTCTCCTGGGCCTTGTGCTGCACTCCAGGAAAAAAGTGTTTCTTTTGCAAACTTAAACACAGGGCCTGCATTTGGGTGTCCCAGAGAGCGGACGAGTCTCTGCGGGTATGTACCTGCTGCTCTGGCTTGTCGTGGGCTGTTTCAGCCTCTTCTCACTTCATGGAAGTTGAAATAGGTTTCACACTTTCCTTTTTTGCTCCTCTCTCAGATAATTTGTTTGCAGGTTTGGCACAGCTTAAGAAGCAATCCTGAAGAATTAAACTTACTTTTGCTCTTTAGTGTCCTTTAAAAATTTGCAAAACCATTGACAAGTGATTTTTCACAGGTTACCAAAGGCAGGCTGCTTGTTGAGTCTGACAAAAGGAGTATTGCATTCGGGAACGTGGTGAGGTGCAAACAAAGAATTCATCTAGTGAAAAGGAGTAAAGAAAAATTATGTCCAGGAAATGAAGAAACCCGATAGATCTTACTGTTGTAGGCTCGCTGCCAATGCTACCATCTGAAGTGCTGCTCCCTGGGCTCAGAGGAATTAAAGGAGATGAGATTAAAAAAAAAAAAAAAAAAAAAAGGGATTCTAAAGCAAAAGTAACAAACCTGACACCAAACACAGGTGGCAAGCTTGTGGCTCACATCTGTGACTCTGTATGGTGATTCAAAGTGGACAGGTCCTCTGACTAAATCAGGTTTTCTTTCTCTAAATAAAATGCTAGCCTGCTCTTGCATACAGTGTGCCTCAAATCCCAAAGGCCAGTGTACAAGCAGACTGAAACCCAAGAGTTTCTATGAAAAGGGTTTCTATAAGAGATTGTCCTTCATGGTTGTTAGAAAGGAAATTTTACCTGGCAGATTTGAATACTGAAGTCTGCCGAACAAGACACATTCCTCCATTCATGAATACAAGGAACTTGGGAAGCTCCCTTTGTGCTCTAAACTTATTTTGTTAGGATTTGGCAGGGAAAAAAATCTTGTTTTGGATATGTAGTGCCACTGGGGAATGGCTTAGTAGTATAAGCTCTGTTTTGAAATAACTCAGATGGCATGATGGTGACATGTAACTAGTTCTGTATATAGGCAACAGATGCAAAATATGTCTTTATTTAAGTTTGATAAATTGTAGGTGAAATATAGAGGAGTTGTGTAATTGCCAAGAGACAAAAATGAATTTCTGAAGAGAACTTTTGGAGTAACCTACGGGGAAGGGCTGGGCTGGCAATTTCCATGCTCCAGAAGCAGTTTATTTCCTCTTGCTGCAAAATCTGAATGTTTGGTATTTGGGAGTCCATGTTTGAACCCCAGGAACATCAGTTTGTTAATTTAAACCTTGTGGATAATTTCTATGCAATTTTCTGGTTGAGTTTCTGGTTGTGTTTCCAAAGGGTAAAGGACAGGGGAAAAAAATAATTCAAAAGCATAAATGGAAAGAAGGCCTTTGACTTCCACTGGTATACAGGGGAATTAGGAAATTTGGTCTATTCCTGTATGGCTGCAGTGGTCCCAGCCTTTGAATCAACAGAGGATGAGGTTGGGAGATGTTAACCCATATTGGTTCTAGGTGATCTGGGTACGTCAAGGAGGTTGCAGAAGTAGGTAAGCAGATGGAGTAGGTGGGTGGTAGTGAGTCTGTGGCATGTAATGTTGCTGATTCCAATTAGGATAAATACAAGTGTGATGATTGTTCAAACATTCAGAGTTTAAATATCCACATCAAAAAAGTCTTTACTTTAAGACATGGCCATGTGCCTTGAGGCTTCCTGCAGGACATCCTTAAGTATCAGCAAAACTAATTCAATGAGGGCAGAGAGGTTTAAACTAGTGTGTAAATAAGGTTAAATAAGACAGGGAATGTGTGAAAATGGGGATCCTTGGAGGTTTTGCTGTATTAGACCTAAGATGTATCATCTGGTGCAAATATTAAGGCTGGTAGTCTGTCTTTGCATTAAGAAGGCACTGAATAATCTACACATTCTGGCAAGCATTATTCTGCAGCTGCAGAAGCAGGGAGAGGCTGATTAATGCGATGGCAATTAATGAGTTAACTGGAGTGCAGAATCAAGGCAGATGTGTGCTGCTTTGCGTGGTCCCATCAAACATTAGCAGAGTTAACATCTGACAATTAAGTTCTCCAGATAAGTGCAAAAGATTAGACCCCTCTTATAATTCAGACCAACAGTTTACCTGTAATGGGATAATCAGACATGATTTTTCTTTGCAAGTTACAGCTTACTGAAATCGAACATGATATTTCTTTCTAAGTTGTTCCATTCTTAACAGAAATAAATAATAAATCCCAGGGAATATGTTTTAAAGTGATCTAAGATACTGTGTTTTCTATCAGAGTTTATTTCTTTCAATTCACTCTTAAGAAAAATCCCATCACTTTTGGTTCTGTAGTTTTTATTTCATCTTCTTATTGCAGCTTGAACATGGATCTGCACTGACAGTATGTTTTCAACAGGCTATGTGTAGTGTCATACACAACTAGAGGTTTTCCCGACGTGTATTGTGGAACTGTCTAATTTAACCTTCTGGGTTTAAAATACATCTTCTGTTCTTGTGGTTTGTTAAAAATGGAGAACTGGTCTTGAGGGAGGTGGTTCAAGGAACTCTTGAAACACCAGAAAGTCAGGGCCAAGCTCTGTTTCCAGAGGTAAAGCTTCCATTGATTCACTGAAAGAGCTGGGGCAAAAGGATGTCATTAGTTTTAAAGGCAATGCATTTTTACACACACTTTAAAAATGGACTCTACATTCATGCTGGATTTCTCAGGCTTGTGTTTTCTTGAGATCCTATTTGTTCTCTTTGCTGAGTGCTATTGAAAAATATAGCTTCCAAAGGTTACAGCCACTCCTGGGATCAATAATTCTGGCACAACTGTGTACAAGGAATAAGTAAATCTCAACTTTCCGACACATTGGAGCAGAAGTTTCTGTGTACAAGCAGGATGTGACTGATCTCTGGATTTGCAGGAGAAGGTGGTGCGCTCGTACCAAGGTTACTCTGAAGTTACTGCCATGTGTGTTTGCTTAATTATGAGCTCCAAGCAACAAGGGGAAGGGTTCATTTTGTTGCTTGTGGGGGAATAAGGGCTTCAGCTACGTGTAGCATGCATTTGAGCCCTTATGGGCTGTTTGTCAAAGGACTTGCCATTGTGTTGTGGGTAGGAAATTTTGCAGGCAAAATGATGGAAGTGACCTGGTAGAACAAAGCTTGGGGCCACTGGTCCCCAGTGGGTGCTGCAAGGCTGTAGAGAGATGCCCAGCAAGTGGAGTGCTCCCAAGGGCAAAAAACATGAAACCAGGCAATGTGCAGTTATTTTTCCTCATGTTTACAGTGGAATTACGACGTTTTGAGCAATGTGTGAGCTAGAGACACTACATTAGCTACTGCCACATCTAATAAACTGATCATTAATCATCAATCCTTGTCTATGTTCAGAATGTGTTCACTGTGTAGTTGTACATATTTCTAAGCTAATGGTTCTTGATACAGTTGTATCGGAGATCTAAGCATGTTACTTAAACTTGTAAAGTGCTTTTTATTAAATTCATTTTTTCATGTTAGTGTTTTCAAGGACTGGTCTGGAATTTTCTATGAAAATATTGAGCAAAACATTTTTATTTTTATTTTTTTTTAAACAAAACCTGCTGAACTGAATCAACCATCTGACAATGTACCAGACCACCTCACCGGGTTCCCATATGGATGTTGTGTTTCAAGTGCTCTTCCATCCTTCTTGGTGAGGAGACCCATCCCACAGTCCCTCACAGCTCTACCAAAACTGGTTCTATCACTTCATACCAAGTTTGGTCCGTTCTGGGGGACTATCCCCATAATTTTTTTTTTTTTTTTTTAAATCTCTATTGCTGTCCACACATACACGCTGAAGGCCACAGCTTTCATCCGAGCAGTTTACCAAAACCTTTGTGAGATTACCTTTTTTTTTTTTTTTTTTTAATCCCATAAAAAAATCTAGGCAAAGGTCCAAAATCCAGCATTTCTTTCATTTGAAAGAAATAGCCCATTCCTCCCTGTTTACAGGTTATCTTTTCCCTCTCAAGGACATTTAGGATGTACAGCTTCTTGTACACACGCTACAACGTGTGGGTTTTTAGCAAGATGTTACACCTAGTTCCCACTGTGCTTGAACTTACCTGACGAAGTCTTCTGATGGAAAAACTTAAATTTATGTGACTCATTCTATCTGAGTAATATAAAAATATTATTCCTTTTGAGTGATATTTATGATTTTGAAAATAAAATTCAGAGGGGAGCAGTCAGGGCTCTCCCACTCCCCACCCCAGTGCTGTGACTCAGAGTGGTGTTGGGTACAGGAACAGACAGTTTATTACAAGGAAACAGGACGTATTTTAAGACCTGTTGTAATTCATCTGTGGCTCTGGCAGAACATCCATCTCTGCTGAGCTTTCTCCTCTATCTGTATTAGCAATGGGAGTTTGGCTAAAATAATAGGCATGAAAGCTCTCTAATATGAATCCTGTCAGAATAAAATTTCTTCTCTCTCCCCTTAGGATTTTTGCTTGTTGGTTTTCCTTGAGTTTTTTCTAATATATTTGAATTATTTCCTCCTCTTAATTTTATAAGATTCCTTCTATGTGAATAAATTTAAACTCTAAGACTGCAGCCATTCATACTGACTGTAAATCGCAAGGAAGCTCAAGAGAAAAGAAATGCCGTTCTCTGAAGACACATTCCACTTTACTTAATTTTCTCCTGTTATGTTTGTGTCATGTCTAGTGGGGCTGATTACAGCTGTCTATGTGGTCTCATCATGTAGCTATAATAGGAGGTTTTTCAATATTGCTGTTACTAAGAGATTTTTATGGTACTCACTAGCACACAAGAAAGTTAACCTCTAACACAGCTACCGGAGCCTAGACCTTCTTTCCACCCATTTTGGTGTGAAATTTGACTTAGCTTCAATAGGCTTTTGAGGCAAAATTTAGAACGAGCTACTCGCTGCAGAGGATTTTTCTGTTGGGGATCTATTCTTGAGCAGTTTTCATGCCCGCATACCTACAGGCCTGATGGTGCGTGTCCCTGTTCTGCTAATTAGACAAGAATTCAAGCATGTCTTTATGGTATTGTTAAAGTAACACCTGCAGGATGCTGTAAGTAAGGGTTGATCTTGCTCATGGCAAGAAAGACCTATACACAAAGCAGTATGGTGTTATTTCTGCAACAACCAGCAGTCTGGCAATTTCACTGGAAGAAAATTAAAATAAATAATTTCAGTTGTTGATTTTTCTGTAGTTTTCTGGGTTTGGGACAATTTGCACTGGTGCTATAGAGACAATATAATGTATTGATTATGCAAAATTGGTTTAAACAGATAAGGCATCTCAGAGATGTTTAAAAATGGCCTTTCAGTCAAAGAGCCATCTTTGTTCTCCACATTTTGGAGAATGCTGCAGCTTTCATGATCTCCTGTTTATCAAGCATTCCTCTTTTTCTGGCACCGAGATACATACTTTTCAATGGAATTTAAGATGTGTAAGATACATTACAGATTTTTTTTTTTTTTAATGTGTATTGTCTACAGCTGCTGGTGGATACCTACAGATAAAGATAGCCACAATTCCCCGAAGGTCTTTATGACTGTTTCTAAATGGCTTGATGTTTTTGAAGGGGAGCACTTACCAGTTTGAGTTATTTCTCTTGTCCAGTAGTTCAAATACATCATAGGTTATCAAATCAATTTTGTTTCAAGAAATGTCTGGGTGATCTTGGTTTATAAGGATCATGGTCTGCAGTGGAATGAAGTCATGTTCAGTGAGGTGCATTGAGCTGTTCTAGAACCTAAAGGAAAGGATAAGAAAAGAGGGGAAAAAGTAGTATTAAAACCTAAAAATGTTAACTTTATCAGTACAGGAGTTCCTAAAGTACTGCTTCAATATGGGGTGGGACAAAGAGAAAATAAAAGCCAGAAGAGATTGCAAGCTTGTGACTACTTTTTGGAATCAGGTGGGACCAGTCTCTGTCCTCCATTTGTACTCCCGTAGACATCTGCTCAAGTTTTACTTGGCTATCTAATTGTTTTATTTTCCTATTTCACCTCAGGCTTCCTGGGAAACCTTGGTTCTCCATCCCCTAAAGGTCACAAACTCTACAGCTCAGTAAGGCTGATTTTGTTACACGGACTCCTGCTCCATTAATACAGTCTATAGGTTATTTCTAATCCCCAGAATTGATTTATTTAATCCTTGTAGATGCCATTTGTTACACATTATTCTCAGCATTTATTCACAGCACAAACAGATGGTCAACGAAACCAATTAACCTTTCCCGATCTCCCTTTCAGGCTTTCCACTTTTTTTTTGAGTCTATGGACAAATGAACAAAAACTATCAGGAGACTTCATGCCAGAGCGTGATGAATAGGAAAGCAGACTGGCACGTGTGCTGCGCTCAAATAAACCTCAGCCCCCCTAGGCTTGAGCGCTGGAGGAGGACTATTGCTGACCAAACAGGGAGGAGAAAAGACCTGCCAAGAGGTGGAGTGACCTAAGTCTGTCTGTCTGCTTATTTAATGGTGTGGAGGGCAAGGAGAGATTCCTCTTTTTTTTTTGTTTGTTTTTTTCTTTTTCTTTTTTTAAGGATTTTCAAGATATGAGGAGTGTGTATTTAGAGGTTATATGACAGGTTTTTTATAAATGGTTCTTTCAATCAGCAAAGCCTTCACTGAATGCCATGTGAAAATAATAAAAAAAAATCTATTAGCAATAAATGTAATATATGTATAATTATAAATTGCATCCCTGTCCTTGACTGATAAATGGGAAGACAGACCATGTAAATTTAGAACAGTATTCATTGTTAACTTTATGATAAAACTATAAATAAGTATTGAGGTGGATCCTATCTCAGTTTAGTTATCCATGTAATAAAAATGCAACTGCATTTGCACTGTACAAAACATCCTTTGATTGTTTCATGGCTGATTAGTTTATTATCAGAGCATGTGGCCTGTTGGATGGACACATCTAATTTGTCCTTTTGTCAAATCCTGAAGAAAATGGACTGAAGGGACTTGGCAGGGTGTGGTAGGGCTGTGTCAGGGCTCAGGGCTCTCATTTGTGAGAGTTTCTTTAGTCTCCACAGGGTTTCCTGGTCCTACCTAGCAGATACTGCATTGTGTGGAGAGCTGCAACTATTTTATCTATAAAAGCTATGTCTGTCTGTGTAATGACCACAGTGATGTTTCTTACGTGCCAATGCTACCTGTGTATCCCACGCAGATTCTGTGTGTGCTAAGTGGAGCTAAGACTTGACAAACCTATGAAAAAACCTCAGTCAGTCTATAAGTCTTCTGGTTCTAGTGAAGACAACGTAGTCTGTCCCAGCTGGAATAACATCCCACACCAGTCCCTCACCACATGTCGGGAAGGTTTACTCAGGGTCTGAGGCAATGACTCATTTCCAGTAACAGCCACATGCTTGTTTTTGTCCAGGTACTTGCCATTTATCCCTCCTTTTGCTTGGGCTGTCAGGGACATTTAAGCTAGGAAGTAGAAAGCCAAAGGTGTTTCTCTTTATTTACACTGAGCGTGCCAAAATAAGTGACTCTAAGGTATCTTCTCAAAAGAGTGCAGACTTTGTTATTGATCCAGTCCACCGGTTTTCTGGATTGTGCTCAGTTAGCAGGTGAGAGACTGTGGGCTGTAATTACTCATTCAGGTTAATCCTCATCTCAGATTAGTACTGAGACAAATGCACTGCCCTGGGGCTGTACCTGCTCTGCATCATGACAGGCACCAAAATGCAGCCCCGGGTTCCTCCTCTTGGGGAAGTTGGGAAGTTGCATTTATTAATTCTGCAGATACTTTTCCCTTTGTTTCCTCCCTATGTTAGAAAAGTGTTGGAGGTCTGGCGGTCTCCTGGGGTGGGGGTGCCAGTAGGGTGTTTCTCTGATCTTGTATTATATGTGAGAACATTAGTGTTTAATGTAAAGACTTGTCAGCAATAGAAAGATTGGTTTGAGTTACATTTGTTATTGTTAAGGTTTTGCGTAGAATAGTGTTAAGTATGGTGGCTTTTTTATTTTATTTTATTTTGAAAGCATCGTTGAGTTGGCCTGGCTACATGATATCCTGCTTCGAGTCTTTTGCATGAAACTCCTGTGTTTTGTGAGGGGTAGAGGGGAAATGACTTGCCTATGTGCCTGCTTCTTAAAACAGAAATGATGGTCCCTCCCCTTCAAATAAAGGGCGTTTATGGCTGATAATATATTTCATTCTCCAAACCTTAAAATCAGAGGCTTAAGTCTAATTTTGAACTTGACATTCTTTGATTAAAATTTAAAATTTAATAGAGCTCTGTATGTGTTCGGCTATAGGGAAAGTAGTATCTAACTTCCAGCTGGTTGCTCCATCTGTTAAAATATCTCTGTGGCTGTTTGTAAGCTAACATGTAAAACAGTGAGGATGGGGTTTTTTTGTAGAAGGGGGGGTATTGACACCCTCCCTGTTAGGGGTTTTTTGCAGCCCTTCTTTGGCTGTTGCATGTGGCTGAAACCAGAGCTGCTGCTCTTTGCCTGAAGCTACTTCTCATGGGCATCGACCTCACTGGGGCCAACCAGTGACGTGGCTGTGCGTGCAAATGAGAGCAAGAAAAGCTTTCAGTGAGCTGCTGCTTTGGCTGAAACTCTTCAAGGCAAAGATACTTTTAATTTTTTTTTTTTTTTAAGGCAGTAATGTTTATTTACCATCCTTTGGCTGGCTCTCTCCTTTGTTTTTATTGATATTTGTGTGGTAAATGCCACAGTTCAGGCAGCTGCAAAGCAACTGTCTCATTCAAAGTGTACATCGAGGGTGTTTTTAAGACTTCTTTAATAAAATCAAATAATTGGTGAATATTTCTTTTTTAACTCCCATTTAAATCATATGTCAGAGCATAATGGAAGCTGATGAGGGTGCTATCTGGTGGGGAAGAACTTCTTGTTATGATTTATGTACCTGATTTCTTGTGGGTTTTATTTTTCTGAAAAAAAGACTGAACAGGGCCTCCGAGTTGGGTTTAGGAATGTGTGTATTTTGAATTTGATGAAGAATGAAGTTTATGGTCCATCCACAGGTGAAAAGATGATATTTATTGCAAATAGATAGCCGGCTTGGTGTTTCATGCCATTGGATGGGAAATGACTCCCAGTTCTCTGACTGGAAGCTGTCGTGCATCAAGTAGGTGAGAGAGGCAAAGGCTGTGTCAGTTAGGGCTTGGTGGGGACTACGTGGAAGTACCGAGCCAGAAAACATGCTGCTGTATTAAGCAAAGATGAAATCTGCCTCTTCATGAGCAGTTTCATTACTCAGTTAAATTTATCCTCTTCTTTTCCTTTTAGAGAATCTTTGCAGAACATATACCGTAAAAGTCATTAAAAGCTTCAGAGAATAAAGACAGTCTGCCTTCACCCCCTCCCCCAACAAAACCCCACCCAACCCTAAAAACCAAAAAAACCCACAAAATGTCCTTCCTTCTGTTCTGTGTTTCCTGCTAAGGTCCAGTTCTCCACATCCTTAGCAGAAACATAACACGAACAACACTTGCAGAGCTAGGAGATAATGTGTCAGTACTAGAATATTTCTATGAGCGAAGAAATCTATAAGTAAACCCAAATTTAGCTTCAGACAGTAAATTTCTTAATTCCCTTCATGAACAGTTTCTTGCAGGAGTTAATTACATTTTAAAGTGATGATTGATCATCCTGATGTGGTTGAAACCACTGCAATTAAATGTAAGAGCAGTCAGAACAGTAAGAGCAGTATTAATATGCAAAATGCTCAAATAACTTTTTTTTCCAGCTCCCTCTTGAAACATTTCCACACCTACGTGTGCTTAGCTCTTTTTTTTTTTTTTTTATAGTAGGTAATTAGCAAGCAAGTTAACTTGACAAACACACCACTGTTTTATACGATGGTAGTTGTGAGATATTTCAGTATTGATATATTTCTGCTTGCATTTAATGTTTTTGGATTAAATCTAAGCTACACAACTCAAGTATTTTAGTGGCTCTAAAGCAAACTACATTTTCCTCTATAGTTTTACCCATTTGGATTTGTGGATTTGTAGCTATTGATTTGTTGGGAAAATAAATATTTCAGGAAGTAACTTCTTAAATTGAGAGTTAGGTGTCTCGGTTCTCCCTGTTTTAAATCAGGCTTTGGTAGCTTTGCAGAAAATTCTCCAGCTTACTCTTCCTGATTCACAACTGAAGGAGACTTAAAAATCTGTTAAAAGTTTAAAACGAGTACAGCTTTTAGCACAAGGGATCTATTCATAAACAAATATTGTTTTTAGCATTAAAGATGAGCTAGGATAAATTGTCCCAGTTCTATTGAGCTCCATCAGTTTATTCCAGTTGGGAATATAGCTGACACGTTTGGCAAAACCCTACATAAGACTCAATTAACACACACGTGTGTTTTCTGAGGTAAAATCCGGCAGTGTGACCACAAGCTTTTCTATTTTTATCTCTTGAAAGATTTGCTAATTGTTCTGCCTAATGGGGCCTTGTAGAGTCTGGAAAAGTAGTCTAATTTCCTGCTTCACACAGGTTTTCTGGTTTATTTTTTTTTTCCTTTGCTGTCAAAAACTCCCCGAACATCCATTAGTTTCATTTGCTATATAGACAATGAATTAATTTTCTATTTTTTTCCTGTCATTGTGCTCACTGCAGATTTAATTAGTAATAACTAATCTCTCTGTATTCTAGCTGCCTGTTACTTCTAGTTTTCGGGGTTTATTGTTTATTATTATTATTATTATTATTATTATTATTATTATTATTATTATTATTATTATTATTATTATTATTATTATTATTATTATTATTTTTCTCACAAAGGATCCAGCCCCTAAATCCTTTACTGGGTCCCCAAATGACCTTTGGGAGTGACAAACCTTCACGTCTGCTTCCCTATCCCTTGGGAAAAGGCTGTAAATACAGCATCGGGACACTGCAGTCGAATCAATAGTCATTGCACCTACTGACTGGAGACTCTAAAAAGCGCCAGTGCCAAATTCATGCCTCCGTTAGTTAACAGCTACTCCCATAAGCACTACCTCACAAGAAAACTATATAACTGCCAGGATGATTTATGGTTTTCTATTGCTAAGCTCCCAGTCAGATAATTTTTCAGTGTCCACTTTTCTGCAGTACTGTGTAAAATAGAATTAAAATTTAGAATTTAGTTAGAGCCTTCACTTTGGGAAATGACTTATTCTGGGAAATGACTTCTTTTTGGGAAGTGGACAGCAAGGGCATGGAGGAGTGGCAGCCCTTGGCTAGCAGCATGCTCTGGAGCACGTGGCCCCTGCGGTGGCTGTTGGGCCTGGTGGGTTTTTGGGTGCCGTTCCCTACGCATCCAGCTCTTGCTGGGGCTCAGGTGTCACAGGGAGCTGCTGAAGTGGGGGCATGTACTGTGTGATTAAACCGAAAAGCTGCCCAGAGCATCTCAGAGGGTCTGGGAAGAGGAGACCCTCGAGGTTTAGGTGTGAGTTGACCAGATTTTTTTTGCAGGAAGGCTTTTATGGGAAGGGTGCCGGTACAATCCTGGGCTGGCAGGATTATCTAACTGGAGCCTGGCATATAATATTGTAAGCAGAAACTCGGGGATGTGGTGCGGGGGAAAGCCCGCCTTTAAAATAAACAATTTAAGGAAACTTCTTGGGTCATCCTGCCCTGTGCCTGCTAAATGTCAGCTTGTGATTTCTCTGTCCTTATGTCCTGACTGTCCTCTGCTGCCAAACTGGAAGCTTCAGAAATGAAAAGGCACATATCAAGTGACGTGGGCATATTTAATAAACACCCAGTCGTTAATGCAAGAGCAGATGTTGGTGCAACTTGGTTCCTCTAGGCTGGAAGCTAGGGGATGCGCCAGGCCCTCTCCTGATGGGGCTTGGTGCCTTCGGAGGCCCGGAAGCATTTGTAGCTACTTCTCACCCTCTTGGCTGTTGCAAGGTGGGATAAAACCACGTTTACAAAACCAAAAGCGTCATTTGCTACATCTCTAAGCTACTTTTCTGCAGTGGGTGATTGCAACATCGCATCCCCTCAGTGGATTGGTATTGCATTGTGCACTGCTAAGTGTATTGCAACGCTTCCTATGCAATATTTTAGAGTTCCTGCTGCCAGCAGGTAAGGGAGTAAGGGAGAATGCTTTTTACTAGAGAGAGACACATATTCATTGCTATTTCACTTTATTTCTGATAAAGGTGCAGAGCATCCACTAGCAGCAGGAGCCGGTTGATGGCTGTTCTGAAATGGAGCGCTTGAGATTTTCCTGGTGGGAACTTTTTCAGCATGTCATTTGGTGAAACTCCATCTTATATGTTTTTCCTCACACTCTGGTTTCTGAGTTTTTATTATAATAGAACACTGACTCTTCTGAATATTTGATTAATGAAAATTGGCCTTTTGCATGGGTGCACAGTGCAATATTTTATATTTTGTATTAGGCGCTGTAGTGAGCCCAGCAATTCTGCAGAGACAGAGATTATGCAGCACAATAATAAAGTATGAAAGGTGATGTGAAGTTCACAAGAGAGGAAGGAAGAAAAAAAAAAAAGAAACCATAGGCAAATATGTCTGGGTTTTACAGCTTCTTGATGTAGCAGCTGCATTGCAATTCTGATATACAAGTGCAGCAGAAGCACTGCAACACCAGACTGAATGAGACAAATTTGCCCTTAGGATAAACCTCCGTTTATTTACATTTGTATAAGCATGTGGTGATCTACAGATAACCCCCCCCCCCCCCCCCCCCCCCCCGGGAGAGCTGCGTGGCATTATTGTAATGGGCAAGCAGAAAGTTTCCGATGCAGGCAGCAGCAGCTGGGACGGATGGGTACGCTTCGCTATCCTTCTCCCTCCTTAAAAAAAGCAAGAAACGCCTGGCTTAGATAAAATAAGTGTATAAATCACCGCAAATGTGCGTAACATTTATGGTGTTAATTTGTAATGTTGGATTTTTCTCCTGCCTGGTGAGAGAGAGAGAGAGTTTTTTCTGATGCCCTCAATGGCTGCTGCTTCTCAGTTTATATCACTTGTTGTCATTTTTTATATCACTTGAAAGGCTATGTGTGAAAGTGGAATTTGTACCAACATGTTACAGGACAGTTAAAAATAACTTTGGTGGTTGTCCAAGTTTTCTCCTGTTTGCTGGAGGAACAGAGGGCTTTCTCTCGGAGGACTGGTTAATTGGGACTCTGTCTAAAGGCATAAGTTTATTTCAAGATTTAAAATGAGTGCTGTGAAGGACTTGGCAAGGCAGGAGATGAAACAGGATAAAATGTAATCCTAAATTTTGAAACTGCGCCCAGTTTCTAAACTGGGTTCTTCCTGGGAAGAGCTTGGTAAGATAAATAACCTTCCCCTAAGAAATACATTTTCCTTTGTGATTTGGAGAATTGTGATCAAAACTCCTCCAATTTGTTTTTTCACCTTTGTGAGAATTTGTGGTCCAGGTTTTCTCTGAAGCATAATGCCAAAAAGTTATGCTGGTGCAAGTGCTGATGGGCACAGGGTGAGGTTGGAGAGCCAGGGTTGAAGGAAAGCCTTCTGACCTACACTGCTTGCACTGCAATTTTTAGATAACTGTGAGCGAGCTTTGATTTTTAAATACCTCTGGACAAATTAACATCTAAAACCTGGGTTATGTTCAGTTCTTGTTCTTTGAGATAATATTCCTGAGGCCAGCAAGATAGCACAGCTACTAAGGTATCAGGTTAAACCGTTTTACCTTGAACCCCGAGTATGAATTATTCAAAGCCTTCTTATTAGTATTCATCCATATAACCTCACTTGTCACTCATCAAAGGTTACATTTTCCATCTATGCCCAATTCTCCTTGTCCCTGTCTAGAACTTCCAAACCCTTGTATTTTTTTAATAAGCACTGAATTACAGGGGCACGACTGATGGTGCCTCTTCCCCTCTCTAACTTCTGCCAGTGCTGGAGCTTTTAATTTTTATCCAGGCTTCCTAAATGCCAAGCCAACAGCAGCACAAGCTTTTGTAGTTAAGCAAACCCATGAAGAACATGGACAAGCAGTTTGCTGGCGAGTGCTTGTTTTTTCCAAAGTTACACTGCACCAGATTCCATTGGAAATGAAATGGTGCAGACTGGAGTGCTTTGGTCCCATCAGGTCTGGAGAGAGAAGTAATCTGCAGGAAGCAGTGAGGGAACAGGTTGGTGGCAAGTGATTGAAGTAGGAGATGATCTGTGAAGGTAGGGACAGATGGAGCATGCAGGTGTTCAGCTGCTGAGGGCTTGGCAGGGAGCTGGGAAGACTTGAGACTGTTTTACTAAGAAGTTGCAAGTGTTCAGACATAGCAGATTTTAATAGTTTTGCTTTTTTTCTTCATTATTTGGAATCTGTGTTCTATGTGTGTCTTAGACGTACTGGATGCATGAGAGCTCCTTCTTGCAAAGCCGCCGAGTGACAAAAAGGAGCCGCTGGGGTCAGTGGGTGCTTCCCACAGCTCCAACTTGACTTTTACTGCTGTTGACAGCGATGGATGCTGCCTGTCTGGTTTCTTTGCCCTTGATTTGGGTGTTAAATTCCTTCAAAAAGCATGCAGCATTCGGGAAGGAAGGACTCCTGCTCAACTGCTCCCCAGAGACTTAGCAAGGTCCCAAATGTGGTGGAGAAAGTGGCAGGGAAGGGAGAGGGTTTCAAGGAGGAGCAGGGACCTCCAGTATGATGCAGGGAGCTGGCCAAGGGGAGTGGGAAGGAATCCGTGCCGGAGAAGCAGTGGGTTTTCATGACATCCCATACACTTGATCGTAACTTGAACACCAACCCTAGGAACACGTCTGGGTGTGGGAGTGGGTTATGAGTGGGAATGGTGGCCTGGGTAGCTGAAATGGCACTTTCAGCTGGCTCTCCTGAGAATCCCAATGGTGGACCCACAAAAAGTCCCAAGGAAAAGGAGGACTAAGAAAAGCACAACTCCTGTCTGCCAGTCTGCTTCCACTTCCCCAGTGACTTCTGAGCCTTTTTCAAGTGCATCTTGACAGGGTCATGGAGGCCTTAAAATTCCCAGGAAAATTTGTCAGAAGAAACAGTTGGCTGGAAGAAGGAGACCTAATGGACACCGAAAAATCCATGCAGAAAAGTGCCACAGGCAAGCAGGCATCATAAACCTTTGTTTTTCCTGGAACACGTTTTCTCTGCTGGCACCAGGAGGTGAAAACTCATGCAGATGTTTTGCCCAGTGGCCGTGGCTTTAGCACCACTTGGAGCAGGTTGTGATGGAGGGAAGCACTGTTAAGCCAGGTCGGGCCGTGCTCTGGCAATGCAGAGGCAGAAGGACTGCAGGCAGTGGGAAGCTTTTGGCAGCTGCAGGCACCTGGAGAAAACTCGACTGTCTCATACAGCCAGAATGATAAAGTGATAAAATCGGCGTTCTGCATACAAAGGATTTCCTTCAGTACTGGTAAAACCACCACTCAGTTTCATTCTGAATCTAGACTGAATGCAAGTAGTGCGTTCAAGTTAATTATAAAATTAAAACATTTTAGGAAATAATGAATTTACACATGTTAACTACAACTTGTTTAAAGGTCACTGGGTAAGGACTGTTTAAAAATCTATTAAAGATCTTGCATCCACGAGACTATGTGATCAAATTGTTTGCTCATTTGGTAGCAGGCTTCTCTGAGTTATTCAGATTTATTCTTGGGTAAAAGGAGGCAGAAAGGACCTTTTTCAATTGCTTTTATTTTAGCCTTTCATTTCACCTTTAAGGTAGTGTGGATGCTGATGATACAACCTTGATTGCTACTTGGATGGTAACACAGAATTTTTTTCGTTGGACATTATGGATATATAATAAGAAATCTGCTCTGCTGCTGATGTTGCTTTATGTAATGTGTTGCTTGCTTCAACATGTTTGTGTATTTGTGTCCTATCTGAAGCATGGCAGACGTACGCAGGGGCTTCTTGTGCTTTCTGCTGCCAGATCTGCCTCTTCTCTAACCTGGGTTGCTCCTGCAGCCAGAGCCATTTCAGGTCTCTGCTATTAGAGTCCCATATCTGGTCATTTCCTCCATGTTGAATCTGGACTCATTTTTGTGTTCATTAAAACTGACAGCAAAGCTTTCACTGGTGGAATGAAGAGCTGGGGCTGGACTGGAGAAGGGGGAGTTTGTCCTACTTAACTTTAGGACCAGCACCTCTATGGCAGGAAGAGTGGGGAAAGCAGTGGTTGGACATTGGGTGCCTGAATTGGTGATTGCTGGGATTGCTTCCAAGATATGGATGTTCTTAATTTAATGGTATTGGGACAGGGGAATTCCTGATATCTGGGACTTCTGAAGAGTTTAATATCTCTATTGCAATCTGCTGGTTAGCTGCATTGCCTCCCCAGCATCCCAGGGCTGTGCCGCTGTGTTTTTTCTTTTCTTCTGCCACAGTGCATGGGCGCAGCGGGTGGAGAGGAGTAAGCAGGGACCAACTGAAACCCGGGCACCGCCGCTCCCATTACAAGAAGTCTGAACCCACGACATCCGAGCACCTTCCAATTTTTTCCAGAATCAGCTGCTATTATCCTTGCTTCTCTGGCTGAATGAACTGACACAAGTTTATTAAATTAGCCGTTTGTTATGTCTCTTGTACGCCATGGAAAGCAATTTTAGAGACTAATGACTGCAAGGCCCCTCACAATAGCAGTTGTGAACTCTTCCTGCTGCAGCTAGTCTTGCTGAGGACACTGTCACCAGTGCTGGCATCGAGTAGGCGAGGATGACAGAGCACTGGTGACGTACAGCATCTGCCCTCTTCAGACAGAAAGCACCTGAGCCCCGGTCACACGTTAGCGGGGAGATGTCCCTTTACTTAAGATCGGATCCTGAAAGAGGTCATATTATTTTCCTCCATCTCACACCAAAGTGCGGGCCAGCTGCCATTTGGAAAAGGTGCTGCAGCTTATCCAGTAGATGGATGCGTGACTTCTGCTAGCCTCCCCAAACTGCATCCATTAGAAAGGTAAAACAGCCTGGGTTCAAGGAAAATGTTCCCTGTCTCCTCCCATTATGACAGAGTGATGTCCTTGAAGAAGACAAGAAATTAGAGATTGAAAATAGGAAAATACTATTTTATAAAAGCAATACATGGGAGAAAGTATGGCAAAACCACGTAGTGAAGTCAGGAAACGTCTGTCTTTGAGGGAGAAGAGGAGGGAGGGAAGTGCGTGCAGGTCTGGAGGAGATGGCAGCAGATAGGCAGCATTTGTGCTACTGAATCTTGTTTGCTTTAACGTGGAGCTTTGCTCCTCCCTGCTGCAGCAACCACCTATTTGTTGTCCAGCTCTTCAGAGAGAGAGGCAAGATGCTGCAAGAGCTACATGGCTGCCAGCCACTGCACCATGCTATTATCCTCCTCCCAGCAAGCCACCAGTTGTCATCTTTCTTCTGTAGCACCCGTGAATCAGCTTTTCATTCCCAGAAATCTCCAGAGATGGTAGCTCTAAAAATGATGCCTTATCCTGGGTCCTGTCCCTGCAAGTAGGTGGAGTTACGAATTGCACCCCTTCCAGAAGGTCACTGGGTTCCCTATCTACAGAGACATCAGTATATTTATGGGGCACCTCACAGCTTTTCTGTCTGGATTCTTTCTTCTAATATATGCATTAGAGATTTTGAGCTTGGTGTGCAAGAAAGATTACAAAGCCTGCACAATAAATCTGCTTGTATTAATTCAATGGCTCTCTTGTGCAAAGCCTTTTTACTGCTACCAGTACTGAATAAACACAAAGCAAAGTCAAAGAACAATGATATTTTGGAACAACTCGTGGGTGATGCATAATGCTGAGGAAGCCCACACAGACAATGTCAGAGCCAAATAACACGAGATGTTAAGCCCTAACAAATGACTGGGCTTTTTTCTATGAACTAAGGCAGAGGATGTCTATCAGTGCTTCAGGTGGTCTGGTAAGCTGTTTCCAATAGAGGACAGTGTTGTACAGTCACACTGGCTGCTTATTAATTAGGATTCAGAATCCAAAGTTGTTATAGAATCATAGAATACCATGTTGGAAGGGACCTCAAGGATCATCTGGTCCAACCTTTCTAGCACAATCTAGATGAGATGGCCCAGCACCGTGTCCAGCTGAGTCTTAAACATGTTCAGCGTAGTGGAGTCAACCACTTCTCTGGGGAGATTATTCCAATGATTGACTGTTCTCGTGAAAAAATTACCTCTCGTGTCCAATCAGAATCTCTCTGGGAGTAACTTGTACCCATTACCCCTTGTCCTCATCATGTGACTCCTTGTAAAAAGGGAGTCTCCATCTTCTTTGTAGCTCCCCTTTAAGTACTGGTACATGGTGATGAGATCACCTCTAAGCCTTCTTTTCTCAAGGCTGAACAAACCCAGCTCTCTCAGCCTATCCTCATACGGCAGGCTTCCCAGACCCTTGATCATCTTGGTGGCCCTTCTCTAGACCCTCTCCAGCCTGTCCACATCTTTTTTGTATAACAGGGACCAGAACAGTATTCCAGGTGGGGCCTGACAAGTGCTGAGTAGAGTGGGACTTTATAAAGACTTCTTTATCTCTGCTGGTGATGCCCTTTTTGATGCAACTCAGTGTCCTATTGGCCTTCTTGGCCGCAGCAGCACACTGTTCACTCATGTTGAGCTTCCTGTCCACCAGGACCCCCAGGTCCCTTTCCACAGAGCTGTTCTCTAGCCAGGTGGATCCCAGTCTGAGCTGCACTCCTGGATTATGTTTTCCCAGGTGCAAGACCTTACACTTGTCTTTGTTAAACTTCATAAGGTTCTTGTTAGCCCACTCTTCTAGCCTATCCAGATCTTCCTGCAGGGTGGCTCTCCCTTCCAGAGTGTCTACCTCTCCACTCAATTTGGTGTCATCTGTGAACTTCATCAGGCTACACTTGATCCCATTATCCAGATCACTTATGAAGATATTGAATAGCGTTGGGCCCAATATTGATCCCTGGCAGACCCCATTTGTGATGGGTTCCCAGTTTGAAAAAGAGCCATTTATCACCACCCTTTGGGTGCGGCCCATCAGCCAAATCCTCACCCACTGCACAGACCCCTTGTCCAGGCCGTAACGCATCAGTTTCTCCAGGAGGAGGCCGTGGGGAACTGTATCGAAGGCCTTGGAGGCTTGGAGAAGGTGGTGTTGAGAACCTCTGCCTTTTCAGCATTGTTGGTGACTAATTCACCTCTACTGTTTAACAGTGGGCCTATGTTTTTCTTCTGTTTCTGCTTGCAACTTACATACCAGAAGAACCCTTTCTTATTATTTTTGACGTCTCTTGCCAGTTCCAATTCAAGTTAAGCTTTTGCCTTTCTAACTGCATCTCTGCACACTCTGGCAATGCCCTTGTAGTTCTCAGTGGACAATCTTCCACTTCTCCATCTCTGGTATGCATCTCTTTTGGTTTTAAGGAGACCCAGGAGCTTGTGGTTCAGCCAAGGGGGCGTCTTGCTCTGCTTACTTCCTTTTCTTTTATAGGGGATAAACTGGTTTTGTGCTTCCAAGAGAGCATTCTTGAAGAACTCCCAGCACTCACTGGCTCCTTTTTCCTCCATGGAAGCTTCCCACAGAACCCCTCCCAGCTGAGCTCTGAAAATTATAAAACCTATAAAATTATTCAGTTTAAAAATCCTGGCCCAATTCCTTAATGGGCTCAGCTCTCTTGTTTTTTAAATTCTTGCTGTTGCAGTGTTCGACCCCAAACCTTCCCCGCAGCAGGAAGCACGCTAGGTTGGGCTTTCTGGCGTCTCTGCCCACTGCTGGTTCTTTGCCTTTTTTGGTGGGTCCCATCAAATCTCACTGTCTGATAAGGAGGAAGACCAAATTGAAAGGAAAGAGCGTCAGAGGAGGTGATGCTGCCCAAACTGCTGAGGGTGACTGAGCAGGCATACCTACCTGCCTGTACCTGTGGGCAAGGTGCTAGGCAAGGTTCATGGACAGCAAAGCCTGGTGAGAAGCTCAGGTTAAATGATCATTAAGTTCCTTGAGGTTACCTGGGCTGAAGTCATCATGTTCCCTGCTGGCATGGATCATGATCCGCTCCTTTGGACCATCTGAGTACTTTGCCTAACAAATTCTTTGCTGTTGAAAAGACCTTGAGCACTGATGCATCCTCCTTTTTCTCTTCTTCTCGGGCATTTTGGCTGGTCTCTTCATTAAAGTCTCAGGTGTGTTATAGACTGTGGGGAAGTGTTTTGTATCTTTGTCCAAGGACGTATGCTGTAGACTTTCAGTGGGCTTTTCTGATTCAAACACCCATTACAAGCCTGTGTGTGATTGCCAAGAATGATATTTGTAAGGGAAGGGTCTTCTCCAGTGCTTGCTTCCACAGAACGGCCTGAGGAGTTAATAAATTAGCATTAGGTTGCTAATTTAGGAGCTAAATCATGTGTTTGTGGCTCTGTGGCATGAACAGCAGCCTCTGTCCCTGGTGCTGAGCTTTCACACCTTTTAGGCGCACAGGTTAATCCTGCTGTCGGGAGGCTGCTCATCTCTCTTGGAAAGTGAGGTGTTCTGAATTTTAACTAGAAAGTAGCTGTTTTTCCTTCTGGGAAGAGGTTCTTGCAGCATCCACTCATCCCTAACCTGAAGGGACGGATACTTGTCTGTGCCATCAGTCACTGCCAGATACCCGGGGAGAAACTGGAGACAGCTGGCATGGGATCACATACTGCTCTCTTATCATATTTCCATACTGGAGTGTTTTTGGCTATAGTATCGGAAAACTAGGGAAAACCTCTTGACAAATTGGGCAAATAGATGCTGCCAATAAACCCTATAAGCAGCAGTCTTTTTTATTGCATTGTGAGGCCACATTTTATTGGTGAATTAATAGGAATAACCAAACTATTTTAGTGGCTAACTGGGAACAGTATATTAGTAGCAGTATTAATAACTGTGGAGTGACAGGAGACTTGTAAGAGGGGAAAATGAGATACAGTATTTATCCCTTGTGCAAAATCTCTTTTATTATTAAAGACATTGGGTTAACTAGGGATAGATGTAATACTTCAACTCTATTTTTATTGGATAATTAGTAGTGAGCAATCCCAACCCTGGGACAAGGACAGAAATCTGAAAATCAAGGAAGTCATGAAAGGATGGGAAAGAAAAAGAAAATAGGTAGCAGGTTTGGGTTTTTTTGTCTTATATCTTTTACATAGTGACAATGTAAAACTTTGCTGGAGCAGGTGGAGAGGCAGCTCGTCACTCCAGAGACGCCCAGGAAGGATGTGGGTGCCCCTTCGCAGCCTGGCGCTCTGCCTGTCTGTGAGATAAACCCTTGCAGGAGGGTTTGCTGACTTTTTGTTAAACATCTCACCACCCACCAGCTCGTGCACTGCCAGGTCTGTTACAAGGAAAAATTAAAAAAATGCATCAGTTGTGTAATGGTAAAGGTCTTACTTAATTTTAGCTTCCCAGATAAAAGCACCTACCAAGAATGATAAATGTAAGACATGATTTTCAAAGAATTAGAATAAGATTGAAAAGCTGGGAATTGAAGTTTGAAAGGTTCGGAAGATGTTAAGTGTTGACAAAGGGCACACGGGATGCCAGCATTTTGGGGGGGGTTGAAATGTAAACCACGCTTCCTTCGGCTAATTGTGCAGAAAAAGAGCCTAGTGCTGCAGTTTTCTCTGCAAAATGGTACGATTGTGCAGCAGTACTAACATTTACTGACTATGGAGTCTGCTTATTTCCCCCATTTTTTATTATCAGCAAAACTTTAATTACAGCTTACCTACCACCTTCTGCCTACGTTTACAATGCAATAAATTTTCAGTCTCCCTATGCAATCTGCATCTCAAACAGTGCAGTGCTCTGGCAATGGACGTTATTGATTCCTTGAAAAAATTATAACAGCATTTGTTCCAAAGAAAACAGGAACACAGAGGCGTACATGCATGCATGCCAGATATTAAAATGTCCCCTCTCTCCACCAGCACTCACTTGTCTGTTCTTTATTGAGCAACACAACTCCAGGTTAGAAACCCAGTACAATTATTTTGAAGTGATTGATGGGAGTCAGGAGGAGCAGAAGCAGGAACAGGAATTTGGACTGAATTTGATTCCTTACTTTCCAAAAGCAGAAGCAGTTTTTGTTTCTTTCCCCCCCCCGGTCTGTAGGACTATTTAAAACTGGTATGCGGTAAAGGATGGTTGCTTAATGATTTAAAAAGTAAATGAGAAATTACTTTGTAGTGTTTAACTGATTTCTCTTCTGTTTGAATATCAGGAACAGATGTGGCTGTGAACAGTAATTAAAGGTGGAATCAATGGGCTCTTAGCTGTTGGGAAGGAAAAAATAGCTAGAAATGGAGTAAATGAAATATTTGAAAAATACTGCCTGTCAGATTACTGCTGGCTTGAAAATATATACAACAGAATTCACTAGAAGAGTCTGAAGGTGAAAATTTGCTTCTTGTTTATAGTTTGTGTTAATTTGTCATTAATATTCAATGACTTAATGAATGCCATAACTGCTGCAGCATCTGGCTGACCTCAGACAAAACTCTGTGTGCTCCAGCGCACTTTACGGAGAACGCTTCTCAAATACTTTCATCTAATAAATGTGATGGCCACATTCTCATTTCATGTAAATTTGTTTAAAGTGAAATCGGTAGAGCTGTACTGATTAACATCCAGTGGCGATTGTCACATGTTAGAAGATGCTCAGTCCTAAGGTGTAACCCAGTGGGTGTGTTAGTGCAGTGCTGGCATATGGGAGCTTTCTGTTACTGTCCAGGGATGAAATAGCTAAAACACTACTAATGGGAGAAAAACTGAACTGTTCAGGTGACGAGTGAAATGCAAAGCCTACGACTTTGCTATTCTTAGTGCGGTGATGAAGAGATCAGTCAGAAGGGTGATGTGTTTCATTCAATCACCCAGCGCCGAAAGCTGTGCCGCAGCTGTCTCGCAGTTCCTGCTCCTTCAAAAAATGAGTGGGACTCTGTACACACATGTCGGGTGAGGTGTAAAACTGTAACGACGCACGGCTGCATGCCAGGGACCATGTCGCAACTCTCGAGTGCTCATCCTAAGCAAGAAAAATGTCCTTGTTCTCCTATAGTGCCAAGTATTGAATGTCGATAATGATGATTTATCTCTAGAGTTAATCTGGAGGAATATTAAAAGGTTGTAATTGTTGGAGAACAAGCCTTATTTTAAACACGCTGCATCTTATTCTCCTCTGTAATGAGGAGAGGAAGGGAACTTCCTTCTTTCTGAATCTCCTGTGTTTGCATCATGCTCTAATCTATCCCAAAGCAACAACCTGCAACGTTATCAGATAAGACAGCTTTGAAAAAAATGAAGGAAAACGACGGAAGTGCGGGGTGTTAATTTATTTTACAGTATTATTTCTGAAAATGAGGGTGACATTGGTGCAGGTCGGGCTGTCTCTGCGCAGCCTCTACGACCAGAGCATCACCACGGGTACGAGGTCTGCAGGAGGGGTGGTGCGATGCTGGTGTTGGGTATTTCTGCTCTGCGTATGGACGTGCATTGCATACGGGCTGTGCCTGTTACTGTCCATCAAACGCTGCTTATAGAAATGAGAATATTATCGTGTATTTACAAATACTCCCATCTGGCCTTGTTGGCTGAAGGTGACTAAAAGCAGGAGCTGGAGGATGGTTTTGGCTGAAGGCATACCCCAGTTTGCAGAGAAATTAATTCAGTTTCCTTCTATTCTGTGATTCTTTTTTTATTCCCCACCCCCACCCCCCCAAATGCAGTATCTTCTGTGTCAGTTCTCAACCTCAGTGACACTGTGAGGGTTAAATTTAAAGATTTTTCAGAATTCTCGGGTATTGCTGATGTAAGAAAGGCTGGGGTTTCTGGTGGTTTTCTGGTGTTTTTTTCGTTGGTGGCTTTTTTTTTTTTGTTAATGTAAGATATGATTCTTGGCTGTGGCACTAGATGGTGTTTAACCAAGCAGGAGTAGGGAGAGAAACTGGAATCCCAAACAGAAAGTCAGTGGGGTTGAATAAAGGAAAATTATGGTTCAGATGTTACCCAGATGAATGAGCACCACATTCCTGACTCCAAAATTTGTTTGCAAAATTCAGGTTTCAGTATCCCTTTTATTTTGAAAATCAATAGCACTGATATGTAACCTGCTCGTAAAAAAAAAAAAAAAAAAAAAAAAAAAAAGTTTAGATTCCAACTCGGCCCTGTCTTCAGCCCTTATATAATCAATAATAATAAAGGAATAAATCTAACAATAAACCTTACGGATTCTGAGAAAATGAAAAATATCATGCCTGGTTTCCTTGAGGAATTTCAATTTATACTAACTCTTAAACAGGAGGAAGATGTTTCTCAAAATGAATTACACTGTCCTTGTCCAAAAGGTTCCCCTCAGCATGCATGGTATATATGTGAGCATAAACCCTGCTATAAACAAGTGCCAGGTGGAGTACAATTACACCAGCACAGCTTTCTGGGGCTCTCTCTTATCTTCTAAGTAAGAGAAATTGGATGCTGTGTCTTTATAGCAATAACAGGACATGTGAGGCTACCAGAGGAGCAGACTTGGAAAAAACAAAACAAAATAATAACAAAAAAAAAAGGAAATCACACCCACCCCCCCCCCCCATGTTAACAGTCCCCAAAGTGCTTCAGGACACTTAGGCAAATTGAGTGGAGTTAGCGTAATACAGTACACTTGTGTACTCACTTGGTGTATAATCTACAAATAACGACGCAAGGTCTTATCTAGGAAAACCATTTACAAAAATCATACAAGAAGTGTTTAGTTTGGCAAGCCAAGTGTTTTCCCATGTGTTGATGCTGTTTAATACCTTGTGTTACAGTGTAAGCCCCAGAAAACTCTGCATTTGATCAATCTCAAATGAAGTTCTGAAGCTCTGATAAATAAAACATGCACAATATTAATAAAAGGTCAGAAACAAATGAAGCGATCCTACTTCAGCTGGATCTCAGTCCTAAAATACCTTTATAGTGATAGAATTAGCAGCTCTCTTATTTTCACTTAGGTTTAGCATTACTAAATGTTTTCTAAACACAGCATAAAAAGAAGTAGCACAATTCACCCCCAGTCATTGTGACAGAGAAGTGCTTTCAGCACTGGATGCATTCTGTTTCCCTTGTCATACTGTGAAACAACAGAAAATAGCTGAAAACAGCAACATTTAAAAAAAAAAAAAATTGATCATCAACAGCAGCGAAGCCCTGCTGGCAGGGAGCGGCCATCTGCAGTGCTGGAGCTGTGAGGCCACCACCCCTTTTGTCTTTGGGACGTCTGCTCTGAACGTGCCACCATGACAGTGAGTGATAGCTGCTGCAACCTGATGGGTGCCAGGTGTCCGAAGTAGGTTTGGTAATTTCAAGCCCATTCCATGTGAACAGCAAATGCTGGTGGCCGTGGGTGGGCTCTGATCCCCAGCCAGCTGGGGTGACTGAGTGCTCTCTGTGTGCAAGTCAGGCATCCAGCATCACTACCATTTCTAACATCCATGCTTCACCTACCCACTTGTTTTGTCTTGCTGCCCTTGCGGAGGGATGCTGTGTCCCACCTCCTGGCACCAGAGAGGGGAGGTTCCCCATGCTCAGGGGTGCCTTGTTGCCTCTTGAGCTGGAGCAAGAGCAAGCAGCTCTTCTAGGGCTTTTCTGATGGACCAGGGTTTCTGGTTTCATGTCTCACACTCTGTTTGTGCCCCTGCAGAGAGTTGATGTAAGGGCTGAAGTACTCTCAGCCGTTTATCTGGTTTTTTGTTAATAGTGTTCTTATGAACACATTGCCCTTACATTAAGCTTTTTCTCTGTAGCTCTCCAAATGCTCCACATATGTGAATTACACCTGAGGTCACTTCTGTGGGGTGAATCCCTGGGTGACTCAGGGACAAAGCTGGGAGCAGGGTACGGAGCTCCTGACCCAGCCCTGAGCCCAGCCCATGGGCTGGCAGCCTTTGATGTGGTCAATGGCTTGGGAAGCTGCTACCAAACTCTGGGACCAAAATAAATAGTGAAGTGCAAGAATTACCACGTGAGATCAAACCCTCTATCTCGATGTTTGTGGGTTTTTCCACTAGCCTAACTCTTCCTGTGCTGATATAAACTGAGTCCCAGCTTCAAAAGACCCTTTGTTTAATCAACTGATTCCTCTTCTTTATTCTTTTATTGGTTTACACATTTATGTATGTTGGTTTGCATTACTTCTATCAAGCCAGTGTTTCTTCCCCTACAGCTAGGACAATCAAGTGATGTAGGAAATACATAATGCTCTTTGATTAATATTAAATGTGGAGAACAAATACATTTGGAAGATCTTTATCTTCTGATAGACTTGGTTATTTGCAGTGCTGAGGCTGGGGCTTGTGACGGCTCCTTAGGGACAAGTGGGGTGTCATCCTTGTTTTCCAAAGCCTTATTATGATTGAGTAAAACTTAGACCTTTTCTCAGTACTGCTTTTTTGTTGCATTTCTAATATTTTAGCTATTTCTTGGTTCTTTATTTTCTCACATTAAGTTTTGTAATTGCTGCTTTTAGTTTACTTTTAAAAGGTAACAGTTTATGATTATTAAGGCTCCATCCTTCTTTGCTCTGTCCTTCCTGATAGAGCAGAAAAAAAGGTTCCTTTATGCTTTGGAAGTCAAGGTTTGCTTTATGTGCAGTGTGGTATTATCTGAAATTTTGCCCAAAAGAGTAAACAGGCATCTATAACAGCTCTGCTTTATTGCATTTTAGATTAATTTCATATTCTTTGGGGATGACAAATGTTAGGAGGAAAAAGGTATTTTTGTGAATGAAAGATGTATTAAGTATATATGAAAAGAAATGTAATAGTTGCACAAGGGTCTGCAAATCTGTTATTTTCTGGCCAGAAATAGCTTTCTTCTGCTTACAAATTGCTTTCAACACAATCAGTGGTATTATAACAGTCATTACGTATTTCTGTTATGTCTCTTCTGTCTTTCACAGCTTTTCTTGGCATTTTGTGTCCACCTGTTTGCTCAGTGAGATAAGAAAGTGCCATAGCTGTGAGTAAATATTCCAGACTTTCAGGAAACCCTGAAGAATTGTTGAAGAATGACACTATGGGGGATTTGGGAATATAGCACACTTCTGTCAGCATTGACCAGGGTCGGAGGTTATCAGAGAGGAAAGAAACGACACTTGACAGTGATAAGTACTAATGCTTTCAATACATTTTGACCTTAGAGTCAGTGATGTTGGCTATGGTGAATCAATAGCATCTCTCTGAGGCGGGACTGACCTTCGGCACGTTCATGTGACATTTGGTGCGTACGCTAGTCTGAGGCGAGCGGGTGGGTCCGTGCATTGCTGACTTATGCTTTCATTAAGCTGGGTTAGCAATTAAAACCAATCAAAACTAAAGATTGGGATAAAACCTGAATGTGTCACAGGGAGTGGGGAAGAGACAACCTCCCTGTGCCGCAGGAAAGAGCTGAAAGTAAAGACTGAAAGCCGGCGGTGCTCCCACCCATCGTTTCATCTAACATCCAATGTTGGACACCAAATTGGTGGAGTTTTCACTAGGGCTTCACAAGGCAAGCAGTATTATCTATTACAGCAAATATTCTCTTGTTGTTGCTCGCCTTTAGAAGTTATTTCTAAATAAAATAGCTTTCTTTTTGCCTATAATAGAATTACATAGATAAATCAGTGCTCAGCTCCTTCCGTTTGCTATAGTCTCCTGCATGTGAAGTCTTCACATTGGATGGCCTCTCCAGAGGCTTAAAATGAATCACAGAACAAAATGAAACCTGACCTTATGCTGTATGTATTTTTTATGACTAGAGCTTATCTTATCAGGTGTGGTTGCCTGCCTTGCACCGGAAGGAAGTTATGGCTGATGTTTCCTAGCAGAAAGAAAGAGATATTGTTTCTTCAAGGCTTGATGATACCATCAACCTTGTATATACATTTCACCCAATTATGACCTCGCTTAAGAATAAAGGCATTTCTGAGCTCTGTTTTAAGTGTGGCCTAGCAGAAGCCCAATTGCTCGGTGGCAGTTGAGCATGGAGGGAAGGGGTGTTGCGACGGGGCTGACGGCACTGCTGTTTCCGCTTGGCGTTGACGGTAATTGGGTCGGGCAGATGTCTCCGGCAGCTGCGGCTAATGGGCTGCTGTGCTGGGCAGGGACCAGACCTGAAAACTCTTTCTGCTCCACAGCAAATGTACGGGCCTGAGTGCACGGAAAAATAAAACCTGTTCTGCATTTAGCATTATTATTAAATTCTGCCCTCGTTACTAAATCAACAAATTGTTGGTGCTGTACACTTGCAAGTTGGCCTTTTCTGCCTAAGGTTGGGTTTTTGGTGTGGGTTTGTTTGTTTGTTTCTCTATTTTATTTGTTTGAAAAGGCTATTTAAATTATTGATAGCATCTTAAAACTGAGCTAATTCACTTCAATTTGTCCAATAGACAAAACTATTTATAATTAACGGAGAAGCAGAGGTCACTTCAGTGTATAATAGCTGCCAAGCCAAATGAATAACAACTAGGCAGTTTTTTATGCTAAGCTAAAAATTATGCAAGGACTACCTTTCGAATAGCCTTGAAGTGATTAGCAAGAGATTCAGGTGTCAGGCTCTGGGGAAGGAGGAAAGAAATCCAGGGGGGACTCAAAACTGTGCACTTATTTATCTCGTTAGACTAGCTATGCTGGCCCTGGAAACAAATGATCTTTTAAAATAAACCTTATCTTTAAATCATAGTGACAGCAGAAGCTATTGTAAGAACATGACCATACATAATTGAAAAGGACAAAGGGTGAGGGTTTTACATAAAAAGAATAGGATTTGAGTGGTGGCTTGCTTCATCTGTATTTGCCTGGGCAGTTCCCAGGGCTGTTGGTATGCTTAGCTCAGGTGGAGACTACTGTTATCAGTTACATAACCTTTTGTTTTTCTTAACATTAAGATGGGGAGAAAACGTCCCTAAAATGTCCCTACCACCTTGCTATAAGTTCCTCTGGGACTTCCATGCTGTTTGAAGAAGCAAGACATGAAGGAATGGCCTTGCTCATACACTGTCTGGGTAATGTGCTTTTGTTTGCACGGCCTATTTTATTACTGTGAAACAAAGAATGGTTAAAAGAAAAAAGAAATTAATGTAGGCTACAATGCAGAGTTATTGCACCAAAGCTGAAACAAGTGTAAAAAGTAGCAACAACTGCATAATGGAATGATAAAAAAGGCTCCTTACCTTTGCTTGCAGGACGTAGTACCAGTTCACAACACAATATAATTAGATTGCCACATCACCCCTTGTAAAACTAGAAAGAAAAGAAATGTAGGGGTGCATTAAAACTCCTTTCATTTTCTAATGCCTTTAGAGAGCTATTGGGCAGAGAGGACTTGCTCTGGCAAAAAGCTCTAGTGAGCTATTAGGTTTTTAGCTATTTTATAGGTTTTTTTTATTGTTGCCAGGCCTAGTTTTTCAGTACAATGACTTTGTCCTCTCTCCCCCTTCCAGCCTGTCGCACGTTTATCAATCTTACAGATAACATTCACTATAAAGATAAGTCCAGGCTCTTATGAAGCACTGTGTCCTGATGACATATCCTTCATTCCCCCTGCTTTTTTTAGTGAGTCTCACGTGACTTCTTTTATCTGATGATCTTCTGATACAAATTTCTTGTGTCAGCTCCAGATCCCACAGACAACAGGAACAAAACCCTGTCATGCAAGAAGTGGACACCATCACCTCTGGGCCAGGTTTAAGCAGAACATAGCAGAGGACACCAGAGACTTTTTTAGGTCAGAAGATGACTTTTCCGTAACAGTTAACCATGAGCAAAGCCCTCGCTCTTGTTTCCCATTAATTCATATAGATTTTTTTTGCTCCCCATTAAGACTGTAAGGCTAAAATGCAAGCTGTCGGACAGGAGGGACTGAATGTTGAAAAGCAACTTCATTCTCTCAGTGAAGCTGGTGAAATTTACTTCTAGAAAAAGATAGCTTTTACCAAGGACAAATGGATGCAAAAATCACTATATTGCCGTGGGTTGATTAGAATTGGGCCTTTTCAAAGAAAAACAATATTACTTATTAGTGGACCTGCCAAATTTTGTCCTGACTCAAATTTTTTAAAATCTGTGGAAATGTCACAGCTGCTATAAGCATGTACAGCTGACAGTGATAAGTTGTTTGTATCTCTAACCAGGTGATGCATAGGGGGAGCAGTTGAAAGAAAACTTGCAAACTGATACGAGCAAGAAAAATGTTCCTGATTAATGCAGTGGAAAAAAAGAAAGTTGAAACTTCCTTGTGTTTATCATTTTTATGGCAGTGGGAGATGTAGGTTTAGCTGGGAGTTAGGAATTGACCGTAACTGTCACCATCCATGCCAAGCCCTTCGAGGCTTCCCAGGCAGCTTGGGAGTGTGCTACCAAAAACACTTGAGAAAGAGGTAGGATGCTGACCTGGTAAGTGAATGTAATCTTAATGTGTCCTAGTTCACCTCTTTCACCTATTTCACATGCTGTGACTGATCTCCAGAGCAGTGTTCTTGGATCCACGATAAAAAAATTCATGTTGCTGTAGAAAGACCACGACAGCTGGTCTGGTTTCTTCCCCATCCAGCCATCCCTCCTGAAAGCTGGGCCCTGGGAGCTGAGATGGGCTTTGTTTCCAAGGCACTGCTGTGACTTCTGGGGCTAAGGCTAGACTGCCATGTCCGCCAGCTTCCCCGAAATGTTTCTGTGACTTTTTCCCGGTCTTAATAAAAAAGTTTACAACATTGTTTTGGCACTAATGGAGACCTCAGCTGAGCATTTCAGTTTAGATCTGCATTTTGCATTGAAGAGGAGATCAAGAGGAATCTGCTCTTCGCTCCATAGGTTGAATTTCCTACCTGAGTTGCAGAACTTTTAGCAGGTTAAGTATGCTGAGCTGACAGAATAAGACTGGACCACATGGTTCCAGAGACAAGAGGTTTCCAGCTGGCCTAGGCTGACGTGATCTGTATATTAAATTCAATGCCACAAATATCTGACAAGACAGTGTGAGGCATATCTATTAAACTTCTTAAGCTTATGCGAGTGCTACGCATGTATGAGTGTGCATGCATGTATATGCCATAGTTTTTATGTATTTATATGTGTAATATGTCTATTTTGTTCAATTATCCCTGCTATTGTTAAATTTTATTTAACCCAGTGTGTTGACTCTCACTGCCTGCCGTGAGGCAATTGAACAGCCTATTTGTAAGAATATAGAAGATAAGAAGAAGAAAAAATAATTAACAAGAAGTCATGTCAAACCTATTCAGTTTTCATTTGTAGCAGCAACAAACCTTGTGGGTAGCGAGCCAGTTTCACATAACATTACCATAAGCAAACACTTACAGGGTAAGTACAAAACTGGCTGGAAAATTGTACTTCAGCACTAGAATATACCCTGCAAGTGTAGCCTGCTCCACACTGAGGGGAGTGGATGAGGGGAGAGCCAAGAGGACAGTTTTTGAGCACAAGAAAGCCTATTACAAACAAAAACTGAACAATATATGGTCTTAGAATAGAATATTTCTGTTGGACCTTCCAACAGAAAAGTCTTTATATGGGTAAGACTAGAAAGAATAGGCTTAAATTGAAACAAGGACACGTCAGGCTGGATAAGTAAGAAAAAACCCCAAACAACAAACCAGAAGAGAAAAGCTGTTGGACATGAGAGGGGTTCGCCCAGAAGGGTGGGGACAGGTGAAGAAGATGCTTGCTCTTTTCTCTCTATAGGGAAAATAATGCCATCATCCAACAAGGGGCTGGGGTCTTGCCCCCTTTTTTCTTCCTTTATTTCTCCCTTTTGCTAGACAAGGCCACCAAAGTCCCAGAGTAACCGAGCAGTGTGACCTGCGAGTGGCAGCGAGGTGCTGGCAGTGCGGTAGGCAGGAGGGGCGGGAATCACCCCAGCTATGTGCTGGTTAGGTCCAGCTGGTGAGGTGATGCTTTGAGATGCAACCTAATGACCACTTGAATGCCTGGGAATGGAGCCAGTGTTTCTACAATGGCACTCAGCATGAGAGGAAATACCAGAGAAAATCAAATGAAACTTTAAAAGTGAAAATGTTCAGTAGTCGCAACCTCTCTCCATCAAACCCCCGAATAACAAGTTTCCCTTCAGCCCTGTTTGGCCTTGTCTTCCCAAGGTAAAAATCTAAGCTTTCAAGCATGAGTGACCAAAATTGTCAATGTTTTCTAGATTTGTGTGAAAGGACATGCTTTTGCTGAATACAGCAGCTCATAAAAAGAGGACCTTACCCCAGTTTGGGGCAATTTTTCTCTATGATGATGGTTCAGCAGTATAGGAAATGGTCTAAGGAAAGCAATTTTAAGAACATGCGTTAATATGTTAATTATTACAGTGTTTCTGCACTAAATGACCTAAGTTTACTCAGAACATAAAGCCTATTGCTCAAGTGTTGCTGGGCGATCAGCTTCCAGAAACAACCAAAGATGACTTTTTTTATTTATGTTTGATGTTTCTTCCTAATTTAAATGTCACAGCTCATATCTATGTCTCTGTTACCTCAAGGGTAGGCTACTCAAGTGTGAACTATAATAGAGCTACATCTCAGACAGACTTGAAAAGGTACTTCAATGCAAAATGCCTCTGTTTACATTTAAAATGATATATTATTATTTATTATTTATATTGCAGTAATACCCAGCAGCTCCAGACATCTATTAGGAAGCCTTTACGGTCAGTGCAAAACAGACCATAAAATAATGTCCCTCCCCCTGATAGCTTTCATTTATAAGTAAATCCAGCTATGAATATATCAGCAAGTCTTCACAGAAACCGGATACATCTGTGTTGCAGCATTGAAGTATTAGTTTTCAGTTATACAGCTGCCAACGGACAGAGATTTTACTACACAAAAGCTCCATCTTCCTTCTTCCACAGCTAAAACCACCTCAGGCATTCAGGCTTGGGGCTACTCAGATAAATGAGACAAAGTAGTTGAAAGAGTATTTATGGTTTGGCTTTTAAATTGGCCTTATTTGGTGCAAATAACAACAATTTGATAATAGGTAAGTCACCTTGCAAATGTCCTGTGAGACTTTTGGGACATTACTGATGGAGGAGTACTATTGAGGTATTCTCTCTCTCCCTCTTTGTTTCCTGGAGCTGAAAGGTTAGAAGCTCACACCACATGAAAAACCATTTAGATCTATTTACCCGGTGATTTTTTTATGCTACAGATGTGTACAGGCTGATTGGCTTTGACAGACAGTGCAGCCTCTGCCTCATCTGATGAGAAGGGCCCTGTGCTAATAAACTAATATTCTCAGTTGCACTCATAAATGATGCAGTGATCCTAATAGGCTTTTCAGCTGCTACCAAAGGTCCCTGATCCATATGTTTAAGTGCACTCATAAATGCTGTAGGAACAGAGAAGGTTTGCTGCTCGTACCAGGGAGCAGGTATGGTTGTTAATGTGTTGTTGCCCTTTTCATTCTTCTATACATCTGTTGTTAGATGAGCTGTGCTTAGCTGTGTCATGTGTCGTGGAAGGAAAAGGCAATAGTACTGACTGTGGACAGACGCTGTATCTGTGTTGTCTTGAATAAGATGGCAATCTGATGTCATACTGCCAATACTTCTTGGTATGTGGTGGATGGAAGGCAGGTTCTTTAATGTGGATGCTCACATGTCACAGGATATGGCACCCCAATCCAGGTGGTGATGTGCGAGACAAGAGTTGGGCCGAGGTCCTGGAGACTTTGGGCTGGGACCCAAGATTCACTCATGTTTTCCAAGACCGGTATGTAGCTCTAAAACATGTCATAGAAGATGTGTTGGACAGGCTTCTTTATATGGAGAAACCAAAATTGCCATCCCTCCTTGTTAAACTTGCTAAGTGCTTGGTGGCATGGTCAGGCTGGTTGCCAGAGCAGCCAGGGGCCCCTGTGTTTTGTTTCAGGCTTTCCAGAAATGTTATATTTTATGAACTTGTCAGCATCTCAAGCAAGTTCCATCATCTGCCGCCCATGCTGGGCTCTTGCTCCTCCTTTGTGTCATGTACTATTGTTGTTTGTTTTGCTGTTAAGAAAAAAGGGAGTTAATTAAAAACAGTATTTGAACTAGGTTTTTTTAACATGCATCTATTTGATACGCAGAGGCATATCTTTTCCTGAAATTCCCTTTGTTTTCTTTCCTTGATGCAAAGGTGTTTCCGTGACTGTCTTGGCAAAAGCGACTTCACTAAAGCTGTCATGACCAGCCTAGATGTTCACACTGCCGCAGGTCGAGGCTTGTGAGTCCAGCTTCCCATACAGTCAGTAGGAGACAGCTGTGCAGAAGCTGAAGGAGAGCAAGAGACTCTTTGCATCCACTAACTGTACTGGAAATCTGGGGAGACTGGTGTCCTCCTGTGTGTATTCAACTTGCATATCTGATGGTTCACACCCATGCTAACCATCACAGTCATACAAAGATAAGCACAAAATCTGCTTTTCCTCACCTTTTGCTGACAAAATTATCTCCTCCCTGAGTCTTCCCTGTCTACCTGGAAAAAACATTCCCACCTGCTAACCTGGAGCCTTGTGTTCTATGTGTTTTTCTATTGACAAAAAGATATATTTTCAGGCTAAATTTCTACTTTGCTACACTATTCCAAGAGCAGATTAAGGCACGGTTTTTTCCTCTATTCCCTTTCTGCCGCTTGAGCGAATGCCTGTGTTTAAAAGCATTTGCCTGAATTGAACTCTGTAAATTCACTCACAATATTTAAGAAAAGCTGTCAGTGGTGCTGTGTTCTTTGTATTTAATCCAATAAGTATCATATATGTTCTGAAGTACAGAACTCAATGCAAGATGTCTTTGTGCGCCTGTGGGCATGCATCTGGCTATTTATCTTCTGTTTTTCTGACTACTCTTCAATAGCCTGGACATTAATGTGATCTGGCCTGTGACCGAAATTCCTTTGTCACACTATACTTATCGTAGCTGGATTTGATGCAAGGGCTCTGAGTGCCTGCTTTATGCTTGGTGCTGGATTATGAGCAGGGCAGACGGATGAGTCGCTGGAAGATGGAGCCAGCAGCGGCTGATGGTGATAGACCCTAGAGGTTCCTCCATGGACTGCAGTGCTCTCCACAATGGCTCCAGTTCCAACATGCTGACCCATAAAGAAGGCCTGCAGGGAAGAAGAAATGGGACCTTGTAATAGGAGAGTATGTGGACATTTGGTTGATTTGTGTGGCTTTTGAATGACTATAGTTGAGGATTTAGTGAAATGAAAGCCCTGCAGCTGGTGCCCCTTCGCCAGTGGCAGTACTGTGGGTCCTTCCCAAGGATGACGACATGCTCTTTTGGGAGGATGGAAGTCAAGACCATGAGTAGCAAGTAAATCTGTGATAATTTGGTGCTGGATCAATGAGAGTCACACTGAAAAGCCTTTAAAATCTCTCTTCTCCCCTTCCCCATATCCCCCAAACTTTCATGTGCTGATCTGTATTTCAGACTAGACTTTCAAAGACTTTTTTTTTTTTTTTTTAAGGTCAGTGCCTTATGAGTCTTCCAAAGGCACACAAGCAGGTTGGTTAGGCTTTAGCTACTATTGGTTTTAATAAGATTCAAGCACCTAATCAGTTTATATGCCTGTGGGTTTTTAAAAAATGTGTATTTGCGTTGTTAAGCACCTTAATATCACTGGAAGAAATTTAGCCCTTCAGATGGTAAATATTCATTTGCACAGTTTATATTGATAACTGGTTGTGGTTATTGGCATAGTGAAAAACCTGACGTCACAGGCATTTCTTAAAAAAAAAATCTTGGAAATGGAAATATGGCTGTTAATAATGATTGTTATTAGGAATGGTGTCATGATGGGGAGACTTAACTTTGCGGATAATATCAAAGGAATATATAGTGGTAATAGATAGCAGATCCTAGTTATTCCTTAATATAATAGCTCATGGGTTTCTTATCCAACATTCCTTGAACCCATAGGAAGAAGTGCTTTCCTATGCCTGGCTTTGTAGACTTCTTGGAGAAAATAGCCTTTAACCAAGTCACATGAATAACTCCATTTAAATTAAATGGAATAATAAGAACGATTAATTCTCTGGCTAAGATTTTCCTTCAGAAAGGCAAACCTGAGAAGGTAATCTGTTGGAATGAGTAGGTCGTGAGAGAGGCTTGGAGCATATCTGTGCCAGAGGTATAAAACCTGCCTGCCAGTGGCGTCCCTCCCCTGCCTGAAAAACAACTGTACAGAAGGCCTCCAGACACGCTTACCTTTTCTGTAGATATGTAGGAAACTCGAAAGGGAAGGAAAAGTGAGATTGGTTATGGGCTTAGAGACTTGCAGCGAGGATGGGCACTGTAAGGTGGAAACTCATCAGCTAGAAATGTCTAATGAGGAGAAAGACTCTGGTGTGGTGTTTGATCACAGGGTGATTATGAACCACTAAAACAGTATGGCTGTATAAAAACTAAATGTACTGTAAGATTAAACAGCTGAAGTATTTCCTCCATTTATACAGAGGCATTAATGTCTTTATGAAAACTATCAGTAAGGGTACTGAATACAGCACTGATCCCTTATAGTCAAAATAGATGGATTCAAGCTGAAAAAATGTAGAGGAAAGCATAGAGAGTTTGATAATGATGTGGGACAAAGTATCATACAGGATGAAACTAAAAGAGAAAAACCCATAGCTTATTTGGCCCGGCAAAATGAAACCTTTGAAGGCTGCTCTATATAGATAGACAGCAAGAGTATGGAAGAACTTAACCTAAAAGATGATACTGTTGTGACAGTACAGAGAAGCTGTAAATTAACAGGAGCCTGGAGCAGCATGGTTCTGGGAAGCCCTTGCAGGAGCTGACAGGGTGAAAGAGAAAAGTCATTTGAGATGATATTTGACCCAAGTGATGCAGTTGCCTGCCTCTCAGGGGACAAAGTGACCCAGAAGAGTCCTTCCAGTCTCATGTTTCTGGCTTTTTTTCTCCTCTTACACTTGATCAAGTAATAAGTACCTTCACTTATTAATTGGATGACTTTGTCACTGTTTGCAAAGTAATTCAATTCAGATATCTGTTCAATAGCCACGAAAATATTCATGAATCCTGATTGTTTTGTGGATTTCAGTGCCATAATCAGTCAAATAAGATGTATTACACCTTGGTGACTAGACAGTAAAACACTAGTTCTTTGCTCCTTATAAAGTGACAGAGATTTTAATTGCATGCTTGAAAGGTCTGGGGTTGTTTCTGAATGAATGAATGAATCTATTAGTGCTGTTGTCTTTGACTATAAATGCTCTTGCATAATGATGAGGTAAAGCTATTACATTCACTTGTACGGAGCACTCCCACTCCCGTGTTGTTCAAATTATTTTTAGTCAATGGACAGCACTGCGTTGAAATCGTGATCTCAAAAAGCAAAGTGGAAAACTAATGTAAAGTACCACTGACCCTTTCAAAATTTAAATGGCTTTCAGATTATTAGAAGAAGTATACCTTCAGTTTACTCACACTTCAGTCCCTGGCTGCAGAGAGTGTATCTTGCATGGGTTTAATGTGAAGCCTTATTTATGCTGGTAGGTTTATTATGCTAGCAGGACTGGTCAGCTTAAGGGATCAAAGCCACTTTTTCTCCTCAAAGATAAGGAATATATTTTATTTGGCTATATCTAGTATGATATCTTTGCAAATGGCAATCCCTAATGCCCAAAATACTAGTGGAGAAAACCACAGGGAAGAGTTTTGTATCAAAAGCAGTATTGTATGTTTTATTACTGACAAAATATTACGATGCCTGCTGGCTGCATTGTTCTGAATCTTGCTTTAGCATCCAAAGTCTTTTAAGAGATTCCTCCGCAGGTACAAAACCCTGTGATACGTGGAAATCCTAAGCACTGGCTGTAGGATTTTTTGACGTGCTGGAGAACTTTGCCAAAATAGCTGGAATAAACAAGAGTTTATCTTCTCTGCTAAAAAGGGTACATTTTTCATCTTGCAAATGAATGTTTAATATAAAGTAATATGTATGAATGATGCCAACGCAAAAATCACCTCAAAGGCTGCATGCATTAATTGCAGTGCCTTGACTATGGCACGTTTATTTGTGGTAAAATTGAAGTGGTTTGCTTTTGCTGGAGTCTGTGCGCTGAGTGTTTTTAGGCTAAAAAGACGCATCTTTTTTGTTCAGCATGACAAGCCCCTGCTGTAGCCACAGTTAATGTTAACCAAAGGGTACTTTGGGCCCTGTTATTATTTATATCAGTTCTGTAAACAGTCTCTTGCTGGGATAACTGGATCTTCAGTGGGGTTTTTATTGCTGCAAAGTATCATGCTTATAATTTTATGCTTGACTGGAACAGTTATCTAGCCAGGAGTTAAGTGTCCCAGTAAGAGTGAAGGGTCTGCAGACAGGGTGAAATTACCTCAAGTCGTGAGTTGACAGAGAGCGTGAGTCTTGGGCAATGAAGAAATAGGCAAAATGACTTCAGCAAAGGTCAATCCCCACCGTTCTGCATCGGGGCTGGATTCCTGCTGCTGAATCCAAATGTTTTCCTCCTCTTTGTGCCAGACTCCATAAAGCACATAAACACACCTCTATATGTTAGCACAAAACTCAGCAAGTGACTATCACAGACGATAGGTAGAGTAGAGAAGAAAGGTAAAAAGAAGATTTTTTTTAAGGACATATAATTATTTGTGTGGAAAATCCTATAGCTGAGAATAATGGATGGGGGGGAGAGATTTCGATGTAATAATGTTCGATCTGGGTCAAAGGGACAGACAAAAATTTGGAATTAGTCCTGGGCCTCTCTGAGTACTTGTCTGCATATTTAGGAGCCTTAAATAGGTAGATCCTAAGTTCTGCTCCCACTACTACAGATTTGTGGGTTTTCTGCTCTCATTTCTTCTTTAATGCGTATATACCCTGAGCAACAGCAAGCCTGAAGTTACATCTTTCATTCCTAGCAGCACAAAACCAATAAGACTAAATGACTGAAATACAGCATTAGAACAAAAGCATCCTCCTTCCTCATTTTCTTCCTACGTGACACGAGCTGATGACATGTCCTCAGAATTATTATATAGAAGAATATAATCTATGACAGAAATCCTGAGCATCACTTCTTTCCTCTGTGACACAGGGAAGTGATATCTCCATGGTATGAAATCAGTGCAACTGGGCATGGAGTCAGATTCCAAATGTGTGATGATGTCTTAGTGTAATAGGACAAATTAATTCTTGCAAAAGAAAGCAGTATGCTATTTGTCAAGGGTGTCAATAAATTTCTGCCTACCTTTCCTTTTGTGAACGGAAAGCAGGCAACGAGAACTAACAAATGGTTCTTCTCCTTCAATGCCTCAAACATCACTATAATGATGGGAAAACAATGGCAACTTCTATAACCATCATGAAACTAAGAATTTACTGTCATGTTCCTCATGGGATCTAATTTAAAACAGTGTTCTTAGAGAAACTCAGGTCAAGAGTAAAGAAGAAAAAGTTGACAGAGATCTGGTTTGACAGCTGGAATATCACAGAGCATACCAGGTTAAACTCTGAAGGGCTTTATAGGAAAGGACTTCTTACGGGGAATGTGCTTGAATCCCAACTAACTGGAAATAAATAGCAAAGCTTTTCTGTTTCTTTGTATGTAATTTCCCTTACATATGCATGCTGTAAGTGCAGACAATTTTGCCAGAAATGTTTTCACAATCTGCTATCTTCTTGCAGCAATCCTGGGACATGAGTCTTTCCTTTCCTTAGGAAGAAAGTCCTGGGTTTTGTGCTAGGGTCAGCGAGCAGATATGGCTATAGCTCTTTGAAGAGAATGCAATCTGAAGGCAGAGCTTACCTCAATCTGTTACTGTCCCTCTTTCACAAGGATTTCTTACCTCTTGCTAGTTTGTAGATCCTGTAGCTAACAGGAATTAAGCAGTAATCTTTCTGACTGGTGAAGATGTGGCTTTGGTCACCCAGCAATGTGTGTTTAATCCATCTTCTGGACTTAAGCACTACTCTACTAAAGTCCAAGAAAATGCAGTAAATGCCTAAATTAAGCAAAATTTGACATCTTTGCTTTAGGTTTCTGTGCACTGTGTAAAATTCCTTCCACACTTATCCTAGGACTAAATTGGACACAAACATTTGTCAGAAGCACAACAGCTAAGTACTTTTTTTCTAACTTCTCTGAAAGGATGGGAGAAGAACATACCCTTTAGTTTTAGTCAATATTCCTAACTTCAGAGAAGGAAAGAGGTATCCTTAAGCTCTCAATTCCTTGTAATCTGTTTTAAACTTTTGCAAAGGTCGTGTAAGTGAAGGGGTGGGGGGTACCCGCAAAGAAATGTATCTTTTTTCCAATAAAAGCAGGAACCTATAGTTAAGGCTATTTTTGTAGATTTTGCTAACAGAATGGGGTTTTTAACTGCCTTTATATCCTGGATTTTTTTTTTTTGTTGCTAAAGGTAGCAGACCACTTTAGCAGTATTAAAAAAAAAAATGCCCCATAGGGTCTTTGAATTAAATGCTCCTTTTTCTTTAAAAGGTTCAAGGCTTTGAAATAATGGATGGTGAGGCCTCCTGTATTTGAGGTCTTTCCTTTTTGTGAAGCATCACTTTTGTTTTACCATCTGAAACATCCTCTGGGATCCTGAAAACACTTTTACAAAGCATGAGTCCAAAAGTCACCTGTTTATGGCAAACTCCTCTCCAGAGGAGGGGAATAAGTGACACTGAAGTAATTCACCTTAAATAAAGATAAAAATAGACACAAATATTATCAAGCTTTAATAAAAGATTAAGTGTTGCCAGATTGGAGAGGAGGAGAGCAGAGGATGAGAAAGAGAATGGGGATGGTTAAAGACCAGGGTCTCATCCGGGGCAGGGGGTGATCCTCCATTTATTGATGTTGCTCATTTTAAGGGCAGCTGTGCGGGATCAGCCCTCTCTTCCTCCCATCAGCAGAGGTCCTGCCCCAAGGTGGTATTACAGATCATGAACATTGGAGACATTGTCATTGTTGTAATCAGGAACTGGCTGGTTGTAATCAACCCAAATCCAGAACAAAACCTCAGACAAAGCTGACAGGATCACTTGGTCATTATGATGTAAACCTCTCCCAAGCCTTTTAACAGCATTAATGTAAAAAGCAAACAATGTCATGTTTCTTTTCAAACTTTACAGTCGTCTTTTTTTTTTTAAGAGAAGCTGTATTGTATTGGCTTAGAAACTAGGTGGATCTACTAGCCTTACTAAACATGATGCCAGTCCTCATCTTTTCCATGAATAAAATATCATTGAGAAATATTTTT